>NW_026900865.1:1861451-2337093 GCF_033783945.1 Neopsephotus bourkii | reverse complement strand
ATATTTATTTATTTATTTATTTTAGAATTTATTGCTCTACTTTGAAAAGCACAGAGGCACCTATCTGTTGACCTGACCCAGTCACAAGGGCAGTGTGTTGCCCAAAAAAGGCACAGTTCAGGGATGTTGCAGAGAGGCTGCCTGATCTAGTAAGTCCCACTGACCATTACCCACTTCTAGTGATCCATGTGGGTGCTAGGGCTATAGATAGCAGTAGCCTGGAGAACATAAAGAAGGACTACAGAGCCCTGGGAGAGGTGGTTAGGGGCTCTGGAGCTCAGATAGTCTTTTCGTCAATTCTTCAGGGTAGAGGGGAAAACTCGAGGCTAGGAGGATTGGCCAGGTCAATAAATGGTTAAAAGGGTTGTGTCATAGTCTGGGATTTGGTTGTCTTGAACACGGGACCCAAGTTTGTAGGCCAGGTCTACTCTGGGCTGGTGGAGCTGGTCTGGTAGGAGGCTTGCCAGGCTGGTCAAGGATGCTTTAAAATAGATGTGTTGGGAGAGGGGTGCATCATTCTATCTCAACACACACATTCAGTTGCCAGCACCTATAAGAAATGCTTGGAGCAATGCAGAGATATTCCAGCCGCTCCAACCAATGAGCCGGCTTCATCTGGAGTTTGGCTCAGATGCCTCTAAACAAACGTCTGTAGCATGAGGAACAAACAAGAGGAATTAGGGATGTGTGCACGTCTATGGGGGTATGATATAATAGGCATCACAGAAACATGGTGGGATGGCTCCTATGACTAGAGTGTTGGAATGAAAAGTTACAGGCTCTTTAGAAAAGACAGGCCCAGCAGGCAGGGAGGGGGAGTTGCTATTTATGTTAGGGGGAGGCTGGAGAGTATGGAACTCTGTCTGGGGACAGGTGAGCAGTTAGCAGAGAGTTTGTGTGTCAGGGTAAAGGAAGAACAGCGATGGGAGACGTTACTGTGGGGATCCGTTGCAGATCACCTGACCAAGAGGAATCTGTGGATGAAGCACTCCACAGACTGATAGGAACAGCCTCGCACTCTCAGGCCCTTGTTCTCATGGGTGACTTCAACCACCCTGACATCTGTTGGAATGACGGTACAACCCGGTACAAGCAATCTGGGAAGTTCCTCGATAGTGTGGAAGACAACTTACTTCTGCAAGTAATAGAGGAGCCGACAAGGAGAGGTGCCATGCTTGACCTCATGCTCACCAAAAGGGAAGAGCTCATTGGAAATGTGATGCTCCAGGGCAGCCTCGGTTGTAGCGATCACGAGATGGTCAAATTCGAGATCCTCAGGACAGTAAGAAGAGCGTGCAGCAAGCTCACTGCCCTGGACTTTAAAAGAACAGACTTTGGCCTCTTCAGGAGCCTGCTTAGTAAGGTTCCATGGGATGTAGACCTAGAGGACAGGGCGTCCAAGACTGCTACAAGCTCAGGAGTGTTGCATCCCCACTAGAAGGAAGTGCAGCAGGAGTGCCAGGAGACCTCCTTGGATGGATTAGGAGCTGCTGAGTAAAATTCGAAGGAAAAAAGAGTCTTATAAAACATAGAAGCAAGGACAGGTGGCTGGGGAAGAGTACAGGGATGTTGTCTGGGAAGCTAGGGACCAGGTTAGGATAGCTAAGGCCCAGAGAGAATCAAACTTGTCTAGGGATGTTAAAGATAACAAGAAGGGATTCTGTAGGTACGTAGTGAATAAGAGACAGTCAAGGGACAACACAGAACCCTCCAGAAGCTATAGGGAGAACTGGCTACCATGGGTTTGGAGAAGGCTGAGGTTCTTAATGACTTCTTTGCCTCAGGCTTCACTGGAAAAGGCTCTGACCACACCACCCAAGTCATGGGAGGCAGATGCAGGCACTGTGAGAATGAAGACCTTAGGCCCACTATGGGAGAGGATCTGGTTCGAGACCATCTTAAAAACCCGAACATACACAAATCCATGGGACCTGATGAAATCCATCCGCGGGTCCTGAAGGAGCTGGCAAATGAAGCTGTTAAACCACTGTCCATCATATTTGAAAAACCATGGCAGACAGGTGAAGTTCCGATGACCGGAAAAGGAAATATAACCCCTATTTTCAAGAAGGGGAAAATGGATGACCCAGGGCACTACAGACGAGTCAGTCTCACCTCTGTGCCTGGCAGAATCTTGGAGCAGATTCTCCTGGAAGGCATGCTAAGGCACATGAAAAACAACAAGGTGCTTGGTGACAGCCAGCATGGCTTCACCAAGGGGAAATCCTGCCTGACCAATTTGGTGGCCTTCTATGATGGGGCTATGGAACTGATGGACAGGGGTAGAGCAGCTGATGTCATCTACCTGGACTTGTGCAAAGTGTTTCAAACTATCCCACATGACATCCTTGTCTCTAAGTTGGAGAAACATCAATTTGATAGGTGGACCACTCGGTGGATGGCTACACACAAAGAGCTGTGGTCGATGGCTCAATGTCTGGCTGGAGACCAGTAATATCCCTTGGGGATAAGTGTTGGGACCGGTGTTCCTCAACATCTTTGTTGGTGACATGGACAGTGGGATTGAGTGCGCCCTCAGCCAGTTTGCCAATGACACCAAGCTGTGTGGTTCGGTTGATACACTGGAGGGAAGGAATGCCATCCAGAGGGAGCTTGACATGCTTCTGAGGTGGGCTGATGCCAACATCATGAAGTTTAACCATGCTAAGTGCAAGGTCCTACACCTGGGTCGGAGCAATCCCAGGCACAGCTACAAGTTGGGTAAAGAAGAGATTCAGAGCAGCCCCGCAGAGAAGGACTTGGGGGTGCTGGTAGATGAGAAAATGAACATGAGCCAGCTTCAGTGTGTGTTTGCAGCCCAGAAAGCCAACTGTATCCTGGGCTGCATTAAAAGGAACATGACCAGCACGTCCAAGGAGCTGACCCTGCCCCTTTACTCTGCTCTCGTGAGATGTCTCCTGGAGTACTGTGTGCAGTTCTGGTGTCCTCAACATAAAAAGAACATGGAACTGTCGGAAGAAGTCCAGAGGGGGGCCATGAGGGTAATCAGGGGACTGGAGCACCTCCCATATGAAGATAGTCTGAGAAAGTTGGGACTGTTCAGCCTGGAGAAGAGAAGGCTACATGGAGACCTCATAGCAGCCTTCCAGTATCTGAAGGGGGCCTATAGGGATGCTGGGAATGGACTCTTCGTTAGGGACTGTAGTGATAGGCCAAGGGGTAATGGGTTAAAACTTGAACAGGGGAAGTTTAGATTGGATATAAGGAGGAAGTTTTTTACTGTGAGGGTGGTGAGGCACTGGAATGGGTTGCCCATGGAAGTTGTCAATGCTCCATCCCTAGCAGTGTTCAAGGCCAATTTAGACAGGGCCTTGGATGACATGGTTTAGAGTGAGGTGTCCCTGTCCGTGGCAGGGGGGTTGGAACTAGATGATCTTAAGGTCCTTTCCAGCCCTAACTATTCTATGATTCTATGATTTTATTAGAATATTATGCTATGGCTTTTCCTTGTTCCTCTCTCAATCATGCGCACATTGCTCAGTAACAGAACAACAATTCACTCAAACAATAGGAGATGACTAACAGAAACTTTCTTTCTGACTGTTCAGCCTTGGTAAAGAAAAACACAGACAAGCTTCTCTTCATACCGAGCTCTTCTCTTGGTCATGGCCATCTTTTTTCAAACACTGCACTGCCAGGCAAGAGCTGGAGAAGAGGACAAATGCAACCATGCATCATTATCTGTTGCCTACCGAGATTCTAAAATAGTAAAGATGAAGATACCTTAAAGTGAAATAGAGGTTGTTTGTGCAAAACTTATACTAAAGTATCCCAGTGATTTCAATTAAACTGGTTTGATGTGCACCTACAAATCTTTAAGAATTTAATATTATAATATTTCTGTATGGTGGTGGTGTTTTTTATCCATAATTCCATTCTTCCACTGTCATTGGACTGACAGCAGATAAGACACAAAAGCACAGAAAAGGGAACATCTGCTAGTCAGGCATCACAAGAGATATCAACTGCACAGTTTCAATCTTCCTGATCATGTCAGGTTTTGTTTTGCTTTAATGGGCTCAGCAGAATCAGAAAGCTTCATTTGAACGTTATTTTCTCTGACTTTATTGATGACTTGGAGTATGGAAAAAGCAACGTATTTTTTATCTCATCTTTGAGCAGCTATATCATATGTGAATAATTTTTTGGCCTTTTGATCCAGCTCTGTCATGAACAATTTAAAGCATAATGTTGTCTTTGCACTAAGGTACCTAGAATCTCAGTAGTGGCATTGTGTTATCTTTCTTCGTATTTAGATAAAGTTTAGGAAAAAAGGTTTAGTCTAAATTTTGCTGTAATTTCCCATCATTATTGTTTCTTTCAATATTCAGCATGATAACTCCAATGACAGTTTGGTTTATTTTATATACAGGATATAACTTTTTTCAGCAACTGCAGAATTAAACAGGATTAGTCAATTGACACTGTCAAAGAAAGCAAACAATTTTTCTCTGGTTCACATGTCAATAAATAATTTTAGTAAGTAGGGACAGTTGTACAGTCAACTATGTACTATTCAACTATGAACTAAATAAGGCTTTTAGTAGTATTTATGCACTGATCTTTGGGACTTTATTCTTTGTAAAGTTCATATTGAAAATAAAATTTTTAGATTAAAGTATTATTTTTACAGTTCAGAATGAAAACATTTTTTTTATATGTATATATTAAAATCCTTTGAAAGAAAAAAACCACTTTGCTTGTGGAGTTATTGATCTTGCCTGAGAAATGTTATTTAAAATAAGATATTGTCAGAATGCTAATATGGACAAGAACTTCCCCTGGTGACAACTAACAAAACCCAATGCGCTTTTAGGCAATACAAGACTTAGTAGTGTAAAAATTAACCAACAATTACACAGAAAGCTTGCTGTAGCTTTCTTCATAAGTGATAGCAGTCCTTCTAAAAAGTCTAACTGAATCTGGACTGAAAACTTAATGACCAAATGTGTTTGGTAAAATTTGTGAAGTTAATCACTTCAGAACATCAGTTCAGCCACTACAAAAAAGACAAAAAAAACCCCAAGCAAAATCAAACCAATCATTCTGAACATTTTCAGTAAGCTGTATGAACTCTAGAATACATATATACTGGACATTTTAGAATAAATAAATGTTATACACACAAGGATTAGACTCTAAACAAAATAAACACATGCACGCACACACACATACATATATATAAAGCTTATTGTTACTGTGGTAATTAGTTAGAGGTTTTCTTTAAAAGTGTGAAAAGAAAATTGTTAAAGACTTCAGCATTTGACCAGTAGCTGATAACTGTCACCAGAACAATTGATGATCACAGATCTGAAATGCAATGCTTTCAGCAACTCTCAGCAATTTGTGAGTGAAACCAAATTGAGGGTAGCAGTTGCAACAGGCTAGAGAAGTGAGCTATCAGGAAGCTCACAAAGTTTGGTGAAGGCAAATGCAAAGTCTTGTGCCTCAGATGGAGTAACTCCAGCCTTACAGCTTGAGGACCAAGTGGTTCAAAGCTGCTCTATAGAAAAGTCCGTAGGAATCATGTCAGGCAACATTTTGGATATTTGTTAACAATGGAGCTTTCTGGTGATAAAAATTAATTACAGACTGGACTTCATTAGCGATATTTCATAAAAGGAATGGAGGGACATGTTTTCCCCACCTGCATTTAGTACTTGGCTGCATCTGAAAGACTGTATCCACTTTTAGGCCCCCACTACAAGAAAGACATTGAAAAAATGCACCATGTCCAGAGAGAAGCCCCCAGGATGGGTAGAGGGATGGAGCACAACATGCAAGAAACAACTGAGGAACTCAGGTTTATTGGGTTGTGAAAAGAGAGAGGTAAAAGCTATTAGCATTATATTAAATATCCTAATCAGGTTTGCAAAGAAGCAGAGTCAGGAAGTGTGCAAAAGAAGGATAAGAAACTTCTGCCTTCGAACTTCCAAAATTCTGGTTCCATACAGAGAAAGAAAGGAAAAAAGTCACTTTGAGAGGGTTTAAATCATGGGACAAGTTGGGTTCAGAGGTTGTGGAGTCCCCATTGTTGGAAATATTCAAAACTCAACTGTACAAGGCTCTGGGCAACCTTATCTGACTTTAAAGTAAAATCTGGTTTTAAGCTGGCAGCTGGATCAGATCATCTCTAAAAATTCTCTCTAATCCAGATCATGTTGTTCCTCTAAGGACAGAATATGGATGCACAGGTTACCCTCATAGATGCCCTCACACAGACACATATGAATCATATTACCATAGGATATCACAAACACGAAAAAGTGTAAAATTATTAACTGCTAGCTTTATTCATGACATGTTTGTTCATCTTATTCTAGAAATTACATCAGTGGCAAAATAAGGTTATAAGAGCTAATGTGATGATTCTTCCTTCAAAATTTCAAACAGGATAGTAGTTATTCCAGAATAGTTTTGCCTACATAGCAAAACTGAATAAAATGGGCTCGATCCATAAATACTTCATATCCTGCATACTTTCGTCCTAATACTGGTGCAAAATAAGTGTTAATTGTCTCTATTTTCTTACCTAGGAGTGTTTTAAAATTCTATTTACATTTAAATTGCAAAAGCCTAAGTGACAGCACAAAATAAAAATTAGTGGAGATTCAGGATTACCTGACAGTAAGTAATTAGGACTGCATGTGTTCTGTTTTTTCATTTCATATTAATCTTTCTGCTTGATGCCTTCTGCTAAATTCATCTTTGGTCTCAAAATTGCCTAATATTTTGAGACTTTTGTTATATTTATTAATCCCCAAGCATGCAACAAGCACAGATAGATAACAAGATTAAAAGTTTCTAAGTAATTCACATCCAGGGAAATTCAAAAAACCAAACAACAAAAATAAACAAGTATAACCAAAGAAACACAAGAAGAGTAACTGAGGTACAAAATTATTTACAAATGAGAAACAGTTTAGAATGTATTTTTTCCCCTGTAGACTTAGCAAAGTAATTCCCAGCAGCCCCACTTGACCACTAGATTAGCAAGCACTGCAGCTGATCTGATCCACAGTGTGAATCTCCAAAGTTTATTAAGTGGAGATGAGCAGGAGCTTCTTTTCAAATGGACATATATTCCACTACCACCACCCCCAAGAAAAAAAATACAAAACCAAACCAAACAAACAAAAAAAAAAAAAAAACAAAGAAACCCCCAAACATTTATTCTAATAACATTGCTCAAAACACTAATGTTGATGAATGCCCTTTTACAAAGTACAATTGATTTGAATACTTTTCAGGATCACCTCCAGCACTGATGACACACATAAGAGAGTATAAAAGTCCTGTTTCTAGTTTCCACTTCAGTGGAAGTGAACTAAATTTGAGGACTTAGTCCATAATTTGGTTCTATATTAAAATTCAGTTTTTCAATGTACATAGCCATCTACAGCTATTAGAATTCAAAATGAATGCAAGAGAAAGTATAGAATCCTGATTTAATTGTGTAAGTAAGAAGTCAAACATAAAATACTTTAGAAAAAGTCTAAAAATAATATTTTTACTGACAAGTTATTTTCTAACAGCAACATGTTTTACTAACATTCTAAGAAAATTAAAAATCAGTCATATCCAGAACTGTAATAAACACCTGAATGCATAAGTCTTCATGACTTCATAACAAACATACCCTTATGAACTGCTCTGCTTTTAAAGTTATAATACATTACATAAAAAGCAATATTGTTTAAGCATGGTATACTGTTTTTCAGAAAGGTGGTTTTCAAAAGGGTATTTTTTAAAGTAACTTTTTGGAAGTCCTTATTTTTTATGAAGTAAACAGAATTGTTCACTACTGGGGGGGGGGGTATACATTTATTTACTGTTTTTTCCAAAGAAAATATCAACTGTGGTCTCTCCTGGTTACACTACAGATCATAGAGAATGCATAGTGTTATTTTTACTATCTCATCTAAGGGCTTTGTTATTATATCATTAGCAAATACTGTCCTTCTTCAAATTGCTAATTAAACTAACAAAATGCAGTTTGAAACTTGTAGTGAAAAAAGTTTCTCCTGTTAATTGTACGCACAACTTTTGAGTTGCTCAGGTTTGGGGTTTTTTATTTTCTGTTTTTATTATAAAATTGGCTTATGATTTGACTGATACTGCTTCTTTACAGACATGCTTTCAACAAAGGCTGTGGTGGTGGAGATACGGAATTAATAAACCAAGAGGAAGTACCCAGATGTACTACTGAACATTGAAACTGGGCATTCTCAAACTGCATGCAGAAGAAACAAATGAGTTTATATCCACGCAAACTTTAGATACCTATGTTTTTAAGACTTATACCAGTGTTTGTGTCAACAAGAGAAATGGAATTCTTAAACACAAGTATATTAAGCCCCCTATAGTTGATTAAACATTATCAGAGAGAAAAGGCAAACAATAATAAGAACCTCTATTGAAAAAATTAACTCCAGAGATCTCCGTTCAGGATTTCTTTGGAAATTACAAAGGTGAAGAAGAAAAGGAACATCTCTATTCCCTACCTTCTCAATTGCTTGTTAAAACGTGAGCAGAAGTGATATTGTTCTTTAATCCACAGCAACTCCTGGAGAAGCCAGGAAAGTTGGGATTCTGTTGACACCTGAGAAGCTTTCAGCAGATGCAGTAATTCCAGAGGGCAGTTGTTGTTCACTGATTTATTATTGTTCACTGAGCTGTAAGGCAGCAGTGTTCTTGGTGCTGGTTATTTCAGTATAACAAGCAGACCCATTTGATGTAGCAGCAGTAAATATTGCATGAGGTAGGTCATTAATGGATCTTTTCAGTTCACACTGGCAGAATGGTGAGAGATCTCCCACGGTCCAGCAAGGTATTAGGCATTTTTCATACCACTTGTCCATTTAATCTGATTCATTTAAAAGTCAGAAATTTGAACTGATTTCTGTATTTTATAAAGTTTGCCTCTTTTTTGAGCTAACATGTTAGAAATACTGCTACAGGTCTGAATTACTAGTTTAAATGTGTGTTTTCTGTGTGTTTTGCAGTATGTTTTTAAAAGTGAAGAAGGAAGAAAAATATATCAGAATAAGCTCTCTGCATATGAGCTATAAAGTATTCACTGATATGTAAGTATGAAAAAGGATAACTTAATCTGACAATTAAGTTATTTATGTATCATAAAGCAAAGGGAAAGAACCTGCCAATCTCACTTCCGTACTTCTCAAGTTGAATTTTATATTTTTTGCAATAGCAGAAATAAGTAGTTGATGATCTTTAACAGTCAATATAAATAACAAGTAACTTACTTATATCTTAGTAATTAAAAAAAAAATTGAGAGGCCTTATTGTCATGCTCAGCAACAAAAGCTGCAGGAAGAAGGAGAAAGCTCTGCTTTCCTGGGGCTGGCTGAACACCATACTGCCGATGGGAAGTACTGAACAAATTCCTTGTTTTGCTTTGCTGGTGCGTGCAGCATTTGCTTTACCTCTGTAATTGTCTAAACCTATAAGTTTTCTCACATTTTCCCTTCTGATTCTCAACTCAGCCATTTGAGGGGAAGTAAACAAGCAGGCAGTTGTGTGGGGTTTAGCTGCTACCACCTTAGCTGCTACTAGGGTTAAACCACAACAGCAGAAGAGTATGTTCATTGCCAGGCCTGGATGATTTAGTATCATTATCCAAATCTAGGTATTTAAAAATTTTCAGAAAAAACATGGAGGTGCTTTTGTGACTTTTTGAATCACCAGTGCAGAAATTATTGCTGTCTTGAAATAAAGGGGCTAAAAGTTGCCTAACTCAGACTTTACCTGCCAAATCTCACTTTGCATCTTCCTGTATCCATGTTTAAAGGAAGCAAAAGTATATTGAAATTACTCTTTTTCCAGTGATAAATTAAACAAAAATTGACTTTTAAGATTATTATTTTTTACTTTAATCAATAAATCCTTTGTTCAATATGTTATGGCTAACTTAAATACATGGTTAAGTGTTTCACTGAATGAAGAACTATATTTTACATGAGAAGAGTAAAGAACAGACAGTTCTCAGACAATATTCATTTAATTATATTTTACCATACTTTTACTATCCTAAATAATAGCTTAGGCTTTTTAGCAGCAGTAGCTTCTGTTATAATTGCAGTTTGTTCAGTTTTATAGTTAATATTCAAGATGTGTTGTCTACCTTTAAAAATGGTAGCTACTGTACTAAACCTTACAGGTTATTGTTACTGATACCATTGCCTTACTGGCACAGACCTGTGGTCCACCTAGACCAACACACTGTCCATGAGAAAGACCAGCACCAGATCTTCCTTAAGCAATTTACGGCAAACAGAATAACCGGTGCCTTGTATAAAGACACCAAATTCATCCCCACACAGCTGGGTGTTTTTTTCTGTCAGCATTACCATAACAGAGCAATGTTATACCAACCTCATGGGTCTCTACAAAGCCCCATCCCCATCTGCTGCTGTATGGTAGGTTCACAGATGATTGTGATGTAAGGCACATACTTTGCTTAAATTATAAGCCTGGGTGGTAGCAATAGTGAAGATTCAAGTATAGGCCAACTGAGAATGGCCCAGAAGGCCTGATTGCTGCAATACATAATGCATGTATGCCTAGACTTTCACTGACATACCCTGAGCTAAAATACCAACTACCTAATGTAAAGCCCAAGTAAAAGTCCAGTGCTGCCACAGTGCTGCCACAGTTGCAACTCACTGCAGGGCATGTTGTGTATAAAGACATGAAGAAAGAGCACTGAGATATATGTAGCTAACTGCTTTCACTTGCAGTCTTTCAGTTTGGCACACTCATGTTGTCTTGTGCCATCTCTTGGGGTGAGAAGATGCAGCTCCCTCCAGGTCCTCTCTTTTCTCAACTCTATTCATCATTACCCCACTGCTGTATGTATTGCATCCATTAAAACTCCTTGCAGATAGATTGTTTCTGTCAAATGTGCTGTTACACAAAGTAGTTACATAGTCTTTGCAAAGCCATCTAGAGTGACGACTAATACTTTTGTTGAAAGTAACTGCTTTTAGCTGCTACACAGAAACTTCCATATGCCCCCTCCAGCGGTTAGAAACTTTTTCAAAGGCAGACCTGAAGTGACAATGTTCTTTGTGAACATCAAAATGTCATTTCGGTACTTGTCTGGGTGTTATTGATTTCATCTAACAAGTAGGTGAAAGTCTCTGGGGAGCAGTGTTGTGTAATTGCTGCTGTGACACAACCAGCCAACACCACCCAGGCCAGAAGTGTTTTGATCATAATCAATACCGAGTCTACCTCTTTCAAAGTCAAGGTCTCTTCAATAAAATATGGACACGGATAACATCAAACAGGCAAGTGAGATTAATTCCACTTTGGCAGTCAGACCCTCATTTCACCTCATTAGGAAGTTTGAAATTTGAGGTGACATGTGCCTCTTTTCCTTTCTATCATCAGCCTCACTTTTTTAACTCAGTGAAAGCTTTATGTTTCACCCTGTGCATTTTTTTTTTTATGTCCTAAATTTATTTTATTTTCAATTTCAGCAGATCCCCTGAGTTTCTGTTTACTATTTGGAGACAATGGGAGAATGCTTTTTCGACAGTAAAATACAAACCAGTAAATCAGGGGTATTTTGGCATCTTTCCACAATGAATAACGAATGACAGACTATGAATTTCACTTCTACTACACTAATTGATAATGAACTGACTTTAAATACAAATATGGATATGAGGGAAAGGGACTAGTAAGAGGGTGTTCCTGAAGTAGTTGTATGTCTTTATGAATGTAAGAGGGAGGAAATTTAAGTCTCCAAACTTTTTTTTCCAGGATAGACATATTGGAGTAAAACTGGTGTATATCACTGAGAAATTGTCCTGATTTTTCCTCAGTAAATGTATTCAAAAAGTCTTTTTTCTTCAGTATTTTATATTATTTCTCCTGAGTCAAACTAGAAATTCATTCATAAACACACTTTTTTAAAAAAAATCTCAGGAATTCTTTTAGGACGGAGATTATGCCCCCGAAACAAAAGTAGTGAAATGACCCCATAAGATCCTGCCTTTCCACCATCTATCAGAAAATCAAAGACTGGAAAACAACATGGCAGCACATATGACCTAGCAAATTCTAAGCTTTTCATCTAAAGCATTCATGCCAGACTGGTTGATGAATCATGTCTTGTATCTCCTGATTCATCCTGGACATATCTAAGGCTGAAGCCCCAGGTTTTAGGCTTCCACTCCCATTTTAGCTCCCACGCAGGTCTTACAGGAGTCAATGGAGAATGGTGGAAATGTGTATTGCACCAGACACATATCCATGACTTTTAACTGTCCTGACTGGTAAAGGAGCACATCTTGATATTTATCCTACTTCAGATAGAATGGGTGAATCTAGTCTTTTCCATTGCATCAATTGCTATTTCAAGAAGGGGTGGGGGTCAGATTTCTCTTTGTCAGCCTTAGCAAGGTCACCTAAGCTTAATAAGAATAAAATTAACAGTGAATTTTCTCCTTACTTCACCACACATTGCTATTAACTGTTGAAGAACAGGGAGCAGATTCAAAACCCTCCTCATGACCTATCTTCCAGGTTACTTCACCTTAGCCATGAAAAATAACTTACGAAAACACGTATGTATTACAGCATCACATTTAGAAAAATAAAAAAGTTCCTTTTTTATGGTTTAGAGCAAGGTGTCCCTGCCCATGGCAGGGGGGTTGGAACTTGATGATCTTAAGGTCCTTTCCAACCCTAGCTATTCTATGATTCTATGATTCCTTTCTGCTGCATCTTAACACTGCAGTTAAGCTATCAAAGTAAAAGGAAAATTAGCTGGAAAAGGAAATGACTGGGCAGTAATTAATGGCTTGAAAATAAAAGAAACTTTAATTCAGGCAGAGAGAGCTATAGATTTGCATAAAATTTAATTAATATCCTACTAAATAATAATATAATAATAAAATAGTAACACACTTCTAGTCAGAAGTACAAGACTGTCAGCAGTAAGCACTTATTTTCATTTTTTTTCTCGGAACTTTAGAGTTTTCACTCTGTTTTATCACTCAAAGTCTGGAAATATGCTGATTTTGTGTTGGACTGCAGGGGAAGCCAGTATTTAACCTATCAACGGGATGTCCCAAATAATCTTATGCCATATTTAATGCTGAATTTCTCTGAATAGATGCTGGATTAAAGCTATACCTGCAGATACAGCATCCTACATATGAAGTACCTATATCTGCTTAAAATGATAACACACACAGAAAAAAAAAAAAAAAGGAAATTTCAGTGTTTATTTGAGAAATTCAGTGAATGGATTGTGTGTGTATTTTCAATTTTACCAAGAAAACAATGAAATTGTGGATTTAGCTTGTCAAGGATCCCCCATTTCAGACACAATACCAATTTGCTGTATGCATAATAGACTATGATACCGCTGAAAGTAATTTCTGATATTTACAATTCACTAAACAGCTACAGTGGTTAGAAGGGCCTGGTTGCAATTATTGTCTTTGATTCAATTTAGCTTATATTCTGGTATTTCTTTGCTCAGTATCAGCAAGCAGGAGAAATAACTACTGTTTCCTCTTCCCAAATACTCTAGGGAAAGTGGATCAGAAAGTTCAAACTATGTATTGTGTTCTTACTATCTTCAAATCTAAGCCATATAGCAATGGAATACTGCTCCTAATGAAGTACTATTTAGTGTATTAATTCCATTGGGGATTGTTGAAAATTACATCCCAGTATGATTTCCTCGAAGATACTATACAGGCCCTTGATAAACAGCTGATGAGAAAAATCAGGGGATTAACTGTAATTATACCAAAGTGGTTTGCTATTAAACTAATTGAATAAAAAGTAATTGGATTACGTATGATCTTCAGAAGCTCCTAGACTCTAAACATTAATTAAATTATCATACATCTAATTAAAAAATGGAGCAGTTGAACATTAGCTGTTTTGACACTATCAAAGTAGGAGAAACAAGATGCAAAATATTTGCGCTGAACGTAATGCTCAGGGTTAGTATAGTACAGTAACAACATAATCTCTCTTGCCCAGTTTAATTATCTTAAACTTGTTTTTCATTTACATTCTATTTAAATATTACTCCTTGATTGAAAAATTAAAAACTCTTATTCTTTGCTTCTTAAAAAATTAGTTAGATTACATTCATTGTGCAAAACCTGATCACCTAATTTTGTCTGAAATTTTTTCAAATGAAAATATGTGTTATTTCCTAATAGATGTTATATGAGGTATGTTGGATCAAGAACAACAAAAAGCAGATTGTTTTACTATTTTATTATAACATGAATGTACTATGTATGAAATACTCTTTTGTTATTTTAAAATGTACTATTATTAAAATATCTATAACTTTAATTAGCTTTTTTCCAAATAAGTAATTTTCAGGAAAACATAAAGTGCTTTTCCAATGTTGAATGGACATGGGGGCTAAATAATATTCACTTCCTTTAAAATTGATCTCTTTAAATATAATTTAAAAAATTTTTTTTGAGGTAAGACAACCATGTAGCAACATTTCTGAAAGAAAAATACATATTAACCCCAATGCTTTAAAATAGCTTTAGCATAATAATAATACAAAGTGAATGTATGATTAGTTCAAATTAAAGAATCCAATAAATAATCTAGTAAAAGGAAAACAAAACAGCAAAAACTCAAATAAAGCACTGGACTTGAGCATTCAGAGGAGCTAATATTTTGTTTACATACCTAGAAGTTGTATCTAGGTATATGGGTACTGAGGTTTGCAAACATAGCAGATATCATTTTGGAATTCATGATAACTTCGTGCCATGTTTTATGGCTATCCTTACATGCTAAAGTGTGTATGCAGTGGGTTATTCTAAAAGATCGTAACTGTAGAATATAACTGTCTGTCTTCCACAAAGACTCAAGTTTTTTTCATATTATGGATGCTGTAAGTTCTGATGTATAATCAATAAAGGCAAAGGAAAAAGGCAATATTGTCTATGACACTGTCTAGCACAGTTAGAGGGGCCACTGAGGTACTGCTGGAAAACAGAATGAAAGATAAAATACACTCAAGCGATTGGTCAAAATTTAAATGTTGTAACCTCTGTGTGCGTGAAAGCCTCCAATAAGATAATGAACGTTCCTGGCTGAAGCAGTAAATAGAACTGATGGATGGCAACAGCATTCAGGATTTCATGGGAGTAAACATAACTGGAAGTGGGGGCAATCAGGATTTGAGGATTTAAAAATTCTCATTGTCTCTGCCTTTTTCTGAGAGGTAAATGCTCTGTGAGGTGGACTCCTGATGGTTTAACTAGAAGTGGAGCAGTCAGACCCAATGGCTTTTAATAGGAGAGAGCTGTTACCTTAAAAGCAAACCTAGTATATACAGTGTGCTCAGGTTCACATTCCAAGCTTCTGTGAAGGGATAGCTAGCACATAATCAATCTATCAGCATTTTCATCACATCTGTTAAGTGGTATTAAAACAAAAGTCTTACTAGGTTGCATAATGAATACAAATATTTCATTCACTTTGTCATTACCTCACCTTACTTGATATGTATTTCATCTTTTAGACTCTCTTTGGCAATTTCAGTACTATAACCCCAACATTCAGAACTTATTGCCAAGCTCAAAGAACTTCCCTAGGGAGGACATGACAAAGGATCCTCTACAGAAGTTGTCCCGAATAAGTGTCACAGATCACATCAAGTCTTCTTAACCAAGATCCAGCTCCCTAATGGGATTAAACTGCCTAAACTATCATCCTGCTTTATTCATACACTCAAAACTGCACATAAAATATTTTACTATCACTGGTAATCTACTTCCGTATCATCTCTGCAGTGTGGCTTTAAGCCCATCCACATCCTTCATCACTGGCTATTGAAGTCTAAGCATTACTGAAAGATAATACTGCAAGTGTGGAAGTGGAATTACTCAATAACCTAAAAATTATCAAAATATTCATGAAAAATAGCTCTTAGAAAAACTTGTGGAGATAACAAACACTGATTAAAATCAATTGAAATCTATAACAAGAAAAGGAGACGAGCACATGCAATATGTTCAGAGAAAATGAGTAGTTAAATCCCAAATAAATTCAAAAGTCAATCAAATTTTCTACACATATAGAAAGAGGTAAAATTTCTCATTACATGATACAAATAAAGCTTTTTTATAGTAAAAAAATAAAATAATTTCCTACTTCATTTAACTGTATTCTCTGGTCTCATAGTTCATGCGAAATCACCATAGGTCTGTTCTCTTGAGCCAGATTTGTCTATTATTTCCAACACAGGCAATAAGATTTCAAAGTTTATGCTGTATTCAAAATGAGATTAAAATTGGAGTAACATGATCTTGCTGTTTGGTTTCTTAGCCTTGCAGCTGAGTCTCAAACTATCCAAAGCCTATTTATCAATTGGGCAAGCAGGCCTGCTGATAGTGTGACAATAGACCAACTGAGACATTACAATGTGCTTTACCTTTTCAGAAACATATTTGAAAAACAAGGTAAGATCAACTCAGTGTTTCCCAGAGACCCGAAGTTAGATTTAACTGTTACTTTGAAGATCAGTTCTGAGATGAACCAAGGATAAAAATAACACAACTGGATACCATAAAACTCTTCCAGGTGTCAGACATAATTCATCAACGTATTTTCCAAAAGTAGATATAATGCCAAGCTCATTTTTAGAGCCTTGTGGAAGTGCTTCAGTTTTAACTGAGTTCAACCCTTGAAAACCTTTTGATTTTGGCTGTGCCTTGGTGTATATTAAACAAATCCTCAAACGTTATCTTGTTCTATTACAATTATCATTAGCACTTAATGCAGGACATTGATGGATATTAAACAGTGATTGGATCAAATTTCACTTTTAAAGTGTGCCTTCACTACCTTCTACAATATTCTGTCTTTACGTTACATTTAAACACACAGAAAGACTACATAGCTAGTGAGTATTAGACACAAGCTTCTCACATTCAACACAAAAAAATACAAGAAAGACAGTCTATATTTTTTACAGGTATAAATTCAGAGAGTTTTCAGATTTAAAGGGCCCATAACATGCTTATTTGTACTTATTGTGTGTGTGATTTGATAAATATTTTTATAGTACCTCATTTTATCATGATAAAATGACAAGGTGATGCAAAATATGGATAAAGTTCTTTTAAAATAAAGGTAAATAATTAATGTTTTCTGTCAGAAACATTACTCTGAGTAATTGTGACTTTTACATCAGTGGTTATGAGATAATTATTCATCAGAAATTACTATAAATTGAAACAAAGAAAAAGTAATTATTTCAGATGGCTCAAAGAGAGAAAAAAAGATGCCTGATGATCCGTATTCCAAAATTTCTGATGCCTGTGTATTTTCAGATAAAATATGTAAACTAATATTATAATGGCAGTACCTGATATGAAGTTTAAATCCAGTTGTAGGTTTTGTACTTTATCTTTTAAACGTTAAAATTTGTTCCCACCTATTTCAGCTAAGCTATCATAAACTCAAATTTCTCGTTTCAGATGTCTTTTTTTTTTCCAGAAAACAAACATGACTGTAGCATTTCTATGGTTAGTGTTTTGCCTTTTTGTTTACTAAATAAATTTTACTGAAAAATTTAATAAATCTTGTTCCACTTGAGATATCAACAAAATATTTTTAAATAGTTATGTCAAATACTTCTGCATCCTTTCCAGCCCTAACTATTCTATGATTCTATGAACAATATTACTCACTTATATTATCACATGCCATATATTGAAGTTCTATTTCCCTGTTACATAGAAAACTGCAAATGTGGACAGTCACTTTATTCAATAGACTATTTCAATTTTAGTGAGAAAAATCAGAACTAGTAATGATATTTCTTTTTAAATCACAAAACTGAGAAAGTGTTGACAATTCCAATTTAAAATAATCACATTCCAAACATACCTAACAGTCCTAAAGGGTAAATAGAGACAGAAAATATTGATGCATCTACTTCATCTGTTGCCCAGACTCACAAAGAAACTTACTGGAGTCAGCATGTGCTAGAAAATCTTACCAACCTACTTCATCACAGTACTCTTATCTTCTACCCTTAGATATCAGACAAACATAACTGAGAGGCAGCAGTCAGAATTTAAAGATGTCAAAAGCATTATGTAAGTGGTAGATGGATAAGATTATAATTAAAGTTTAATATTTTTCTTCTCCATTTCTTTCTCTGCTGTCATCCTTTTCTCTGTACTGTCCTGTTTCTGTATTATGTAGTTATCTTTCTGCATATTTTTATGCTCAATGAAGAGCATAAGGCAAGTAAAAACATTCCCAGGTTTGACAAATAAAGATATTATTCTTTTTCCTCCCTCCTTTCCCTGCTCCTATTTATAAAAAAAACCCACAAAACAACCAAAAAGAATCCCACCAAAAAAAACCCAAACCAAATCTTCATGTATCTTCCACACTCAGAAAACAAACATATCCATTCAAATCCATTAGCCTATAGTAGAAGCCATGCTAATCTTTCTTTAGAGTGGGAATAAGACTTTTAAGAAGCCTAATTTTGAAGTCCATCTTCCCAGAAATAACTATGTCAATTAATAACATTTTCTTTGTTAGAAATGGCTAAATAAAGATTGGACAAATAATTGCACATAGAAAGGTCAGGTATGCATTCAGTATCAAAAGGGAGTTGCTACAGCTTCATCTGTGTTTTCATTTCACAAATGAAATGAAAGTGCATTGGAGCAGTGGATACAAGATGATACAGCCCTCGTACACATCAGAGGAAACCAGCCTTTAAGGTGTTTCATGGAATGTCTTCAAGCAGTGTGGAAAGACTGCCTTCAGAATTCAGCAATGGTTAAGGAATTCATGCAAACAACAGCATCCTGTAAAGGTATACCATACATGTGTGTTCTCCAAGATTTCAGATTTCTCTGGGGATTTTGCTTAGTGCTCTAGTTAGCAGTAGAAAGGTATAGAAAGTCCGTATTCCCCATAGTCCACGATAAGTATGAGCATAACTATCAGACTGACTTTCTCCTGTACAAGAAACTTAATAACGTGATGATAGGTTCACTACACCAAAAGTTGTGTCTACGTATAAACACCAGTGGTCCATTTTTTCAAACAGCTTTATGTTTAGAAGCCTAGAAGTGGTGTTATTGAGAATAACAGGTGAACTTTTCTGCATGGCTCTGGCATTAAAAGGCAGAACAATATCAGTTATGAAAGACATCTGAAAAGTGATTAGATTAGAAGTGCAATAAGTCATTTTTAATTCATAACTATATGTTCCTAATCTTTATGAACAAATAGAAACATTTGCATAATATGTATTTACTGTCTTTAATTTGTCAAATATTTTGACTACTTAGAAAAACTGGCTTTCAGAACTGTGACCTTGCATGCCAAGTCTGAGCTTCTAGCAGTTTTTACAGCTGAGTTATCACCCTTTGAAGACTAGCATTATAATGAAAGTGCTGACACAACCTTTACTATAGCAATGCTGCTGTAAGAAAATTTATAAGGGGCAATCAAGTCTCTGCGATGTCTCAGGCACTGTCATCTCTTGATGCATTTCTTGGTACTGAAATGGATCAAAGAGTGACAATTCAGATGATTATGTTATTGTAATAGCTTATCAAAGTGATGCTGGAAAAAGCACTCAAGTGCTTTAATTTTGAACATCTTTTTGTTGTTCCTTAGAGAAACACAACATTATGTAATTCTTGCTGAAAAGAAAATATAATAATTGAACTGACGAATAGTAAGCATTGCAGAATACAATGATCATTACCTCTTATTCTTACCAAGATGTGGCATAGCCTAACATGTCACAAAAAGATAAAACCACCAGTATGTTCTTTAAAAAATAGAAATCAAAGATGTATACAGTACTAAATTTTGACACAGAAGGCAACAGGTACTACTGCAAAAAGTAGGGAAATGTTAATGATATGGTGATAGCCTATCTTTCCAAATCCTTCGTTCCAGAGAAAAAAAAAAAAAAGAAAAAAGAGTATATTACTGGCAGTATGAGAAATAAGAAGGCAAACATTATGTCTTCATTTTGAAGAATGCTTGTTAGGAGTTGCAGACTGATTGCTTAGAATTTACTTTGAATTAAAGAGCACCAAAGCAATAAATGCTGAAAATCTTCCAATTTGCTATTCAGAAAAAAAAAAAAAAAAAGAAAAATGTATGGGAAACATATAAAATGAGCTTCTAGAGAGATACCAAAAGAGTTCTTGCTATTTGGAAGCTGACTCAACATATATTAGGTCACTGCTGGCCATTGCTTTGTGAAAATTCATATATATATATATATACATATGCATTCAGTTGAAAGCCCATATTTATGAATAAGAAGGCATATTTTATGTCACACATTTCATACGGTTTAAACCAAATATCTCTACTACCATAACTGGCGTTGGAAAGCCTTTTCTGTTTTATATTACTAAGAAAAAAAATATTTTAAGCATAAGTAAAGCAGTAAATCTCAGAATAAAATATATGTTCAAAATCTTCAGTATTTGAAGAAATACAGATTTTGCCTGTGTCACCCCACATAGATGGAGAACTGCCAATTTTACTGTTAAAAATATTGAAAGAAACAAAACTTAGATGATCAGTTAGAATGAAATGGTAATCAGTCAAGATCAGTATTCATCTTATTGCAGGAACTTAGTGGTTTTACACTGTGAAAGGCATTGGAGTCTATTTAAAGTCCTTTGACCTCACTAAGGCAAATGCAGATTAACTGTTGATGTGCATCTTACCAAACACCTGACAGATGTAGACTTCCTGTGATTCTCCTTTCTTCTAAACATATCTAACACTGGTTAATGCTGAAGGTCTGATAAACCATCCACAGCTAAACACACTATGTCATAACACCCTGCATATATACATACCATATAGTTGGATATTGCATCTTTTATCATCATGTATACAAGTCTGTAATTTTATACTGTATTGAAGGTCCAAACATCAGTTATAACAACTGCAAAATAGCTTCAAAGGGTACATAAGGACTAATACTTAGTGTAGAAGGGACACCATTTACACAAAGTTCATGCTATCCTAGTTGGTCAAATCTGAAGACACATCTCTATAGGCATGTCTCTCTCACAGGTGCTCAGGCTGAATAATCTGAATACACTTCTGAGCTTCACAGAATACCCTGAAAGGTCCACAAAATTCAGCCTTGTGTTAACATTTTTTGTTTTTGTAACAGATCCTCACCAACTATAAGCAAGAAATGCTGCTGCATTTTCTGAAATGCTTTTTGTGTCATATATTTTGTTGTTTTACATAAGTATACAGCTTTTAATCTAGTGTGTTGTCTAGTGTTTTGGATGTGATGTGGCAGTGTCTGCCTCATGAAGCTGCCAAGTATCAAGTAACTGTCATATAATTTATGACTTAAATGAGCATATTTTTATTTCTTGATGCACAAACCTTATCAAATTCCTAACTGTGAAGTAAATCCTGAGGGAAAAACAAAACCAGAACTGCACAAAAGACATTGCATGTAAATAACATGGTTACAATTTTCCTTTGATAAATCAATTTCTAGAAAAGTTGAAAGCCATCGTGCTAGCAAATTATAAACATTCACCATGCCTAGAAGGTAAAAAGAAAATAAGAATGACAATTATAGGGAAATAATAAATTAACAAGCAAAAAGTTATTCTCCAATGTCAAAAGAAAAACAAGACCCAATGTGTGAAGCAGCCCAGATAAATGTTACTGATGGCTAGAGCAATATAGGTGTTACGGTTTGTTGGGTTTTGCTCTGCACTGAGAAGTGACAATAGTCTGATTTTTTTCCTGAAGAAACACTGGCATATTTCTTAAATCTGGCATTCATTATGATTTTTGAATATTTTTTAATACTTTCAGATTCTAAGGAGTGAATATGTGCACAGCACTAAGTAAGAAACGGCAAAACTTCAGGAGTTAAATCCTTAGACTAATTCTGTCCTAAACAGAAACAATATCATAATTAGGTTTTTAGTTTGGGCTAAAACACACTAGAGAGTGACTGATCTTGCATGATTTGCATGGTAGTTCATGGTCTTTTCTGTAAGACTGGAAGCAGGGATTACATTCTCTTTCCAAAGAACTGAATGTGTGATGGTGAGAACAACATCATGAGAGTGCAGCCTGCCCTTTCCACAGAAAGAGGTGATAGTGCCTTCAGAGACTAGAACACAGACCGTGTATGGAAGTAACTCAAGTCTTATCACCTGTCTCAGGGAAAGGTAATGCACAAAATGTTTTCGGGGTTTATTGTTTGGTTTTTAGAATGTTCCCTTCTGCTCTACGTGAGGGATAAAGTGCCTTGGACACAAGTCAAGAGAACAGGATGTCATGTGGGACTCAGCAGTAAGCTACATTATGTTACTATCCAAAAGGCTGAAAGCCAGAAAGTCCTTGTCCTTTGGGATCTTACGTGTCCAGGGTCAAATTTAGTATCTGTTTCCTGTTTTCTGGGTCAATGCTGGGTGTTTCCTGGGTCAAAGCTCTTAGTCTCCTCCAGTGTTTTGTACTGAAAAGGTCAGCATGTTCACATAGATCAAAGCCATATGGTGTTACATCAATTTAACCAATCTTTTCAGTTTATATGGATTTAAAATATAGAATTAGGGAAGGTTTAGTATTATGCTAAAATTGCGTTATAAAAGCTGAGAGATTCATCTCATCCTTTCCAACTTCATGTGTAGATTTGTTTCATGTGTTACCTGACAAGCCACCATTGATAATAAGTTTAGGTTATGTAAGTTTGAATCTATGTTGCTGATGACAACTGATTGAATGATTACCTAATAGTATTCAAGGAGAACTTGAACATCTATCTAACAGTGTGCAAGTAAAAAGTCTTTTGTATCTTGGGTAATGATTCTTGCTCTATATCCCTTCACACAGAAGCACAACTGCAATCTTATTTCCAAGTCTTCATCATTAATGCACACTTGACTACCTGACTTCACACTACTCTAAAAGACATGAGAAGTAGGCAGTAAGAGTAGGTTACTGAGCAACACATTTCATTTCTAGTGTTCTGAATTGGGAAGTCACATGAAGTTGTTTGACTCCTTTTTCTTCTCATTCAGCAAATACTTTCTTACAACAAAATAGCAGTTTTGCAAAAGAGGTCATTACTTTTTAAGCATGTGCTTTAAAATCTCTTTCTAGTCTTTGTTCAGTTAACATTTAATAACCTTAAGATCTCATGGACCCTCACTTGGGTGAGCAGAAAATAAAGGTCTTGTGAAGTATGAGTAGCTCAAGATCTTTCTGCATGCCAGTGATTATTTTTCTCTCTACTTTTTGAACAAATTGACCTGAGACATTAAAATTAGCACTTATTCTTTTTGCAGAGATGGACTAGAGGAAATCTGTACCTGACTAGAGGAAATCTGTACCGGACTAGATGAAATCTGTACCAAACTGCTTGAAAGCAAGACTTGGCTTTTCCTGATATAGTAGAGCTGAACAATGGGGAATAGCTAAGTGTCCGTGTAGAGTTTCCAGTGTTTTTTGGTGACTCTGTCACTCTCCATATCAATCCTGAAGGTGTCCTAGGAGTCAGGCCTTCATCATGGATGAGGCTGACTATTGCTCAGTTCATTAGTTGTTTCTCCATCAGAGTTACAGTTAAAACAAAAAGGAGAGGAAAAAAATGAAACAAAACAAAACCACGAACAAAACACTGTAGGTTTATATGAAAAAAATTGACAAATTACTCATAGTAGAATGATTTGATAGAATGAAATACATACAGCTTCCATACAGAAAAGGAAACCTAGTAATTATTCTTAGTGAATGGATGCAGTCATATATGAAATGTGAATGGAATGATTTAGATATAAACTGAAAGAGATTTTTCTGTTGCAGCTGTGTGTGGATAACTAGTCTGTAAAAATAAAGAAAATAACTGATGTATGTGTATATAAATCAGTATTTTTTTCTCTCTAACCACAGGAAAACTTTACTGATAATTTTATAATACAAAAACTATACATGCAAGATATTTGATTCAACAGAGAACTAAGCAGTGTACTCTGAACAAAATGCTTCACAGCATTAGCAGGAAGACAATAACAATAGACATGAATAAAATATTTAAGATATACAAAATAAATATAACGATAGCTTAATATTTCTTTCACCAGGCTTTCTATGCAGCAGTTCGGCTACTTCTCCATCTTTCATTTTCCTTCTCCAAAAGCTTCTGCTGACCCACTGAAAACAAACCCAAGGAAGACATTTAAGTGCCCAAAGAAAGGTGTTGGGTTCTTATACTTTAATAGCACAGTGAACAAAATTAACAGTTACCTTTTCTTAGCCTGCTAGCTGGTATGTCCAGTAACACATTTCTTTTGTTTGTGAGGAACTGTAAATTGTGTCCTTTTAAAACATTCACCTGGGAAAGAAAAGAAATGTATTCTTGTTTGTCTTAACTGAAGGGCATGTAGTTCATGAGGAGGAGATCCCTTCTGAAAGAGGGGAATGTCTCTTTCCCTGAAAACAATGAATGGTGAGAAAACCAGAAGTCTCCAGCACGAGATGGATAAAGAGGTTTTGAAAACAACAGAGAGCAGACATACTGTGTAACTTAATACTAGCAGAAAAGTGGTTATTTTACAAAAATATAGCTGTGACAGCAAAATGGTTGAAACCATTTTCAAGATATTTTCAAGAATCTGGTAGGAGATAGGAGGATATTTATCAAAGCCTATCTACCTTATCACAGTCTTTAAGTTATCCTTATTCAAACTAGTTTCTTGTACAGGTTGTGTTCAAATAAAACCTGTTGTAACCTGTAGCTCCCTTCAATGTTCTCAACATGCTCTAAAATTAGCAGCCATGGCAGCTGCTTTAATTCAGCCACATCACAGCAGGTCAGCTAACATATGTAACTATGGATCAGCAGCATCTGACACAGAACCTCCTGCCATTTGCAAACCTGATATCAGGTAAGTGCAAGAGAGACCTGAAGGTACTAGGAGCATTGTACAGGAGCAGGAAAATGGAGGTGTCTGGGAGATGTTAGTAATCTGGCCTTCATGACTAAGTCACACAGATTATTGGCTAACAGGAAGTACAGCAGTATTTGCTTCCAAAATACATGGCTTGATACTTGAGTGTGAATAAAGCCAGAAAGAATTAGGCCAGGTTGGACAGAGCCTTGGGTGACATAGTCTAAAGTGAGGTATCCCTGCTCATGGCAGGTGGGTTAGAACTTGATGATCTTAAGGTCCTTTCCAACTCTAACCATTTTATGATTACATGAATATAGTTATCACTCAGCCCTCTTGCATTAATCCCCATGACCCAGGAAACCCTCACGTTCAATTTTTGAAAGTATATCAAATCTTGTAACTAAGAACCTGCAACACCATGACTCTGGATTTAAATTATTTGCTTGGAGTATGTTTTCTTGTGTGCTGAAATAATTCTTCTTCCTTGTACAGAACCCTCAGTTTCCATTGAAATAAAAAAAGAGTGGAAAACTATTTTTTTTTTAATTACACATTGTCATTGTCATTATTTGTTTTAGAAACCAGAGATGTCTTCAGGTCACTCTCAACCATGAAACAGTATGCATTTTTACGTTTCTTCTGTACTTGCAATTGGATAAGTTGGAAACCCACGTGGGAAAATTACTTGAGATCTGTACAAACTGTTTGATGTATTTGATATTTCTGCATCTATTGTTGCAGAAGGATTTTCACCTAAGTCCTGGCAGAGCAACTAGAAGAACATCTGTAAAAATGTTATATGTGACGGAACACTGGAACAGGCTGCCCAGGGAGGTTGTGGAGTCTCCTTCTCTGGAGACATTCAAAACCCGCCTGGACACGTTCCTGTGTAACCTTATCTGGGTGTTCCTGCTCCGGCAGGGGGATTGGACTAGATGATCTTTTGAGGTCCCTTCCAATCTCTAACATACTGTGATACTGTGATCAGCTGGTCACACTCACAGAAATCAGGTAAGTGCTAAATAACTATGATAATTATCTTTCCTTTGAGAACTGTGTTCGTTTCTGCCTTGGGCCTATGAGAACTATCAGCACACGGGGAATAAAACACCTTTATAAAATGTTAAGAGAAGAAACCATGTAGCCTGAAGTAGGTATAGATACTAGCTCTTGTAGGGAAGGATGGTGAGTAGTACAGGGACAAGTTTGTATGTACTTCACAAACAAATTTCATTCCAAGGAGACATGCTTCAGAGAAATAATAGCCAGCACATCTCTGTAGGCTCTTCTCAGTGTCTTTGACAAGATGGCAAGATTGATAACAATTCACCTCACTCTGAAGAAAATTCCTTGCCTGTAATTCCCTTTGAGGTATCTCAAGGGAGCTACAGAGCTCTTATTTGAAGGTGTGTCCAGAGGCAGTTCTTTTGGATAAACCTTTCACTAGAAGATATAATGGCAATATTTGAGTACCTTTTAAATATTTTTTATTATTTTTTATATATAATGAAAAATACACTTACGATAAGATCCGCAGTCATTTCTTTCAACTTCTGAATATAACCTGATGATCATCTAACAGCACATTCTTCTGGAATCGAACTGAAAGCTTATCACATTTTTCTTGAGCAATATTCTTGTACTTAGGGAAGAATTGGACACTTTGAGTTATGCTTTGTCTCGGTCAACACAATCAATTTACAGGACTTTTAGAACTCAAATGCTGCCTCTAGCTCCTCTTTAATTGCCAATCAATTTTTCCTACAAAGACATAGTATTTGACACAAGCTTTATTTCAACAGAAGCCCCTTCTTCAGTCTCGTGACCTGACATTGCCATTAGGTCCTTACCCTTTTTCTTTATTTCCCCTTTTAACTCATGTCATTTGACCTACTGACACTAACTTTGGTGTCAATGCCGGCAAATTCCATGGCCTAAACCTCCCAATCAAGTTACAGAAGCAACTTTGGCTGATATGAAGTAACTGTTCATTTGTACACATTTTGTCTGCAGTAATGTAAGTTAATGTGTTTAAGGAGTGATAGTATTAATGCTGTTTATCCACTTTCATTACAACCTAGATATAGACACTTTACTCCACATTGTTAGTGAACTAAAACTGTACAGATATTATAAATATTCAACAGATATATGACAAATTGTCATGTATAATAACATGCTTTATTAATTTGATCAAGCACTTAATATCATTAACCATCTCATTTGAATAACAATCTGTATCTTTCCTCCAGTCTCTAGTTCTGTCCCACAGGCAAACTTAATTTGGTCAGAGAGACTGATTTGCATAAGAGTGGAGCAAGACTTTCAGTCCTCAAGAACTCGTTTTCATTTCCCTTGTGATGACCACAACTAATATCTAATTTTGTTAGGTCTTTGGATTGTCTGACGAAGATTTTTAGAAGTTACCATAAAAATTAACATTGTGATTTTTAGCAACTTAAGAGCAAAAATCCCTGTTTTATGAATAGTACCATTTTATGAATGATAATTCGTGGCTGATCTCTCTTCTGACCTGTTGTTTATGCCTATCCATTCTTCCCCAAAGTAGCATACATAAAAGTACTTGTTAACATCCCAAAACTCTCTGTCAAATACTGACTTACAGAAAAGTAAAACAGTCCTTTTTAACTCTTCCCACTTTTCTACTCTTATTAGCCCTCCTGCTGTGTTATGCTAAGCAGGCTCTCTGCCACATCTCTGACAAGAAATGCAGTGCTGCATTAAATCAGTAAATTTTACATTAAATCTTTTAATGCCTGGTTTCAAAGGGCTTTTTTGATCATCAACATCAGACATTAAAATATTGGAGGAAAGGACAAATAAGGGAAAAGAAGCTTTTTTGCAAGCTTTCAACATACACCTTACCTAGATGTCTCAACCTAAAGGAAAGTATTGGCTTTCCATCTAATTATGCATACAATTATAAATTGTAGGCAACAAGCCTATATGCAGTAAATGAAGTTCTTCTGAGGAAATTCAATCTTAAAAAAACCCAAAGTTTCAGATCCTAAAAGTGGAATTGTAAATTTTTATTTCCCAAATGAATTGAAATAACCAATCTATACTCTTTAATCTATTGACTTTGTGAATATCTGATGTCACTAGTCAGTTTCCAAAAATAACAAACATGTTAAAAATTATGAGATTAGAAAGATGCATAAAATTTGTCTGTCAAAAATCTTCCATTTCCATTTTGTAACCAGAAGTATTTAAATGAAATACATTTTCTAGAAAATCCATATAACTTTGTTATAATCTGAAATGGTCATAAGGTGTCATTATCATTGGGAATAATGTCAGAATTAGACTTACATGTTTTGCAGTAGTTCTTGTTTATGAAACAACTTTTCTTTTGCAATGGTATGTTCTAGGAATGATTTACGAATCTGACACCTTTCCCAAGTTCTGTCTGAGCAGATATTTCTGGGACTGGTTTCAAAAAACATTTAAAATGGTTAACACTGTACAAGAATAAAACAATGGCACAAATGGAAGGATATTTTCATGCCATAACTACAATTATTTCCTTGATTTGTATAGACTGTGTACAGATCTGAATATAAAAAGGTACTAAAAAAATTAAATCTCCCAGTGCTGAATATGAAATAATTCAATTTATTTCAGCGTCTGAAAGTACCTCAGCAATCTGTAGTTGTGTTTCCAAAGAATCAGTCTGTCTTAAGATCTTAACTTGGACAAAATCTACTGAATCATTGAAAAAAAGACTGGCCTCTCAATCTTACAAATATAAAATCCTTCCTTTTTTTTGAGAATACATTCTCTCATTTAATGTTAAAACAAACTTATTTTATGATCATTTTATCTAGAGAGCAGGAGGAAAGAGTTGCTATAGAGTCCTCATGGCTATACTAAAAAAACACCTGTGGAATGACTTAACGGTGAAATCATCAGTACTCACTCAGGTCTTTATAATCAGATATTTCTAAAGACACATAAATGATGGACATGTTGTTTTCTACCTGTCCATTTCTTCATGTTTGCTTACATTACCTTTGGGAGGTATTAGAAGGATGACTGAAGAAGTAGAATACTTATTGCTGGTGGCTGTATTTTAATGATTGTTGACAAAATTTCATTCCTACAAGAAAGACAATTATTTATGCCAAAGAATATTATTTCTTACTGCTTTCTTGTAATTGCTCAGTACTTAGAAAAAAGTTTAGTGGGACGTGATCTAAAAGATTTAATGTTAGAAGAGTAGCAAAAACTCAGATTTTACAGCACAAAGGAATATTCAAAACAAATGATAATGCTTGATCTGCATTACTTACTACAAGAGAGTCTTGTGAATCTGGAAAGAATACATAGACTGCAAACAAATAAATAAATAAATAAATAAATACTAAGGAACAGTAGCTGAATCATTGGCTTTTCTAACTTACAGAATGCACATTTCACAGAGAATCTTATATAATGGACCAAAAGAAATAATTTTAAGAACTCCTGTTCTTGCCTTCTTGTGTCGTTTATCCTGTCTTTTTAGAGGGCTTGTATCCCTTGGAGTTAGCATCAGAAAATACAATAAATTGATAAGCAGCATATTTCAAGACATGGTTGTTGCACTGTGTCAGAGAAGGTGAATCATTTTCAAGTACACGAGTACTAGCTGACCATGTGTGCTAAATCTCAACAGAAATTGCATTGTGAAGGATATTGTACTTATTCAGTCTTCAGAGTGGCCCTACTTGAGCTCAAAAAGGTTATCAAAGCTGCAAAAGAATGTGATTTTGGATCAGCTGTACAGAAATGTCATGTCATACCACCTTTTGTAAATCAAAAAAAGCTTCTCACATCTTTGCCAGCAGATTAACTAGTATTATCTAGTGTGCATCATTAAAATAACTGCCTTCAACCGCTGCAGAAACTGGTCTAAAAAATTTGAATAGAGTCATTGTACTCTATCCTGTTCCAATTAATGACACGCATCTGAAAAACAAGAAGTGCCCTATCATTGCCTATGTCAGTGGAAATTTTCAAAACAGAGTATGTGCCCTCACAAATCACAAAATTCCTTCATTTTCTTAGTAATTATCTAGATGTGAAAATGGCAAGCTATCATTTCACTAACTGGTAAATTTTTTGTGATAAACCCAGGAATAATTCACGACTTTGTTCATACAGATCTGTTTGCATGAAATTATGTACATCTATGTCTTTCTACCTTTTCTATAGCCAAAGGCTTACAGCAAGTGTAATTCACTACTTCATCGTGACAGTTCAGGCTATTGCAACTGTAAGATTTTGGTAGTTTTCCCTGCATAAAGCCTTTACTCTATAGCTCTGTCTAGCCACTCACGTCAAAATAAAGAAGGGATGCAAAAATCTGTTTTTCCTAGTTTTCTTTAGATCCACACAGACAGAAAAGTGCACAAGCACTTTTTTCCTTGACAAAGTAGAAGAGAAAGAAGTATGATTACAGACAGTTCCTGGCTTGGTACTGCTAGCAAATTGAGAAAAGACTGAATGGACACAGATATTATTTTCACTGCTGGATGATCTGATCAAAGCAAGGCTGAGGCTCACTGGAAGAATGACAATGGGCCCTGTGGATTTTGCGACAGATTTCCTGCAAGGTCATTTTGGGACTTTGTGCACTTAACTCTGAACAAAGAACTTGACAAACCTAAACACATCTGAATTCCTTAATTCTAAGTTCACCAAAAATAGTGAATTATTTCATTACATGGATCCAGAACTATTTTCCACAAATAGGGTAGTATATTCAGATGTGAGGGTTTTATGGTCCTTAAAAGGTAACTAATATGTGGCTTACACCATTTCTGAAATTTTTACCGAAACATAAGTCAATAAATGGGAAAAGCAGGTATTCAATTTTGCATATATTCCTGTTTCCAACAAATTGCTATTTCTCTGTCTCTTCAGGAAATTATTTTTGCCACCATTTCAAAGCAGTGCTCTAAAGCTTTTTCTTCCTTTCATCCAGTGGCTTTTTACAGGTTTGGCTATTGTTGTTTTCCCCCTTTTTAAGCTTATGTGGTAGAACAAATCATATATAAAGCTGGTGATTAATAATGAGACACTTCATAGTGAAGCCTCTGCAAAGAAGGAAATTGCACAACAGGCAGAGTTATCTGTCACCACATGACAAAGTTCAAGTTTAAGAAGCTGCTTGTCATATACAATCGACTAAAGGAGTGATAGATTAGATCTTAATAGCAGTAAAAGTAAGCTATAAACTATTGCCTTCTCTTACAATACAAAAGCTTCTCTTTTTAAACACTCTATGATGAAACACAGTAAAACAAAATAAAAAATGGTAGTGAGAGAGCCAGTGATGTTTCTTACTTACCCAGAATGCTGTGAACTGTGTTAATGTTATTAGTGCTCAATTTCTGTCAAGGTCAATTTAATTTTGTTGTTGTTGTTGTTATGAAAAAAGCACCTAGACAAAAAATACATGTAGGCATTTTCATGATTTCTGTAAACCTGTCCTTGTTTCAAAATATCTCTTTAATTCTGCAGCCTGTAAGCAGCTTTAGTAATAACTACTTGATACATATTTCAGTTAGGCTATTTAAATGTTTCTGTGTTTCTCTGGAGTGTCATGAAATATATTATCTTCCAGTAGACAATGAGGAAATAATTCCATAAGTGAACTGTGAGCTTAGAGAAGAATTGGATTTCTGTTGTTTAAGAAACTCACATATTGTTAGTTTATTTCCATTCTGATATGTAAGCAGCGTTTTTCTTCATTTCTTCAGAAAATATTAGGCCTCCCTAAACACAAGATATAGAATCATAGAATCATAGAATGGGTTGGGATGGACCTTAAAGATCACCTAGTCCCAACCTTCCCCCCCACCACAAGAAGGGACACCTTTCACTAGACCAAATTGTTTCACATCCAGCCTGGCCTTGAACACTTCCAGTGATGGAGCAACCGTAACTTCTCTGGGCAACCTGCTTCAGTGTCTCACCACCCACACAGTAAAGAATTTTTTCCTTATATCTAATCTAAATCTATGCTCTGTCAGATACAAGCCATTCCCTCTTGTCCTGGCACTACATGCACTTGTAAAAAGTCCCTCTCCAGATGTCTTGTAACACCCCTTTATGTAATGTAAAGCTGCAACAAGTTCTCCATGGAACCGTCTATTCTCCAAGCTGAAAAACCACAACTCTCTCAGCTTGTCTTCATAGGAGAGATGTTCCAGCCCACTGATAATCTTCGTGGCCATTCTCTGGACTCGTTAAGTTCCCTTTTGTGCAGGGGGCCCCAGAGCTGAACGCAGTACTGCAGGTGGGATCTCACAAAAGCAGAACCCAGGAGAGGGTGATCTCCCTCCACCTGCTGGTCATGCTCCTTTTGATGCAGCCCAGCATATGATTGGCTTCCTTGTCTACAGGCTCACACTGAAGCCAGCTCATGTTCAGTTTCTCATCAGTCAACACCAAGTCCTTCTCCCCAGGGCTGCTCTCAGCCTTTATTTGGTTTTGGGATTGACACAGCCCTGTGGGACTTTGCACTTGACCTTGTTGAACTTCATGAGGTTTGCTCAGGCCCACCTCTCAAGTGTGTCAAGGTCCCTCTGGATGGCATTCCTTCTCTCCAGCGTATCAACTGGACCACATAGCTTGGTGTCACTGGCAGACTTGCTGAGGGTGCACTCATCCACTGTCCATGTCATTGACAAGGATATTAAACAGTGCCAGTCCCAATACCAACCTCTGAGGAATACCCTTAGTCACTGGTCTCCACTTAGACATTGAGTTATTGGTAACAACTCTTTGAGAGACAAAATATTTCATCTGAAACTTCAAAATATTTATCTTACTTGCATACATTACTATTTATAATAAATAACATGTAATATATATATATCTACCATATTGTGTGATGAAAAACTCTTGACTGGTCATTTAGACCTCTTCCCCACAGCACATTTGATAGGCGCTTCAAAGAGCACTACTGAAATATCATGTAAGAATGAGGTCACAGAAGATACCTCAATTCCTCCTTATTCCATTAACATCATTATGATTTTCTCATATTTTTTATTATTTATATTATTTGTACCATTATTATTTGATTTCACTAAAACATTAAGCTACTACTTTTTTATATGTTTAGTACTAGCTGAAAGAAGAATCAAAATACTACAGTTTAGATGCTGAAAATTTGAGTTTTAGGGGAGATTTTGTAGCTCTTTTGCACTTCAGTGTAGCTGTGCAACAACTTCTTGTTTTAGTAGTTAAGACTAGGAAAACATCTCTAGACTCTGGCAAAGTGCTTGCCCCTTCAAAATGATCTTTTCAAAATTCAAGAAGTTGTCTAATTTAGTTCTTCAGTATTGTAGAATATTGTTATTTTGTGGATAAGTATAAATAATGTATGAGCTCAAACTGTCAAAATCAGTGCAGTCTGAAGACTGGAGTGCCAGACTAGCGCTCCTGGTAACTATTCACAGTTTTGCTATGAATCTGCTGTGTGATGTTGAACAAGCCATTTCCTTGTATTCCAACTGCCTACACAAGAAGTATTAGTAACAGCTACCCCCCTCAAGCAGCATTCTGAAATCACTGGCTATCAGTTTCAAGATTAGTTCAAATTAAGAAGATTTTGGGAGTGATTCTTTACTGAATCTTATAAAAGTTGGATAAAATCTGGCTAAGCTTTTTTACCTCTGCAGTTGTCATATCTGCCCTTCCAAGCGCAGATCCTCTGAGTGATACAGGGAGAGCTGTACAAGCTCTGAAAAGACATCACAGAGATGGCATAGGAAGTTGCAGGTAAACTTCTGGAATTAAATTTGGAAAAGAAATAGAAGTAATAGAAGAGAACCCTCATCAGAATTTAATTTGAATGTGCCTTACATAGACTACAGTGTCTACATAAAAAATTTTACCAGTACCAATGTTTTGTAAGCTATATATGCAATTACATTTTAATGTTTGATACTGATATTTCTAGGAATAAGGACCTTTAAAAAGAAGTGGAAAGTTTGCAGTCAAAAATTATAATTATTGCCAGATTGCCTCTTTGGTAAAGGTATGGGAATTCTACACCTCCACTATATGTCAAGAAACTAATTTCTAGGTCCCTATTAGGAATACAGTGCAAAAGCAATCTTACAGATTATCCAATAGGGTCTCTTTCATTTGTGTGATAAAATTACAACTCTTTTGTGCAATAAACAAGTGTAATTTTAAAACTGGATTTCGTAGCTTAACCCCAGACAGCAAGTAAGCATTACCTAGCCACTCACTCAGTTTCCTCCCAAGTGGGAGAGGGGGGGAGAATCGGAAGAGTAAAAGTGAGAAAGACATAAAGACAGTTTAATAGGTAAAGCAGAAGTTATGTGTGTGAACAAAGCTAAATACTGTATTCATTCACCACTTCCCATGGGCAGGCAGGTGTTCAGCCATCTCCATGAAAGCAGGGATCCATCACAAGTAATGTTTACTTGGAAAGACTAGTGCCATCACTCCTAAATTCGCTTTCTTCTTTTTTTACCAGTTTTATATGCTGAGCATGATGCTGGATGGTGTGGAATCTCCCTTTGAGCAGTTGGAGTCAGCTGTCCTCCCAGCTTATTGTGCACCTTCAGCCTGCTCACTGGTGGGGTAGGGAGAGGAACAGAAAAGGCCTCAAGGGCATGTAAGCATGTCTCAGCAATAACTGATCATACATCGCTGTGTTAACAATGGTGCTTTCAGCATGCATCCAATGCATAGCCCCATAGAAGCTAGTATAAAGAAAATTCACTCTACCCCAGCCAAAATCAGCGCACATGTCAAGCATCTCCTAAAACCCTCTAAAAATTAATACCCATCAATTTACTTACATACTAAACTGGTTAATTTCTGGCTTATATATTTTTTTCTTAGCAATATTGTTCATCAGTGTTGAGCACTTCTGTATCTCCAGCTGTTATTCCCAGTCGGTAAAATAAATAGACTCCTGCTCATCTTCCTTCAGCTGCATCATATGGGTTTTCCATCCCCTTTGAGAGTGTCCTAAAATGGTCTTCTTAAAATTACTTTTGCATACATGCTTAAGGTTAACCTCATTCTTTTTTGAACATTTGCTATCTGTGACATAAACAGTTCAAGGTGAGGTCTCAACACTCCTTCCTGCAGTAGCATTGATGGTTTCATAGACCAAGAAATATTTGCTTTGTAACTCCTCACATTACATATCTCTTTTTCTTGGCAGTTTTATAATGACAACAAAATGTTAGGCATCTTTCTCTGTCACATCCTGCTGGTGCACCCGCAGTTACACTTTTTTGTTTTCCTGTTTTTTGGGGGCTTTGCGGTTTTTTTGTTTGTTTGCTCATTTTGGGGTTGTTTGGTTTTTTTTTTTTTTTATTTTATCACAGATACTTGATACTGTGCATTATATTCTTAAGTTTCATCTGATTCACATGTTTTCTTTAGGCATTAGGACTACCAACAAATATATGGACAAGGTGGTACTTAGTATTGAAATATCTTTTCCTTTTTTCTTGGTAACATCTCCAAAGTTTCCTTGAGAATACTGTTTGAAGCTGTTGACTTATAAGCCAGCTAGGTATCTATCAATTTTGAATGCCAGGTAAAACAAAAACAACCAACATTCAGACTCCAAAATAAGAGTACATAAAAATCCAGGTTTGCTCAGGATTGTAAACTGACAGCTTGAAACCAGTGACTATTTTTGCTATTAAGAACTTGCGAGCAGCTTTAGAGTCTTAGAAATATATAGATTTTTTATAAAATAGAGGCAAGGTCTATCTTATGCTATTATAATTTAGACACATTTTCCGAGCATCAAAGAAATCGCTATAAAGTCCATATATACATATGTTCAATATATAAAGTTCAATATACAATGTATTTCACCCTTATGAGGAACCACGTAGCAAGGAACACCTGCTTATTTCTGCCTCTTCATTCCTGTACTTGTAGGAACTTATCCCATTTAAGGTTTAGAGTACGTTATCAATATTCTGCTCTTCATTTGTCAGAGCAATACCAGGCACAGCTACAGGTTGGGCAGAGAAGATATTCAGAGCAGCCCTGAGGAGAAGGTCTTAGGGGTGTTGGACAATGAGAAAGTGAACATGAACTGGCTTCAGTGTGCGCTCACAGCCCAGAAAGCCAATCGTATCCTGGGCTGCATCAGAAGGAGCATGACCAGCAGGTCAAAGGAGGTGATCCTGCCCCTCTACTCTGCTCTTGTGAGACCTCACTTGGAGTATTGTGTGCAGTTCTGGTGTCCTCAACATAAAAAGGACATGGAACTGTTGGAACAAGTCCAGAGGAGGGCCATGAGGGTAATCAGGGGACTGGAGCACCTCCCATATGAAGATAGGCTGAGAAAGTTTGGCTGTTCAGCCTGGAGAAGAGAAGGCTGCTTGGAGACCTCATAGCAGCCTTCCAGTATCTGAAGGGGGCCTATAGGGAAGCTGGAGAGGGACTATTCATTAGTGACTGTAGTGATAGGACAAGGGGTAATGGGTTAAAACTTATACAGGGGAAGTTTAGATTGGATATAAGGAAGAAGTTCTTTCCTGTTAGGGTGGTGAGGCACTGGAATAGATTGCCTATGGAAGTTGTGAATGCTCCATCCCTGGCAGTGTTCAAGGCCAGTCTGAAGAGAGCCTTGGGTGACATGGTTTAGTGTGAGGTGTCCCTGCCCATGGCAGGGGGGCTGGAACTAGATGATCTTAAGGTCCTTTCCAACCCTAACTATTCTATGATTCTACAATTCCATTCTGCATTAGTCTGCATCCCGTTTCAGGGCATTCTAATGAGCATACATTTCTTCCAGTACGTTTAAGAAGTCTTGCACACAACATTCATACCTACAACTAAAGACAACAAAACTATTGCAATATCTGTACACAAGTAAAGAAAAGGCTTCCTGGCCAATATGTGTTACTGATTTTCAGTACTCTGATGTACTTTTCTTATTATTTCTTAGATCTTCACAAATTAACTAGAAAATCCTAAATCATCTTCATGCCACCACTTAAGTATAAAGTAATTGTCCAACGTTCAGATTATTTTGCAAACATGATAGCCTAAATGTAAGTTTGTGTCTTTGATGGTGCTTGAATCTGAATCATTTAAAAATATTTGTTCATAACATAAAAATTAGAGATTTGTTTTATTGAATTAAACATGCAGTGCTAAATAGAAAATGTTTCCCAACTGGGGTAACCAACTAGAAGTACAGAGGTTCTCCTTTAAATAAGTAAATAAATAAATCTGGATCAGCCATGGACATAGTTCATTAATACTCATTGAATTACCTTCCATTTAAAGAAAATATCTGTTCTCTTTTTCCACAAAAGCAATATTCCTAAATGTTCTCAGTGCACTTATTCCTCAAGAAGCAGCTTTTGCTCTCTTGGGATATAAGCATTACAACCACAAAAGTGGGGAAATCAAATGTTTTTCCCTTTCCCATGCATTCCCTTTCTAACCTGTACACCAAAATAACATTCCCTATAATAACATTCCCTAAAGCCTATAATGACATTCATTAACAGAGCAGAAGAGATTTGTTCACACATGATGGCAATTACTGTGAAAAGTGGGTCACTGGACTATTATTCCTTATTTATACCTATTGACAAGATCTTGTCAGAAAAATGTCAGGAAAAAGTTCAGGAAGAAAGCAGAGTGGGGTGAAAAGCCATGTTATTTGACTCATAACTGACTATTTCTGTATTAAAAGAGCCGCAAATGAGCTATTGTAGACTGCATAATGATATTCCTACTGCACAACACTGAAACCTAACAGGGCATGTTCTTCAGTCAGTGAAGCTTCAGTGGCTTCCTGGAAGACCATCTTATATGCAATATATAGAGCTGGCCACAACTAGAAGCAGATGTCTCTCACTTGGTAACAACAGCAAATGTTGTTACTCTTGGATTTCTGGCACACATTTTATTAAATCAAGTTATAGGCTGAGTACCACTATTAGTGGAAAATACATCAAGAATCTCCCAAGGAGAAATAATTATTTGAGTTTCGTGATTCTGGTGCTTCAGTTTAAGCTTTTAAATGAACTATTTTTTCAGTCCTTTTCCCCCACTGCTATGGAATCTTACAACTTTTAGGCTTTGCATGAGAGAAATGCCCATATTTTATGCCACCACAGGTAACAGAGCACAGTTATAGTCACATCTGACCATTTCTACTGAAAAAGCTGAATTGAAATGCAGAGTTCACGTGAAAACCTAACAACTCCCTTAAAAAGTGGGGTGGATTGCCACTTTTGTGCAAACTTTTTTCTCTGCCAGATTGGGAGGTAAGCTACCAAGCTGTTTAAGAAGTTGCCAAATTATGTGACTGCTGAGCAGCCCTGTACTGGGTTTACAAAGGTCCTGCATAAACTGAAGTTGCCATATGAGCAAACCAATTTTAACACTGGGGACCTCGTCCTGACAGCTCCCTGACCTACCAGAGAGTTGTACTTACTGGTTGCTATTCCTGTTACTGTTTAATTTCTGGGCACATGGTGAGACAAAAGTTGAAGGTGTAGTAAATCTCACTCTAGATTAATAAATATAGAAATAAAGAATTATATATATATGTTGCAAGAAGAAGAAAAGTCTGTGCATGCCTGAAGGATAAATAGGTAGAAACAAACCACCCCTTTCAGAAGCTAGGAACACTTCAACTAGGAAGGATTTCAGCAAAGAGCAACAGCATGGACATAGTTCATGTTCTTTTCAGCTGTGAATCTTTTCACCACAGTCTTTCCTTATCAGCTGGTAAGAGTATTTGGGGTTTTGACCCAATAGGAATGCCCTCTGGGCCACAAGCTTCCAATTTCCCACTGCTTGAAATCTGTTCTTTCCAGTAAAAGTTGTTTCCTGAAGGTGACTGCGAATAGAAACATGGGCAGGTTAGCCTTATATGAATAACTACGCTTCAGTAGAAATAAAACAAAGTATGTGAATCTGAAGTGTCCTGAGTAGACTTAAATCTTCATCTAGAACATATAATATGGTTAGATTTTTCACTGCTGGAAAAACAAATCAATAAACAAAACCAGAATGAAATTGTGAAAGGAAATAAAATAATCCAGAATAGAAAATAATAGAACTATTGAATAAATTGAAGCTACATCTTCAGACACGATGATACCTTTTAAATGTTTCTTTCTCCTTAGTGAGAAGTGAATGGGAACTTGCATGCACTGGGAACATTGTCTCTTCATGGCATCCTTGGTGAGACATATAGGAATGCCACCATAATATCCTACCAGGTAATATTTTAGGAAAGGAAGCAGCTACAGGTAGATGCATTAAATTCACCTGCCAAAGTAATTGTTTCATATATTAAAATGTCAAGACCTTGCACTACAGGCAAGCACATGCATAGTAGATTAATGACATCTGAATTACTGATTGCAAGTAATTGTGACACTATTTCCCATGCTTTTTTATTTCCCTCTTACAATAATGAACATGCTCATGATTTGTAAATATTATACTTGGTAGTTTCTATCTAGAAAGTTTTCCTCAAGTCATGCCCTTTATAGAGTGATGTAGTGCAAGTGCAGGATTTGATTAGGTCAGAAAGGATACTGCCACTGGGGTAGATAAAATATTCAAGAGAAGACCCTCTGTTTGCACTGCCTGCTTATACCAGAAAGACTCCAACAGAATGATCACTCCTTTCAATATTTTCTAGTCAGTTTCTGAGCTTTCCAGCGGAGTTAACCTTTAAAAAAAACACAGTGGAGTAATGCAACAGCTGGTGCTTATCTCTGTCTCTATCTGGCGTTTCCAGTATCTGAAGGGGGCCTATAGGGATGCTGGGGAGGGCCTCTTCATTAGGGACTGTAGTGATAGGACAAGGGGTGATGGGTTAAAACTTAAACAGGGGAAGTTTAGATTGGCTATGAGGAAGAAATTATTTCCTGTTAGGGTGGTGAGGCACTGGAATGGGCTGCCCAGGGAGGTTGTGAATGCTCCATCACTGACGGTGTTAAAGGCCAGGTTGGACAGAGCCTTGGGTGATACGGTTTAGTGTGAGGTGTCCCTACCCGTGGCAGGGGGGTTGGAACTAGATGATCTTAAGGTCCTTTCCAACCCTAACTATTCTATGATTCTATCAGAAAGGTTCTCTCAACAGAGTTTCAGCACTGGCTTTTGCCTCTCTGTTAAGGCCTGGAAAGGACAGTTGGGAGCACTCCTGACATGATGAAATTGAGAGAGGCCTGGACTGGAGAAGTCAGGTGCAACAGAAAAAGTAACTCGACCTCTTTGAAGAGAATTATTAGCAAGCAAGGCTGCACAAAGATATTAAATAATCAGAAAATAGTGCAAAATACAGCTAAAGGGAAGACAGATGTCACGTGAATTTCAGGTTTGTTGTACACTTGACAACTCAGAGAAAAGGCTTTCGGAATTTCTAATAAAAAAAAAAGTCACAGCTCTTTTAAGAAGACTGTAACAAGTGAGGACACCAACAACATAGCCCAGTGAAGAACATCCTGATCTATACTTAAATAGCAATGATGCAAGTCATTAGCTTTTGTATTTTCACAGCCACTCTCCTCCAACCTGAGCATCCCCTTCACCAGCATGTGGAAATGATATGACAAAGGTTTTAAAAGCATTTGGAACATTATCTGGAAAGAAGGAATACTGAAATGGAATATCTATCTTGTTAAAGGATCTTTCTGAAATAAAACTGAACAATTGTTTTAACTATTATGCTATCCATGTCCTAGAGTTGGTAGGACACTGCAGATACTAAGTTCTATCGAAATCTCCATGTCAAAGGTAAAGAGAGGCCTGGGAATCTAAGCATGCCGAGCATTGTTAATTATTTTATATTTGAATAAATAGTATTCAGAAAAACAGCTGTGGTGGGGTGGAGTGAGGGGTTTGGGGTGTATGTGTAAACTTACTTGATCGCTTTATCAGCCACTGGTCACTGTTTTTACAAGCCTAGAGCTGCAGGCCTTATTATCCTAACATGAACATGCAATAACCACAGCAAGTACAAGCATAGAAAATGGATAATCCCAATGAGTCTTAGGATGGGTTTCCATGAAAACCACGTAATAAAGGGCTTTAAAAGACATCAAGAAAATTCTTTTTGCTTACCAGCCAGTCTCAGGGGATGATAGAGGTGAAAGGGCTTCAGAAAGAAGGGAAAATGAAGAGTATGAATAAGTGTATAGGCACAGAGAAACAACAAAAAAAACATATGATGAAGCAATGAAAATAAATACACACTGTAAAGTAAAACCCAAAGAAAAGAGACAGCTGGAAAGAAAGAATAGCCTAAATATGAAATTAAAAAAAAATAAATCAAAAGATGTTTAAAAAAAATAAAACAAGCTTCAAGCTTGCTCAAGTCTAGTTTGTTCAACAGGGTATGATGTTTAGAGTGTGCCAGTTTCTTCAGCCAATACTACTCAGTTAATGATGCAATAAAGGTTAAATCCTTCAGTTATGAAGCCAACTGACTGGGAAACATTTACATCAGGAAGACAGAAAGATATTCTGAATAAGATAAATAGATATTTTGGAAACATCTATTGAAGAACAGCTGTGAAATCCTATAACCTTTACAAATAAAAATTAAAAAAGGCAGGAATACCACAAAATATATAATTTAAAATAGGATATTTGATCATTTAGTTTCTGCATAATCTTTAAATAGTAACATTATTTTATATAAATTGATAAAGAAGATGCATGTTGGTAAAAAACATATATTTAATATGTAATGCATGTTATTAAAAGTGGGAAAAGTATATAAATTAAGGGAAAAAAGAATTAGAAAAAAATTTAAGGATACCAAAGTCCAAATATACAGTACGCTTCTCGAATGCAGATCTATAGAGTTCTAAAAAAATAAATTTATTAATAAACCTCAACATTTATGTCAGTATGTCAAAACTACGAGCCTGTTAAACAGGATCAATAGAAAATGTTGATTATTCAAACTGTGAACTTCACCTTTTCCTCTGAAGTTTGTTATTTCATAAGTTAAGTGGAAGGATGATTGGCTTTTTTCCCTGTGATGGTACCTATCTTACACATCAGGATGAAGTTTACCCTTGAATTCATTCTAGAAAAGAGTGGTTGGCTTGTACAGTAACATACACAGTGGTTTAAAGAAGGCAGCCATCTGGGGAGATAGAGGGTGAAAAAAACAGATCACTACGATCTAGGACTCCAGCTGAGATCATTGTAAAGATGTATTTCATTCTTTTTCTTGCATAATTTATCATAAGTGACTATGATAATGGAGAAATTCTGAAGTTTCCTATTAGTTCTTTCTAAATAGGTGAATCCTCTACAGTCTTCAGGGTGTTATTTACCGACATGGAAATGCCAGTATGGCATTTGCCATATTTAGGTTCTCAGAAACTTAACATACTAAATGATACACAGATGCCCAAATGTTGGTCTTTGAAAGGACTTTTTTAAAACCCACAGAATGAAGCACAGCAAGGTTTAAAGAGACAAGGTGTAGGCGAGTTCTTGAGAAGAACACTGTGGGATAAAGACATCAGTAAGCTGCAAAACTAACCTACAACTTTTACTGTTATTTTCCTGTTTTCTGGCACATAGTAATTGAAATATAGGAACCAACACTTTGTAGACTTTGCCTTGGCCTCATGGTTTCCTATCACTGTGACTGCAGGCTCTACTCCCACAGATGAGAAATGTTTCCAACAAGAGGCGTTATTGCCCTCTCAAGCACATATTTGACTTCACACACTGCTTCCTTCAGCCTCATCCAGTGAGTTCCCTGTTCAGAGAAGGGTATCTCTCATGTTTAGCTGCCTAAAACCTACGCATTTAGTCTAAGATAGCCAGAAGCACTCCATGGGCAGTCAAGCCACAGACAGGGACACCTTTAGGATCTTATATTGCCTCAGCAGGGGCAACGCTGGAGGTCCCTCTCTCTCTTTCTGTTCTCTTATTGACACTAGAGGACAGCTATTTGGCTGGCTCGTAACAGGCATGCATAACTCACCCTTACCACTTCCTCAAATTAGCTAAACCAAACAGGGTATGCACATATTGTTCTTAGAGAAATAAAAATATTTCCAGATATGTTTCATACAAAATATTCTTTATTAATCTCAGATACTCTGAGTTGGACAGTATTTCTAGATGTCAGATCATCCCACAGTATGTGCATACCATTTTCTTGAAAATAATCCCTACTTTTAATGTATTGCATAGTCTCCACATATAGAAATAATTTCAGGTGGGAATGCGTAAGATAAAGACAAAAGGATTACAGCAGTGGATGAACAAAAATGTTTCTCTCTTTATCATAAAATATCACAGACAACACTTCTGAATGCCAGTTGTACTACAGACTTCTGAATGAGATGCTGTGCCAATTGCTTTTTCTTAGAGCAAGAGAAACAGAGGAAAAAAACTCCACCTGATAGAATAGAACAGAAAGTTAACCTGACATACAGCTGATTGTTTACCTGAAAAAATTGTATCCATAGATATATGAAAAGCTACATACTATATATATATGTATGTTTAAATTTCAGTGTCCTGATTTAATATAATTAATTTAGTCTCTTTATTAGGATGGCAGTGAAAAGTTTACCAAGAATTACTTAATACTGATGCAACTGGAGGTTTTATAATACAAAATACTTTAAAAATGATACAAAATGAATCATCATTCAAGGATAAAAGGTTTGCTCCAACTTTGCTGCTGAAAACAAATAAATATAAATGCATGTGAGATGTTTCAGATGGACTTATGGCATATCTTATATTGTGCATCTGTATGCATGCATAAACATAGAATTATATTTGTATACATATCTCTTCCTCACATTGATATTTTCTCAAGGAAATAATTATAGAACAGAAATTAGAATCCGTACTATTCATAACTATTAAACATTGCAACTGTTAAAAAGCATGCTTTTAAAATGCTGCTGGTGAACTATCAAGGACAGACTGATTAAATATGTAATTTTAAGCCTAATATGCAATTTTAAGTCTTATCCTATTATGCACTTTCTATTTATAATAAACACTGAAAGTTGTGTGGTAAACTTCAAATATATGTAACTGCATTTTCTTGCAGGAAGACAGTAGTGGTATTGTTCATAAAAGTTTGTATATTTAGTCTTATTAGAGAGATTCTGTTTTCTTTGAAATAAGAATTTTATAGGCACCAGTATTTCAGACACAAGCCAAAGTCTATTAGCAGCTAGCCATGCAAAGCTGCAGGCTACTTGGGATCGGGGTAATGACTCCAGTGATTGACACTGTTAATGACTTTTTCCTCAAGTACTTTTTCTGGCTAGTATTCACCATTTCACTCTGTATTCTCTGGCTTTTTGCATATTACACTGCATCAGTGACAAAATAATGCTGAATGGGTGAATTCTAATTTTCATCTGACAGATTTCTCTAAATAAGGTGCTTTATGAAGCCATGGAATTTCTTTTCCAAACAAGTATGCCAACCATGCAAAGGAGTGTCTTGCTGTTGCACTAGATGTAATGCATGAAGACTAAACTCCATAAGAGACCAGAGACCATTTTTCTTTTCTTTTAGTCTTTTTTAATTACCAAGCTGTTATGTAAAATGAAAGTCTAAACATATTTATATCTCTCTAGTGATATAGGTGCGCAGTTTAAATTGTACTTGAATGTTACAAAACTCCTTCTGAAATCACTGTAGCTGTGTTATGAAAGGTGGAATGCCATTACAAATGAGTCATCAGTTTATCTACTTCTAGACACTGAATAGGTGTTCAGTCTAAGCTTCAATCTAAACAATTTACAGAGTCAGTGGAAAGAACCAAACATTTCCATATGGGGAGTCAGCCCTCCTTTGTAGGTGTCTAAAAAAGGTGGAATGAATTACCAGCTAGAGATGCCTTGCTGTTTCAAATGACAAGAGTAAGAAATAAGAATCAGTGTTGCTTTGACCGAATTTGCTTAACGTTAGTAAGAGTTTTTCTTCTTCCACAGATCTTGAACCATAAACCTCACTTTTATTGCATTGTACACCTTCTGTTTCATCTATGACTTCTTACAACAATAAAGTTATAATATACAGTTACATGGGGAGTCTGTTTTAAGAGTTGTCCATATCAATGAGAAAATCTGATTTTACTTTGGCTATGTACACTCGTTTGTACCTCACTAATCTCATTCACAAGTTAGGCAGGGATTTACAAAAGCCCAGCATTACACTTCAGAAATGCAGAGAGAAGTCTGGAGTCTTTGAAGATTTGAAGGACCTTTAAAAATGTGGTCTGGTGACCCCTTTCTAGAGCCCACTCGGGTCCCCTGAAATCTTTACACATATTTCAAAAGACTCTCAATAAAAATCACACATGCTCCAACTCTCATACACATAACTATGCTTACTTCAAAAAGAGCTCTGTAATATCAGAAATGGAGAAAAAATTAAATTGACTGCACAGAGATACCAAATGTCCCCAAGACTGACTGCTTAAACTGAGAATATATGAGCTCCATCAAGTTTCTATATTGAAATTGCCTTTACTATTCCATGTTAGGAAAAAAGCGTATGTTTAACATTCTGCAGCCATCTATGCAATGCTGATCTGCAGCCAGAATGAATAATTCTAAAAGGCTGATGTTTGAACACATACTACAGCACAGCAGAATTAAAGGTGAAAGTTCGAGTGCTGCAATTTCAAACTATTGATCAACGGTAATTTTTGGCACCCTTGGGTTAGTCATGCTGCCATGGGGCAAGCAAGCAAACCGTGAAGGTTAAGTATGAATCATCAGTGCCAATGTAACCCACCTCCTTTAAATTTTTAGATTTACAAAACAATTGTCCTTAGGTTGTCTTTCTCCTGTGTGCTTGCTGTGTGCATCACAGCAAGGTATCTCTTGAAGACCGTGTCTTCTGAGCACATCAAATTAGAGAGAATATTGAAAAGGAAAAGCTGCCTGTCTGTTCTTGCCAATTTGTTGGATAACCTGAAAAAAATTATGCACATATTACTACTATACTTTATGATATCAGGAAAGCCTCAAGCTATCCTCCATCTACCCTCAACCTTTCAAAATCGTCTTCAAAAGATGGCAATATCCCACAGGGATCTTTCTTATTACACATAGAAGTTAAAGAACAGTGTGTCTCATCAGCTTCATACCTACCAGACCTTGTTTGTTAAATATAATTTGTTTAATACTCATTGACAAGGTTTTGAGGAGGCTATTGAGTATGTTATACTAAACAGTGTTGCTATGTCCCTTTATTCAGCACTGATCTATGCACTACAATGATATTTGGGATTCCTCCTATTTGAAAGATGCCCGTCCTTTTGGAAGTTTTTAATATTATATTTGGGTTCATTTGCAGGAATTTCAAGCGTTATCCTTTTGTTTCCAAAAGCAAATATATTAGAAGGAAAAAATATTTTGCCTTACTGTAATTCTTCTGTAGTTTCATTGCAAGTGGTTATTTTATTCATTTTGTACTTTAAATGATCTATGTATGTTGTAAGACAGTTGCTGATTTGTACACCAAACCAGATACCATTCATTTTGCAACAATATAGCCTGTAATAAATTATTGTCATAGCTAATAACAGGCTGTCTTTGTACTGAATTTTCAAAGCTCCAGGACTGTGATTTGTCAGGCTTTCCCTGTCTAAACTTTTTTTGACCTACCTGCAACTTTGCTTGTACTGTGACTGTAGTTTCTCTAACTGAGAAGATGTCTAGGGCTAATTTGTTTTACTTTTGTTTATATTTGTATCATACAATCATGGAATCATAAAACCATTTTTATATAGATGGCAGTAACAAGCAGTTATTCCATGCATAATGAGATATTTAATGATTCATGATGTTATAGCATAGATATATCCAGACCTAGATACATGGAATCTCAAGAAATGCAGATGCAGGGTGTGGCACAGAGTAGTATGGACATGGGATGGTAAGAGATGGGCACAGGCTGGTGGTGGAAACCACACAGCTATAAACAACCTTGGCCACATAAGGATATGAAGACCTGGAGCTGCACAAAACAGCATTTAGTAGCTACAAGAAGAGCACAGATGTAGTGTCTAACATACTAGAAGTCACTACACATAATAAATCTGGATGTAAACTGAAGCTGCAGGCTAAAGAAGAAAAAGTGTGAAAGCATATGGACAAAAGTACAAAAATGACCCCAAGGAACCCTAAACTGAAGAAGGAGTAATTAACAGCAAGATCACATTCCTCCTGCTGAAGGACTCCATAAGACAATGACTCATAAAACTACACAACCAGTATTAAACCTCCAACTCACAATCAGGAGGAGAAGGGGAAGGGTGAGCTTACTGGGAGAAGAAGCAAAAAGTAAATGTGCATATAAAAATTCTAAGTACATTTTTAGTGTTTCTTTATTCCATAACTATTCAGTCTGAGCTAAGAATTATTAGATTCTTAAGACATCCATTATATCAACAATAATTTATTGTCTGCTTAAATATATATAAAGTATGTTGTCTCTTTGCTATAAACAAGATTTTGAGCATAAAGGCTTGTGGATGAAACAATGTCTTTACTAAAGTTGAAGATAAATACCTTCCTACTTACCCATTAATAAAAAGATAATAGGATATATATTTGGTTTCTGGGAAATTCATTTCACCTTAGAGATTTCTAAGTGACACTTTGCTCATTTATTTTTTTACTTATTTTAGAATCATCATGCTTTAAGGGAAACAAATGCTGTCACAACATAGACATCCAAACACAGTTTGGGAGAAAAATATTTTAAACATATATTGAGTGACTTTATTTCAGAGCTGCAAATAAAAATGTGAAAGTTTTGTTTCACCTAAATGAGAGGGATGCACAGTTTATAATTACAAAGCATCAGAAACAGGTTTAATGTGTGTCTAGAACTTTTCAGCTGCTGTTTGTGTTTCAAATCCCATCTGGAAGCTGTAGGGAAGTTTTTTGTTACTCCAGTTCTTTCTTAAAGGATATGTGATATCAGCAAAGAACAGTTATTGACTAAAGTTGTGAATGAAACCTGGGATTAAAAAAAAAAAGTTATGTTTGGAAAATTAAAGTAAAAAAGATTTGCCTTTACATAATTCCACTGGATGGGGAGCGAGGGGGAAGAAAGAAGAAAAGCAAGCCCTTTTTCATATATACAAACAGGCTTGCCTTAGACAATCTGCACATTAAGTAAAATAATAGTAATAGTAGCAAAGAGTGGGGTTTTTTATGAAAGTCATATTTATTTATGCAATGGGGCAAGTGTGGATATTGGAAAATTAAAGCTCAAACTATAAGGATGCATTCATAAAAAATATCACATGACTACTGAAGTGTCTGCTGTCTGTACATTACCTTCACAGTGTTCTCTTCTACATCAAGATACTAGGATTTTTCATATGTATAGCTTAAGTTTGAATTTCTTTAAATTTCAAGCTCAGTTTCAAAGCTCTGTGTTGCATTTACCTAACGATTGTTCTGACCAAGCATTAATGTGATACAGCTGCATTTGGGGGGGCAAAAAAAAGCCAAACAAAAAACCAAACAAAAACAAAACCAAAAAAACCCTCCTTCAACCCGGAAAAGCTCCAAAACTTCCAAATGACTGTATCCTTTCCTTGCCAGAATTCCAAACAGATATACTTAACCTAACCTATAGATGAACCTTTGTCATGAAGAAGAGGTTAATTAGAATACATTTTACTTTAATTAAAATCTTTATCCTTCAGGGATTCAGCACTGTAGCTCTCCTCTCTGCTGTGCTGGTAAAGAATGCCTTCGTTACCAGGTTGGTTGAGCAACACGGTTGAGTGGAAGGTTTCCCTACCCATGGCAGCGGGGTTGGAAATAGATGCTTTCTGAGGCCCTTTCCAACCCAAACCATTCTATGATCCTATGAAAACATGTTTAGCAGGATCTGTAAAATAACGGGTTAGCAACTGACAAAAGCTAAAAGTAACTTCTGCTTAAACTCAACTCATGAAAGTCCCATTTATCCCTGCTATCTCCATCCTTCCCCCCCTCTTCCCTCCCCCTCCCAGATATAAATAATCCAAAGAACAAAAAGAGTTAGCAAAGATAATAACAATCATCTCACATTGCGTGGGATGCCTGTTGAAACTATATGTTTTATTGTGACTGATATCAAACCTCTTTCATTGTCCTGCAGTGAACCAAAGAGTTCTGACAATAAAGTTTAGTGGTTTTTCACCCCCAGTAGGAAACAGCTACAGCCAAGTATCTCTTCTGTCTCTCTCCAAAAGAATCAATAGAGAGAACACAGCTTCCAATCTTCGCAGACATTTGGAAGCCTGTACTTATCATAACTGTCTAATTCTTCAGAAGTTAAAGCAGGCACTGAACGAGCATAGACTATAATGTGGCATATGTTTGATATAATCCTATATTTAAAGTATTCTGAAAGGAAGTGGTTGAAAAGGGAAAAAAAGGGGGCGGGGAGGGGAATTAAAAATCTCAGAAAAATAAAAAAGAGGGAGGACGAGGAAAAAAAAAGGAAAACTTCAGTACCACTGTTTTTCTTTCCTGCGAAGCAAGAAGTCCCTTAGGAGTACAATCGGAGTATTTCTGTCTGCTGTACTTTACAATCATCCAGAAAGTGAAGGTTTTATAGTAAAAGATTACTCCCTAGTCTTAGTTGATGAATGGCTATAATTTTCCATCGGACATCCTGAATCATCTAGCTTGCCATAGCAGAAAAGCTCTCAAACTCTGAATTGAAGGTATAATTCTAAAACAGAAGACTCCGCTGCAGAAGGGTAACGCGTTGCCTGTGTATCCTTGACATTTTGGCATTGTTGAGATAAACCCATGAATGTTATTTATTTACAAAAAAGAGGATTCTGGAATGAACTCAGTCTTTTTAATGCAGAGCACAAAATCCAAATTGGAGTTCAACAGAAAATATACAACAAGACAAAGCAAAACCCAGGAGTGAGCAGTTCCACAAGTCTCGAACATAAAATCATTATCAAGAGTATACAGCACTAAACAGATCAGAGCATATTGGCACATATTAATAACATGGGAGTAAGGTTATGGGACTCTAAAGCCCAGGTAAATAAATTCCTGATCAAATTAATGTCTCATAGATGGAGTCCCCTATATTTTGTAGCTGTCCTATAGGCACACTTTCTTGCTATTCTTCACCAGAAATAGGAACTTGGAAGAAAAGAGGCTGAAATAAAAAGAATAAATGGACAATAAAGAAATATCAATAAAACTGATTTCTCAGGAAGAAAAAGCAATTTATGTTTTATTTATTAAACACTGGATAGCTCTAGCATCAGCAGAACAAAAGAACTTGAAAAACAAAATTATTCCTAACAAACTGGGTATGGAGACAACTGTGGGACGTAAAGTTGTAACTTAGTGATAGTAAGCAGGCTAATGTCTCACAGACAACAAGAATAATGACGGTATTTTGTAAATTGAAAAATAAAGGTGAGGACTATGGTGACAAGTGCAAATGTGCAATCAAGATAATATTGTGAAAGAAGGGGGTTATGATATAGTTAGGCCACTGGACTACCTTATTTAAGTTCTGTGTTTTAGTGCTGGGGAAGGACAAGCTAAATTCTTTATGCCTTGGCAGTTGCTGAAGGCAATGGTCAATGTCCGGTGGATCTGAAGCATGCAGGACAAGTACCAAAATCTTTCAGTGCTTCAGTTCCTACCTCTACAATAAAAAAATGCTGTTTCCTTTACCTTTTCTCTAAGCTGCAAGTACATCTGTGACTGTGTGTACCTCTGGTATACATGCTCATGTTTGTTACATATTGGACCTGCAAATGGGATCACTGCAGCCATGTCCCTTAGTCTAGTCAAAGGCTTAAGGTCTCCATGGCAGTTGACTGGACTCCATAGGCTGGGCAGGAATATCTTGGGCCATAACAACCAGAGAAGACAGACATACTCTTACATTACTTAAAATTCTCCTCCAGATGAGATTTCAGCTAGCACATTTGTTGATGTCATGCAGTTCAATGAAGAGGACTTTATTCTTCACCTTCATCATTCTAGTATTCCTTTTAGATCTAATCTAGATAATTTTTTTTTCAATAATAATCATACAGTTTGGAATACTTCAGTTTTCTCACAAGCTTTTCAAGCTAGTCAGTTATGAGGACAAAAGAATTTTTCCTGTGACACAGAAAGATCCACACATAATACATGGGAAATCCTAGGGCACTTCAGTCAATGACAGAGATCTTATCACATGAGCAGAATCAGGATTTCACTATCCATATATACATCCATTCATACATTTTCCATTAATTTAAAAGATTGAGACTCAGTCATGGTTTAAGCCCAGACTAACTCAGAATCACACAGCTGCTAGCTCACTCCTCCCCTCCTTCTCTGCCCCACCATCCCTTCCTTACTACTACCAATAATAATAGTGATAAGGGAAATAACAAGGGGAGAGAGTACAACTGCTCACTACCCACTGCCTGATACCCATCCTAACCCAAGCAGCAATCTAGCCCTTCCGGGTAACTGTCCTGATTTATATACTGGGCATGAAGTGCTGTGGTATGGAATACCCCTTTGGTCAGTTTGGGTCAGGTGTCCTGCCTCTGCTTCCTCCCGGCTTCCCGTCCTCCCTGGCAGAGCGTGAGATTGGAAATTCCTTGATCGGAGTAAACATTACTTGGCAACAACTAAAAACATTGATGTGTAATCAGTGCTGCTCTCAGCCTGAAGTCAAAAACACAGCACTGCACCAGCTACTAAGAGGGAGAAAAATAACTGTTACAGCTGAACCCAGGACAGACTCACATAGAATTAATAGAGAATAAACCAATACTGATTTAAGGAGATGTGAGTTACTTCTTACCAAGTAGTAGGACAGTGGTCTTTTTTACTACTAGCCAGTTGGTCAGCTGTATATTGATTCACAAAGAAAACACCAGCTTTACCTTGGTAAGTAATGAATGCCCCAAGAATCTGGGAAGCCAGTCACAGTTGGCAGACTTTCATACTCACTTGCCAAGTCCAAATCAAGCAATTGAGAAAGAAAACACTAAGCCTGCTTTCTTCCTAGTACTAAACAGAATTTTTAGGAGGCAGAAAGTGTTGTTACAAATTATGAGTCCCTTATCTAACATGTTCAAAATACAGTTGCAACTAGAGGTATGGAAATACTCATTCAGTTTATATGTGAAGGCAGTAAGAAAATCCTTGGCGTCCTAAATCAATAAACTTATGGCTAACTCTATATGTTGGCACCAAATAGGTTTTGTGAGATTATTTGATTTCCATTAGATTCTATGTTCAAATATTAGTCTGATTTTCTTATTTTTACTTCCAACAAATGGCAGCTGCTATGAAATATAGAATTGTGAGTGTGCTGCTTTTTAAATGAAAAAATAACTGAATGCAAAACCCTAAGAGCAGTTTTCAGCTTTTAGGTGACATTCAAATCTGCTTTCCAGCAAGGATCATTTTAGCTACATTGCTGTAACAGAGAGTAAAACAGATATTCAGGTTTGCTGAAAGTAGCCCTACAAAGCATTTTAAATAATAACTTGACTCTATCTTCAGTAAATTCGCCAGGCTATAATTGGATTAGCTTAGAAAAACCCAGGCATTTTTCCTGTCTATTGGAAAGATGTGGGATTGAAAAACAAATTACTCACTCCCAAATTGGATCTGTGCAATTTCTGCTGCAACCTGTAAATGGTAAAAAAATTAGCATTTAAGGAAACAGTAGTTTTGAAAATCTACTGGGAAGGCACACTAAACCGATGATCTTTAACATGCTTTTTCACTAATTGCATACAAAAATGTTATATTAAATGGAGAAAAAGTACTTCCATCACTTTTTTTTCATGTGTCTTTAACCTTAAACATCATATGCAAATTAACATTACCAAAAAAACTGTATGTGTGGTACTGAATAGTTTCTGATTTACATCTGGAAGTTTAAAATATGGATTCTGAAATATGTTAAACTCTAATGCCTATGATATAGTAAAGATTACTACATAACTGCAGGTGATCCCTGCATGCATTACTGTCAAGCTAATTTATTTGAACATTTTATGTTAGGTAAATCCAGCATAAATAGTTAACACCTCTGAGACTCAGACACAACATTTTCACATCTCTCTTGGTCATAATTTGGATAAAACTGTGGTTCTACACTGAAAGTGATTATGCAAATATTTAATATTTTTGTCTTGTGTTTTCAGGACCATGTCTGCTCTGAACAGAACAACATGACTTACTTTTTACATCTCCAATCTGCAGGTAATACTGTGAAGAGGAGCTTCTTACTTTTTTTGTCCACCATCAACAGAATGATTTGGTACATTTCAGTGACAATGCAGATTCTTATACAGGATCCAGAGCCCTCATGTATGGACTTCCTGAAGTCAGTAAAATGGTACCACATGGAAGAAATTCCAACAACACAAAGCTTTCTAACCTTTTTTGTTCAGATCAGCCTCCCCTAGCTGGAAGCACAGTTTGCATACAATGAAGGATATAGAAGCTGAAAGAAAATATGATGGTAAGGAACTAGCTCAGTGACTGGAAATTTGTAGAGTCCTTTGGTGCTTCTGTAATAGAAGTATTTTTAAAGTTACTTTCACTTTAATGTAATTTTAAAGAGAGACTGACAGAAAGCATCCTGGTCTCGTGTTAACAGGGAGTTATGGTACTTTCTTATAATAGCTGCTTTATGAAAATAATCACTTCTGTGAACTCTCAGATGCACATTTTTATTCTCCTTTTTAATTATTGTAAATCTTTACCTGCACATTTCATTAATACTTGTATGTCTGTATACAACTTTATTGGCTTCACTAAGAAAGCTCAGAGCATTTGAAGTTTCATGCATGTGAATCATTCTGGAAAAGACCTCATATGTGTGAAGTATATGCTTTGCACAGAGTTTTCTTAAACTACCTATGTACAAAATAATTATATGGGCTATGGAAAAAAACATTCCTGTAACTGAAGCTTTGTAAACAACCAAGAAATGTGTATGAAAGTGCAATTTCACTGATTACATATATGTGCATATGTGTGTATAGGAGCACATATACAAACTTGCTGACAGAATCAGTGTTATTACTCTGGTTATCAAGCTTAGGTTTTATTTAATTTTGGGGGAAAAAATGAAGTGGCTGTTTCCAAAATAATTCAGAGATGGATGCTTGTTAAATGAATTAATACATTCTGTAAGATTAGGGTGTGAAGACCGTATTGCAGAAAACTAAAATTCAGTTCAAATCTTCATACATTTATATTTTTATGAGATTTGGATCTCAGTAGATAGGTTAAGTCTTATTCAAAGTAATTTATACCAAAGATTCTGCAGTCACTGTGACTTTTCCTGTTGTTTACAAGAAAGGAAATAGAGAAGACATACATAATTTTGGAAATGGCTTTGCACTATAAGATTTTATGTACACTGAATAGGTGCATAAAACAGAACATGAGCCTTTCATTCTAGTTATTAAGGGTAGATAGATAACTTTTTAAGTTTCTACTTTCTAAGGCAAGCAGAAAAGAAAAGTTGTACAGGACACATTCCTTTCCTTTCCATCAAGTTTCAAGCAAGTAAAATGCTGAAACAAAAAGTAAAACAAAAAAAATTATAAAACAGGACAACTACAGACTTATAAACAAAACAAATTATGATCACCACTGGCAAGATCTATTTAAATACTCTAAAGGCTGAAAATAAAAATCTTTTTGTTCTGAAAATGAAGCAGGCTAACATAGTGATGTTGTTAAAATAATATCATTGTGTTTTGCAGAACAGTTCAAATTTTGAAACTCAGGAAACACATAACACTTTTATTGTTTATGTGCATAAGTCCCAGTCAGAGAAGAAAAAAACAAACCTTTAAAGAGCAAATGGAATCTGATACATGCTTATTAAAGACTTGACTAATACATTGGAAATCAGTATAAGAAAGCTAATATTGGAAAGATAAGCAGGCCTGTCTGAGGCATATCATCTGATGCATATTTAATCACTTCCTATTGCGTGCATTTTAGTAGGTTGGGATCAAACTGCGGCACAGGTGTTTGGAGGCCAGACTTCACAGATCTAGCTTTTAGTTATGAATCTCTATCTTGTGAAACTTTGTACAGATAACAAGATTAGTCCTTTCTATGGCCAAGTAAGAAATGCACAGACAAATAATACTTTTTTTCTTTTTTTTTTGGTCATGTCTGTTAGTTACGTATATTTCTAGCTCTTAGTTTTCCTGTTTAAGATGTGCATCAGCCGTTTTATGTGGCAGTGCCAGGATAGAGTGGAGGAAAGATAAGATCAGTGTCACATATTCAGCAACTGGATGAACATAACTGAATCAAAACATGACTCACCACATTAATAGCACGCTTCTAGGCATTACAGCAGTATCTTGGAAATTTAAATGGATTCAATCAAACCCAGCAACAGACAAAATATATTCTCAGTCTAAACTGCATTACCGTGATACAGAGCGGTTACAACAGTCATGGAGACAGATAAAAAATGAGAAGTTTGATTACTGCTTTTCCATATTTTACCAACAAGCCTACAGAACTCTGTAGGAAAACATGGTATGCTCTATTTTATGTGCATGAAAGCAAACCCTGCCATATTTAGCTGAGACGTTTCAGATTCACGCTGTTGCGATATGAGACCAGTGTTTGACTACTTCAGGAAATCGAGTAGGGAAGATATTTATTGCAGAATAATATGTTGCAGGAAAACTATCAATCATACTTACCAGTTTGTTATGCTTACTGATGATCACTCTTAACCCACTCTTAAAAATATGTGAACATTTTACAACAACAGGCTCTTCCCAGTTATAAATTCTATTATATCAACTTTCAAAAATACAGCTTTTTGTTAATGAAACCCAAGAAGCCTGAACTGTATTCAGCTGAAAATATCTCTTTCTGTAGTCTGTTAAGTGCTTGCTTTATTTTTTGGGTTTTTTTTCAGTGTAGGATGAATAGCATTGCAAACACTTATGGCAAAAGTAAAATAACCAATATTTCGGTTCTTAAAAAAAAAAAAAAGGTGAAAATCTAATTGTCATAGATGATAGAAAAAAGGACAAAAGTAAAATAAAAAGAAATTAACAAAATACATAAAACAAAGTGTGAAAAATCTTATGCAAAGAGAATTACAAAAAAACAGGTTTAATAATTTATTTATCAGACCTGAGTCTTGTATAAATACATTTTTTGCTCCTTTGGGGAAAAGTTATTTTGAAAATAAAGGAATATCAAACTTCAGGGCTAATACTTGGGTGGTAATCACCAGGAATTTCAAGGTGTTCTTCACAGTGTGTCAAAGCTGCAAGCACTACAGGACTGAAAAATTAAACCAACCAAATCTTGATGACAATTTTAAGTTCATGAGACAGAGTCCCTTGCTCAGGTTTGTTAGAGTGTTATGTATTCAGTCTCTGACAATGTGCATCTCTTGTTGTTTTGGATATATTTCACCATTTTTTCTTAAATACTGAGGTAAGATAATAATTACATTTTTAATGTTTACAAACACTTAATAAACATTTAATTTTCATATTCATACATGAATCAGTATAATGATTATACTATATTAATTATGACTTTAATTGCTTTACTGGTTGTCTCTACTACTTACTATGAAAAGATTAATTGCTACAGATGATACCCTCTTCTGTTTAATCCTGAAGTCTCTCTTACAGCAAAATGTTTTGATTTATTAAATTGTATTTTACAAATAGATTCAATCATCTCATCAAAACATATTTCCTTTCAAACTCATCACGGCACAGCACTGTGCACGCATGAGCAACAATAATCCTCATCATTTACTATTTGAGTGGATACAGCTATCATATTCATAAGTATATGCAGTCAATGGCTTTGACTATGAAAGCAATGATAAATTTTATAGCCTACTATTTGAATAATTTATATTTCAGTTTTCTGGTTCAGCTGAAATATGGAGAAGAAAAAGATGGAAAAAACTTAAAATCTGGATGGCAATGAGAGCAGATGTCTGATAGAATGCCTATCCTATAAAGAAGACCATATATGGCATGAGTAAAATTTGGAGTTCTATTACGTTTCTACCTCACATTGAACAGTATGTTATTTACAGTAATGTAGTGGGTTTATTTATTTTTCTTATGTATCTATCCCTTATAATTATTCATTTTTCAGCGTAAAATAGATTAAAACTGGGATGTACGAGTCATCAGAAACCTAGCCATGAATACTCCAACAGCTATGCACTGGGCTCTTTCCAGTAAAATTCTATGCAGTTGATGCTTCTCCCATGCATGTTACACACTTTCTCAGCCAATCAAACATAGGAGTTAAATATGTTTTAAAGTTTTTATTTTTTGTTTTAGCTGTCTTTCCATTAAATTCAGAAGACTGAATTTCCTGCTGGCATGAAAGTGGTACCAAAAAAGCTTGCTCCAGCTTCAGGACCTAACTGCAGCAAATACTAGTGAGACACTGCTGGCCTATGAATTCATATAGACCTTTCACAAGCTTGGATGGCAGCTGTCTCTGCTATTCATCACCCAGATTACTGCTGTTCCCCCACTACTTTTGGGAGAATACATCCCCTCAAGAGTAACTCAAGAGCAAACTCTTTTCTTCTCTAACTCAGGGTTGCATATGCAGATAGCTTGTATATATCTGTCTTAAACCTATCTCTTTATCATTTGTATCTGATATCTCAGTATGTTAAGAAACTTAAGATGGATGCTATTTTTTAGTATCAGTAACTTAAATATGAAAAAAGTTGGTTTAAAAGCTAATTTTCAACTGTTATCAAACTTTTCAGAATGCGTGTGGGGAATAAGGAGGGCAAAACTTGTTTAATTAAGAACAAGAACGGCAAGAGTTTCCAGCAAAGGGGAAATACTAAAGTAGACAGGAAAATACCATTATTCCCTTGGGTATTTTTCCCTCTCCATAGTATAAAAAAATTATACTGTGGAGAAGTTATTCAGCTGAAATTAAGCCAGGCTACTTTCAACTTCAAGATCCAACTGCAACAGATTGTTCACAGGTTTTTAAGTGTTGGACTTTGCACTTTTTCCTAGTCATTCTGAGCTTTTCAGAGTCAACTACCTGTAGTCAATATTGATCTTCTCATCGAGCTTCACTTTTGGGGTTTTTATTTTTTTTTCCTTTTTTTTTTTTTGGGGGGGGGGAGTGTTGGTGGGGGGGGATAGAAAGCTGTGTGAATGGAAAGAACTTCGTCTTCCTGTAGTGACAGAACGCGGAGCCATGGCTTTAAACTGAGAGTACATTGGACATAAGGAAGCAATTATTTCAGATGAGGGTGATGGGACACTGAAACAGGTTGCCCAGAGAAGTTGTGGATGCCCTGTCTTTACAAGTCAGCTTGGACATGGTTTTGAGCAACCTGATCTAGTGGAAAGTATGCCTACCAGTGTTGGGGGGAATGGACTAAATGATCTTTAAAGGTCTCTTCTAAGAGCCAAACCATTCTTTGATTCCATAAAAAGAGCCCTAATGGATGGACAGCCAGAAAGTAAGGTAATTCCAGGTTTTTTCCATGATTGTCTGGTTTTAATTTATCTTTTAAAATATAATTTGAAAGAAATGTTGATAAAAATAAATGTTAAAATATTAGAACTAAATTAGTAACAAGAGAGCCAACAGGTGTCCACAAAATTTTCCAGCCCTGCAGTATACCATAATCTAATAAAAGATAGGTAAACCTATCACTCAGGGGGTAGTTCAATATAAAGATTTATAGGGTTTTTTTCCAGAAGCCATGCATTATATAAAGATACATATGCATGACTTTTAAATGTTCACATAGTATTGCCTCATCAACATATACTTAAAGATTTATCTGTTGTACTTGCACAGGTAACTATTACATATTTTGTGACTGAAGACCACAGTCACTGATATGTATATACAGCATGGGAAATCATATTTCCAGTTTATCTAATAAACCATGTTGGACCAGAAATTTAGAGTTTATGTTTGCACCCTTTTTTATCTGGTAAGCAAAGGTGAACTAAAGTGGTAAATGCATGGGTGTACTGACCTCTCACAGTGATAGATGAAGCAGTAATTGATTAGCAGTGTTTTTTGTGTCTGCTACAGATGCCATGTCAAGTCTGTCTGCACTTCTCAGTGCACTGAAATTTCAGATGAATAGAATGGCCTATCTTTTAATTATTTTAGGGTACTTACTGAAGCATAGTTCTTTCATACAGTGCTGTAATACACTGCAATATGCGGCACAGTTTGTGACCCAGCCACCAGCCCTACCAACATTAGCAGGAGTCTGTGTGTATATTGGCTAAGAATTGGCCTTTGCTGCTGTTCTAGGTAGTTACAGGAGTTAACAACCTCACCAAACGAACATATAATAAGAAAGGATTTAAAGTTAAAGGGGTTAGAATATCACTGAAGATTTCTTTTTTTTTTTTAAGAGCAGAATGCTGATTTTTAGACTTCCATGTTCCAATTTTTCATTTTAAGTCAGATATAAGAGACTAGCCTAATTCTAGGTATGCTAAGACAGACAGTGAAAGTTTTGCTCTTCAAAGAGGACGAATAAAGAGTTAAATTTAGGTGATTCCAGGGGAAGCTACCAACTGGAAACTTGAAGTAAGCTTCATCAAATTTAGTAAAACATACTAAGAAGTACAACCGAAGATGAAGTTACATAAACAATGAATAATGAGGAGTTTCTACAAAATATTGTTCCTTTTGCCAAAAATGTGATTTCAAATAGAAAAGATAGACTTTTTTCACAAAATCTGGAAAGGAAGCAGGTATACCTGTCAAAGAAATAGTCACTTAATGTACTTGGTATAAAAGTTTTCATATTATTAAAAATCACCAAGTATATAATAATTTAGCAAAGTGAGCTATGTCATGTAGTTGAAAAAGAGCATGTGGAAGTAGGCAGAAGCTTTTAAGGCAATACAGAGTGTTTCTCTGCACTGTGAAAATATTTATGCAATCTTTCTTACAAGTGGAGTCTAACTTTGTCATTCTGGAATATTTTACATGTTTTTACCTTTTTAAGCCCAAAGACCTTGATGTGGGACAATCAATACTAGTCAATATAAGTGGATGATGATTTTCAAAACCAAATAATTTCAGAGGTCCCTTAACAGTCTTCTAGTTTTGAGTGGTTGCTATAATCTTACATACTTCTCCTGAAACTGAACAAACCATTCTCCCCAGTGTATGATGACTGAAGAGTTTTTCTAAGCTGAAGAGGACACTGTAGTAGATTCTTCTGGGAAAAACAGTGTTTCTAAGCTCTGGTCCCTCAGGGGTGCAGGTGCATTCTACAGAGCCTACTCATTAGGTTCCTATGTCTTTGATAGGTTTGTGCTTCCTCTCATATTTTTATGCTGTTCAACCAGACCCCTGGAGTATTAAAGACCTTTTTAATGTAGTGTTGTTCCTGTTATCTCTATGTAAAGTATAGGCATCTAATTCAGAGAATTGGCTTTTACTCCGTTAATCAGACATGCAAGATAAGCTATGCACAACCTTCATTGAACACGCTTGTAAGAGGAGAGAGAGAGGAAGAAGGATGCTTACGCTGAGTATGTGTATTTAAATTACCTAAGGGAAATGGGTATTCACAATTAAGAAAGCTGTGCTTTTCTTCCTGCTGCTGCTGAGCAAGATGGACATCACTAACATATTTTCAGGCCTGGAGAGGCACCTTTATCCCCTCCCTTCTGATGATTATCTTGTATTTTAAAGCTTCTGTTGTTATTAGCACTTCCATTAGTACCAGTACTCTCTGCCAAGTAGTCTTCACAAATTCCTTTTCCAAACATCCTTTAGACAGTATAATCACTCTGCAGATATGCTAAAAAGTAAAATCAGTTTAGGGTTCTCAGTTAATTCCTAAGGTTTGGAAAACCTTGCATGGATAAGCCAGCGTATCAGAAAAAAAAATGTGTTATAAAAGTAAAACTAAAATGAAGACCTTACATTATTCCAAGTTAACAAGTTAATGAAAAAACAACCAGCAAAAAAAAAAAGAAACAAAACACCCCCCCCAAACAAACACCCCAGAACCCCAATATCCATACAAAGCTACAGTAGCTTCATGTTTTCAGGTATGAATCTTGTTAAGTATATTTCTAAAAGGCAGTATCCTGAGTTGGACTCTCCCAGTGAGAGGAAGAGATTTTTTTTTTTTATTTTTTTTTAAATCTTAAGACTTGAAAATCAGGCAGTAATCAACAGCACAAGAAATTCTTACTGATCTTCAGAGTAGCTTTTAACTTCTACCCTTTCTTTTTGTTGATTAAGTAAACAGTTGAGTGATTACAAAAAGAAAAAAAATAAAGAACATGTGAGAAGAGTGTTTTTTATTATGTAGTATAGCTGATGTAATAATTACTTAATCTGAGTAAGAATAAAAATTAAAAATCCCTTGCTCAATATTCTAATTTTCTTGCTCAATATTCTAATTTACACTTAATCATAATAGAAATTGAATCATAGAATCATAGAATAGTTAGGGTTGGAAAGGACCTTAAGATCATCTAGTTCCAACCCCCCTGCCAGGATCAGGGACACTTCACACTAAACCATGTCACCCAAGGCTTCGTCCAACCTGTCCTTGAACACCGCCAGGGATGAAGCATTCACACCTTCCATGGGCAACCCATTCCAGTGCTTCACCACCCTAAGAGGAAAGAATTTCTTCCTTATATCCAATCTAAACTTCCCCTGTTTAAGTTTTAACCCATCACCCCTTGTCCTATCACTACAGTCCCTAATGAAGAGGCCCTCCCCAGCATCCCTATAGCCCCCTTCAGATACTGGAAGGCTGCTATGAGGTCTCCATGCAGCCTTCTCTTCTCCAGGCTGAACAGCTCCAAGTTTCTCAGCCTGTCTTCATATGGGAGGTGCTCCACTTCCCTGATCATGCTTGTGGCCCTTCTCTGGACTTGCTCCAACAATTCCATGTCCTTTTTATGAAATCAGCATAGGCACTGTCTGCCCTAGCTTGGTCTTTTATTTCCTAACCCAGTTATAGATAAAACTTCTGATAGATCTATATACACATAATGACTTTGAAACAGCAAAAAAAACATACGATTCTATGCTCAAATATACCAGCGACGTGAGGCTAGAAGCTCGAACTAATTCAAGCATCTGCTGTGGTCCAACACAACACTTGGACCAATATGAAGTATGAGACTGGAGACTTGCAATTATGAACCAAGATCATAAAAAGAAGGAAAAATGTTGGCTCCATTTTACACAGTTTGATTGTCAGTCTTGCTCAACACAGTACTAGTTTTTTATGCTTTGCACATTACCTTTCTCAAAAAAAGTATTTTTTAATAAATAATCCTATTACTTTAATAGTCTCCATTTACATTCTGAATTTTCATCTTGTCAGCTATCTGATCCCATTTAAATGGTGAAATTTGTGGGCCTCATGGCTATTTTAATGTGATGCCTTTCATGCCATAATTGATGCTTTCAGAGGAATCTCAAGTCCTCGGCAGACATCAGCTAAATGTTAAGAGTGCCTCAAAGTCCCTCTGGTGTTATATTTTCTAACCATGAAAGAAATGTCATTATAGTAAATTCTCAGCCTTTGTCTGAAAATCTTGTACCAGTTCCCTTGAGCATCAGTTCAGTTAATTAATTCAAACAATTTCCCCTCTAATCTCTAAAACATTTTCATATTTAAGACAATAAATGAGACACTTAAGGGCCTCATTTGTTGTTGATCATTAATATGCCATGGAATTAAAAGAATTATTGCCGGCCTTCAGTGACATTAATAATTTTCATATGGTTTGGACCCATACAAGGCTAAAATTATGACCTTGTAGCGCTCTGAGTAAATGAATATAATGAAACCCTTTGAATAAAACTTGCTACTCCTTTGCCTTTCTTGATACCTAATTTGATACTTAACCACATGATTTATGCCAAATTTGGAATCATATTAGTTAATGATAACTTTAAAATTAGCAATTAATTTAGCAGTGGATTGATTGCATTTCTCTTGAACCAGTGCTTAAGGTTAATGTAAGAGGAGTCTGATGGGTCTGGTAGCTTTGACAGTAATTGGTTATTATCTTACGTGTTAAGATAAGGATTCAGCAGTTGAAAATCCCATGAGATTTGCAAGAGACAGGACTGTCTGTTTGCAAACCCCTTTTCCTCCCTTCAAACACTTCTTTTAAATTCCTAACAGAGTTATTTTTGACCTTCAGGGTCATGTTTCATATGGCTTAGTTCTAACTAACACACAATATCAGATTATAGCAATGCAGCGAAATAATTCTCTCATATGAAGATCAACAAAGCAATCACAGATTTTGTGCTCACATGTAGTGTTTTGGTGCAACTGTCAAATAACATACTGCCACAATAGAAAGCTAGGAGGTTTCTGACACTGTCTGATATTCATATTAAAGAGCTTACACTAAAGTTCAAAATAAATATTTTTGTTCATTGTTTAGTGGAAAGCTTTCCTATATTTTTTTAATTTTATTATTCATAATTATAAAAACCTGAATAAACAAGTTGCACTTACTATCTTCTACCAATCAAAGATTAATTTTAAAGACACAGAAAGAATGACATATTTTTTGGCTTAGTAGGTCATCTTGTAAATAACTCATACCTACTGATAACTTTATGTGTCTGCACATACTTGAAAATACTGTTTGAGAATGCAAAATATAGAGAAGATAATGGATAAAGATAATACAGTTGAATCTAATATATTATCCAAAACTTAGAAAACTTTAGTTTCCATTTGAAGCCAGACCTTTAGAAAGCTTTTACAGCTTATGATTTGATTTACCACTTTCACTGAGATCTTTAAAGATATAACACCTTATATGTATACAAAAGAACACAAACTGTGTGCAGAGTACATATTTGTATTTTGATGGTTATGTGAACATAGTTTATCACAACTAAACTCTTATAAAAATAAAAACTATGTCCACTTCCAGATTTCTGAAATATCCATAGATAAGCTGTTCAGGTGATTGCAAGATGGAAAACCATTGGAATTCTGGTTAAAATTCTATGGAAATTAGGAGATGTTTCTGAAAAGGATAACACCAAATATAATGTCTACAAATACATCCTCAAGACCCTGTGAGAAGTCTGCAGTCTGGTCAACATGAATTAAAAGAAAGGGCATATGAAAATATTACATGGCACATATATCAAAGTATGTCTTCTGAAGGTCATTTTTTCCTTAATTAGGTTAGGCACTATCGGTTACTTCTGTTTCTGAGGCACAGCAACAGTCACATTTTGTTAGACAATGCTATACAAAATGACTTGACGTGATGCATTGGAATACATGACACTTCAATTGGAAAATTTAGGAACTGTATTTGGGCATTTTCCATGCGTCTGAATCACCAAACACTTAAACATGATTGCCAGACTTTGTTTAAAGTTGGTCCCAAGTCTTTCAATATGAAGAGTATAGGAAATTTGAATTGACTTTCATTGTCAGAGCTATGTGAGGAAAATTGCAGTGTGTTTTAGAACAGTGCTTTCCTGGTAGTCAGAACCATCCATGCCCCATGCTACTAGCATCCAATTGCACCACAAAATTGCAAATATACTTGAGATTAGGGGCTTTTGTACCTCTTTGGATTTTTTACTTTTTCTTTTTCTATGCAAATCCTTCTGTGACTGAATACTGGTGAACACATGTACAAGTGGGTATGGGAATTTTAATTTCCCTGGAATAGAAATTGCAGTGTGGTTGAAGGTTAAAGCCACGGTTCAGTTCTTTTAGATATATCCCCAAGCAGATCTGAACTTACCACTTGCTTCTGTCAGGAGCACCTGGCATGAAATGAACTAATGGATTATTACTGTGAAACACTGAAATAAAAAACCAAAAATAAATAAATAAACCCACCAAAAAAAAAAAACATCTATCTCTAACGAAAAAACTCAGTCCAGAGCAGGACTGTCTGTCAGTTCAAAGTATGTTTCTCACATATATATGTAGAATCATAAACATAAACATAACATACGACCAACCTTATCCTGAACACGTCTTCTTACCCAAGAAAGGAATATAAATTAGAAACTTATATATAATCCATATAGTTCAAAAAAGCATCTCCTTATCCAAAAAAAAAAAAAATCACTCCAACACTATGACAACTGAGAAAAATGTTTAAATACTTAAAAAAATATGGCCACCATTTTCAATAACAGTTACACTCATATTATGACTTTCTTTCTTGAGGCCAAACAACATGACAAACATTACTTCCTGATGTCATGTTTGAAAATCCCAGTACTTTTGCACAAAAAGAAAATGGATTAGAAGAGTTATCTCAAGGACAAAAAGCTTTATTAACCTACCTTAAAGTATGCTATTACTTTTGCTTAGATCAGGATTTTATTCTAAGAGCATAGATCTCTCACTATGCTCCCGAATATTAATACTCTAGTGGAAGTAAATGTGTTCTCATCTTTAGATCTTATATTCACTACAGTATTACATTTTATTTCCTGGCTTATGCCACATGCTTTTCTGTAAAGGCATAAAGTAGAATTTGCAACCTCAGGTGATATTTTGTGATTCAGAAGGCTGCAGCCAAAACATGGCAAATGAGCAACCACTGCTGCTACTCAGCAGTGTTTCAGAGGAAACTATCATCATTAATTCTCTGAGACTGTAGATAACAGGTAATCATAATAGACAACAGATAATCTTAAACAAATAATATTTTCCTGTGTCCTTTTCTATGTCTGTTGGATGCTAATTTTGGGGATTTCTAAGACTGTTATATTTCTAAGATTGGTATAAAATTGGTGTAAAAGTTAGTGCCACTGAATTATCCTAGACTGCCAAAATGGAACTGAATATAGAAAATCTGGGCTAAATATCATAAAAATACCCCAAAAGTATTAAAGAGAGGACATTCTTTCAAAGGAAAAGTTCAAGTTTCTATTACAGGAATTGTTTATTTTGCCCAGCACAGCATACACAAGAATACAGAAACAATTATAAACTGGGAAAATAGCTAGAGGCGCTAGATCTTGTTCATCTCAAAATTATAATTGCACCATTACATGTAGTTAATTAAAAATTCAAATAAACCAATGATAAACAAAAGCCACCAAATTTTGAACCGAGAGATTGCATCTTCATAGCAGCTTCCAGAATGAATTAGCGGTAAGATACATTTTTGTGGTGCAAACTGAAGTCGGTCCTTTTGGGCAAACTTTCAAAACTCTTTTTTTTCTTTTTTTCATTAGTGCATGACTACAGAGTAAACCACCAACTTTTGTACTCAGCAGTCTAGCTTCTCTTAGTCTGTTTTGTTTGTGGACTTTACCATTTTCTGTTCCTGCATCACAAGTGCTCAGTCATATGCAACCTTTCTGTTTTCCCATGACATTTCAAAATTAAACTCCTGCAAAACATTTAGCTATTTTTTAAGAAGGTTGTCAGATTCTGTTAAGGTTGAGTGCAGAAGAGTAAAATTACTTGTTCATTAACCTACATTGGTACCCAGGACAGGATCATAAATTAATTGCATAGGGACAGTTGTATCTGATGTGACAGCAGACTGAAAAGGGTATAAAAAATAGGTAGAACCTATTCATTGGAGTGCTGTATTAATTAACCAGAAGACATCCACCTTAATCTAGCTAAGTGCTTACCAGTGAACACCAGAAGCAGCTATCTACCCCCAATCAGCTGAAAGGCTCGGAACTATGTAGCATTAGTCACTGACCACAAAAATGAGAAAAAGGAGGCAATTATGAAGAAAAAGGATCAGAGACATCAAAGAGATTTAAGCTCCAAAATAAAACAATCTTCAACTATCTTGTCTGTATCACCCTATAGTTTCATAGCAATCCTCTCTACCTACCTGTGTTTTAAGAAAGAAAGATGTTCTACAGCTGTGTATTCACACAGGTAGGTGGTGAGACCACTTCAGATCTTTTAGATTGATGCTATTTAGGGCACTGGTCTAAAACTGTGTCTCCTACCTTTCCAGAGAATCAGACAGCCACTAGGTTGTCCAAGATATTACTGAAGGAGTTTTCTATTCCTTTCCTGTTAATGTTCTGATTTATATTAAAAAAAATAAAAAAAAATAATTGAAATGGCAGTGGAGACAGACCCACATGTGACTACACTAATGACCATTGTCCCCAAACCTGTGATTTTTAAATGACACAACAAATTCTATCATACTTTACTTTTAAGTAGAAAAGAAAGTTCTGTTCTGAACCTAGTTTGAGATCAGAGGTCATACTCTGAACACAAACCTGAGAAACCTACTTTATTCCAGTCTAATTACTAACTAATTACTAATTTTCTTTGAAGAAGTCCTAATGTGCTTTTTATTAGCCCCTCTTTCTTTGGCTGTAATTGTTTCTCATGTTAATATTACTTTGCAAAGGTACCAAAGATTTCTTAGATTCATAGAATCATAAAATAGTTAGGGTTGGAAAGGACCTTAAGATCATCAAGTTCCAGCACCCCTGCCATGGGCAGGGACACCTCACACTAAACCATGTCCAACCTGGCCTTAAACACCGCCAGGGATGGAGCATTCACAACCTCCCTGGGCAACCCATTCCAGTGCCTCACCACCCTCATGGTAAAGAACATCCCGCTTATAGCCAATCTAAACTTCCCCTGTTTAACTTGTTACCCCTTGTCCTATCACTACAGTCCCTAATGAAGAGGCCCTCCCCAGCATCCCTATAGGCCCCCTTCAGATACTGGAAGGCTGCTCTGAGGTCTCCATGCAGCCTTCTCTTCTCCAGGCTGAACAGCCCCAACTTTCTCAGCCTATCTTCATATGGGAGGTGCTCCAGTCCCCTGATCATCCTTGTGGCCCTCCTCTGCACTTGTTCCAACAGTTCCATGTCCTTTTTATGTTGAGGACACCAGAACAGCACACAATACTCCAAGTGAGGTCTCACAAGAGCAGAATAAAGGGGCAGGATCACGTCCTTTGACCTGTTGGTCACACTTCTTTTGATGCAGCCCAGGATACAATTGGCTTTCTGGGCTGTGAGCGCACACTGAAGCCGGCTCATGTTCATTTTCTCATGTTTGAGTCCTTCTCCACAGAGGTGCTCTTAATCTCTTCTCTGCCCAACCTGAAACTGTTGAGCTTCTCATCAATCAACACCTTCTCCCCAGGGCTGCAACCCTAACCTTTCTAAATCCATTCTTTGCCTATCCTGTATTTGTGTTTGGGATTGCCCAAGCCCAGGTGCAGGACATTACATTTGGCCTTGTTGAACTTCATGAGGTTTAAGCAGGCCCACCTCTCAAGCATGTCAAGGTACCCCTAGATAGCATCCCTTAACTCCAGCATGTCACCCTGTGGTGTCCACCACCACTTAGCTTGGTGATATTAGCATATCTGTTGAGGGTGCACTCAATCCCGGTGTCCATGTCACTGACAAAGATGCTAAACAGTGTCTGTCCCTGTACCAACCCCTGCAGAACACCTGTTGTCACTGATCACTTGAATGGCTTGGACATTGAGCCGTTTACAACATTTTGAATGCGACCATCCAGTTCCTTATCTAACAGGAGGTACATATAGCAAATCCTGCCTCTCCCAGTTAGAGACAAGGATGTCATGTGGGACAGTGTTTAATGCCTTGGAGAAGGCCAGATAAATTATGTCAATTGCTCTTCCCTTACCAAGTTTTAATCATATCAGGTGTTTTCATCTGGGTTGTTCTCTCACATTGCAAGTATTTTCTTTCTGATATGTGGCAGTATTATTGTGGCATCATTTTGCCAATATGCAGAGGGCAGTATATTATTCTATTTCCTTAATCTAAGACTCAGACATCTAACTGTGATGAAGTAACCATAGTTACTTATTTCTCTCTTTTCTTTAATTCCTCCCTTTAAATGGTCAGCACATGCACAGTTGTTCTCCTGACTTTATTGTGTTCTTTTTAAAATGTATTTCACCTTTTTTTTTAAACAAATTTGTTCTTTGTGAATATCAAGGTTAAATAACTATATATTTCTTTCTTCACTTCTTTTTCCTATCTCTTTGCTATAACATTCCTCTGCCTTATATAATTTTCTATTTTTGTATCATTTCATGTAGTAGTTTATTGTGTCCCTCTTGCAGAACTTCCCCTTTTTAGAGTAAAAATTCATTGCAAGTATTTGCACAACCTCATTACAATTCTTTTGTCTTCCATGATTTCATCTGCCATTCATATTTCTGTATATTTGCTCACAAACCAGAAAGCATTTTACATTAATTCTTGTGTTCTCTTCACAGTTTGCATACATAAATGGGAAATATATACACATTACATATGAAACTGTCTTGTACTTTGCAGTAGAAAATTTAACAACTCCAGTGTTTTCCTGAATATTAGAAAGCTGTTAGGAAAACAGTTTGGCAAGACAACATCTCCTGTAGTTTTAATCTACAGCTCACTGTTAGATCATGTAGATATTATTCATTGAAAAATCTTAAATGGGACTCCTGCCTCTCTGAACGCATCTCCTGATGGTACAGTTATAGGCTGCCATCATGATATTCATATCCCACCACATATCTCTGCAAGAGTTTGAATTCTCTAATCCCTAACCATCATGTTAAGAAGCTTAGTCCCAGAACTGTATAGGAAAACATTAATTTAACACCATCCTACCTACGAACATACCATCCCCAGTAAACTCCTCCTTTCACTTCTGATTTACCAGCATTTATGGATTTCTATTCAGGTTGAAGTATTCTGTGAATTCTCCTTTTAGATATGTAACACTTTCAGGGAACTCCAAAGGTACTTTTTGCAAAAAAGCACACTGAAGTCAAGCATCACAACACTTATGTGCATTTACACCACAATTACTCTTCTTAATATACATAGACCATGCCATAATTTCTACTCAGACACAAACTCTTTGGAAGAGAATAATGGCTAGATTTTTTCTGCTTATGGGGAATATTATGAACAAGCAGGTCAAGTGGTCTCATATAATAAAATTTTATCTTACCATCTGTACTGCATGAACACACTGCATCTCTATAACACTGGACCATAATAGTGTGAGCTCTTAAGATGATAAATATTGTCAAACTTTGTTTCTCTTGAGAAAACAAGTGATATCACATTTATCTTTGCCTAAGGGAGATTTGGATAAGCTAGAGAAATTAAGAGGAAGACTGGAGAACTTAGTGATAAGGGAAGGCAAAATTAATTGTTTTTTAATTTATTATTATTAATTATTTGTCTGAACATGTATATTTCATGATAGTGTGCTTCAGTCTTGAAGCATTTTCACATACCCAGTCCTCCACCGCTTCATTTATTCAAGTTAAAAATTACACATCTCAAAAGCTTTCTGTCACCTAACTGTAAATGGAGGACATAATGTTGTACTTTCACAAGGATTAACTAACACTTCTCTAGTAACATTTATTTACATTCCTTCAGGGAGTGTTTAAAATTGACCCTTCTCTCATAAAACAAAGAAATAGATGTAGAAATAAGTTTTATGATGGCATCACAGCATTCATCCTTTTTCTTGCCATTTTCTTGCAATGTTTTTTCTTTCCACACAGTTATTCCATCAATTTCCTTCATTAACAGAGAAAAAGATACATTACATTTGGAGTAAAAGGGGAAAATGGAGCACAAATGCCCATAACTACTGGAGTACGCCCATAACTACTGGAGAATTCATGAATCAGGATGTATAATATGCATTTATAATTACAGTTTTAGATACAGTTCTATCATACATTAAAAGTATCTGATGGGTCTGAGAGGTTTAGATTAAATGACGAAAGAAACGTACTAAGTGAAATGCTAAAACGTGTGTACGAGAAAGTAAGATAACTCTGGTCTGAGATCTATGCCACAACTTAACAATTTATGTGAAGATAATTTCTCAAGAACAAGATCAGTGGCCAATTCTGGAACATCAATACTGACTGTATAACAATATATATACAGAGATACAGCTACACTTCCCTTTATGCTCAACTGAAAAATAAACATAATACCACACATGCGGTAAAGTGGAATATCAGTAAAGATTGGCTTTTTACCTATAACTATTGCCAAAATAGTCTGTCATCTATAATGAAGCTATTATATTAAAAAGCAAACACTGAAGTCTTGTCTCCAGCTTCTGGATAAATGGATCTAAAGTACACTGAAGGGATTTGAGAGGATAGCATTGTGTTTTGATGGTCTAATAACTGCCCACATGCACAGCTGTAATACAGTTAAATTTCTTCTGTCATCGTGATATAATTTAATGGTAGAAAACAATGGTCAATACCTGTCATTCTGAGAGCAAGGACCAAGTAGCTACTCTGTACTGCTTCATCTGTCATTAAAAGGCTGATTCAGTCATAGATAACTTCATCCACCAAAATTCTCAAAATGTACGAAAGATTTGGGCTAATACCATATGGGAAATAAGATTAAAATTTTATTGATGAAACACTATGTCGAGGTTTAAAACCAGACAGGCAGCTCGTTCACTCATTCCCCCCTTCTTTCCCTCCCCAAATTCCTGGAAGGACGGAGAGGAGAATCAAAAAGAATGCAACTCCTACGAGTTGAGATAAGAACAGGTTAGTAACTAAAGTATAATACAAATCACTACTGCTACCACCAATAATAGTAATGATAAAGGAAATAACAAGGGGAGAGAATACAACACCTCAGCACCCCCCCCAGCCGATAACTCACCCCACCCAGCCCGATCAAGCACCAACCGATACCTCATCCAACCCCCCAGTCCTCGCCATTCCGGGTAACTCTCAGTTACATCCAGGGCATGACGTGCTGTGGTATGGAATATCCTTTTGGTCAGTTTGGGTCAGGTGTCCCGTCTCTACTTCCTCCTGGCTTCCCCTCCTCCCAGGCAGAGCATGAGACTCACAAAGTCCTTGGTCAGCCTCAACATTTGAGCAATAACTAAAACCATTGGTGTTATCAGCTCTGTTCCCAGGCCGAAAATCAAAAACACAGCGCTGCACCAGCTACTAAGAAGGAGAAAAATGACTGCTATACTGCTGAACCCAGGACACACTAGCATGGAGACTCCAGTTTTTTGAAGTCACCATAGTGTAGCACTAGCATATAGGCAGCTACACACAATAAAATAGGCAAATACATCCTTTTTAAAAATACACTTGTTACAAACTATTGTATCTTTGAAACTAAAGGTAAGACAACTGCCTGTGACCCTGCCTTGACCATCATATTGCTGTACCAGGCCCAGCTACATGCCTTGCCCTTCCTACCCCACCATACCAGTCAGGTCTGAGCTCTGCTATGTTCCCGTGGTCTTGTGGTATGTTCAGGGATCTGGGGGTTTTTGGCACCATCAGGCCTGGCCTTGAATCCCTGGGTTCACGGGATGGGTGCCCTGGGCCTGCAGCCATCCCTGAGTGCACTCCCTACCTTGAGCCCAGCAGGACTGCCCAGCCCCTGTGCCCTCGTTGCACCATAAAGACCCTCAGCACTCAGATATGGGAGCCCTCAAGAAGCAGATCCATTCTGGCTGTGTAAGCAGGGACCAAAATCTCCCTATTCAACATCACCATAGGGATAACATGATAGGTAGGGTTTTTTTGTTTACTAAAAAGTATTCTGCATAACAATAGCCTTCATTCCAAAATTGTGCTATTATATGTCAGTGAACTATTATGTTGATAAATATATGGTGTTAACCCATGATTGTATTTTTTTTTATTTTAAATCACTTCTTAAATTATTTATTATTGTGTTAGCTTTTATTACTTTGTAGATTTTGCTGTATCTTTCGTCTTTGACTCACTCACAGAATTTTGTAAGATTCAGAGTCCCTTTTAATATAACAGTAATTATTGCACTGAGATGCTGTATTGATTTATTGCCTTTAATTAAAGGAAAATCATTGTAATTATGTTATCAGAGCAGTGGCCAATGCTTTGGTGATTTCATAAAATAGCTAAAAACAAACACATGTATCAAAAAAGTAAGGCACACAAGTTTCAGTGCATGAACCAAAGGAGACATCTGAATGTAGTTCTGCCATAATTATAAATTAAATCTTTTTCTTCATAAATTGCCATGGTTTTACCCAGATAAAGGCTGTTGCATGTGTCTGTTGGTACCTCAATAGCGGTTTAAGAACAAAGCCAACTTGTTCTTTAGAATCATAGAATCATGGAACCATAGAATAGTTAGGGTTGGAAAGGACTTTAAGATCATCAAGTTCCAACACCCCTGCCATGGGCAGGGATACCTCGCTCTAAACCATATCACCCAAGGCCTTGTCCAACCTGGCCTTGAACACCGCCAGGGATGGAGCACTCACAACCTCCCTGGGCAACCCATTCCAGTGCCTCACCACCCTCGTGGTAAAGAACTTCCTCCTTATAGCCAATCTAAACTTCCCCTGTTTAAGTTTTAACCCATTACCCCTTGTTCTATCACTACAGTCCCTAATGAAGAGTGCAAGCCCAGCATCCCTATATGCCCCCTTCAGATACTGGAAGGCTGCTATGAGGTCTCCATGCAGCTTTCTCTTCTCCAGGCTGAACAGCCCCAACTTTCTCAGCCGATCTTCATATGGGAGGTGCTCCAGTCCCCTGATCATCCTTGTGGCCCTCCTCTGCACTTGTTCCAACAGATCCATGTCCTTTTTATGTTGAGGACACCAGAACAGCACACAATACTCCAAGTGAGGTCTCACAAAAGCAGAGTAGAGGGGCAGGATCACCTCCTTCGACCTGCTGATCACACTCCTTTTGATGCAGCCCAGGATATGGTTGGCTTTCTGGGCTGCAAGCACACACTGCTGGTACATGTTCATTTTCTCATCGACCAGAACCCCCAAGTCCTTCTCCACAGGGCTGCTCTGAATCTCTTCTCTGCCCAGCCTGTAAAAACATACAACTTTAAGACTACTTTTACCTAACCAGAAGTCTATAATGCAGATGTCTGTATGTGAATTAGGCATAGTCTAACAATGTGGAGAAATAAGACTATCTGAATTACAATTAGTTTCACTTTAATATCTTTGGTAATTGATCATAAATTGTTGCTAGCAGAAACGTAGGTGTTTACAATATAAACATCTAAATTTAGTTAAGATAAATTATATGCAAAATGTCTAAATGACGTTTGTGGAAATCAGGTAAATGCTATACCAGTATCATCAGTTTGTAAAGAGATAAATAAGAGGGCACACATTTCACCCTATTTGCTGAGCTTACTTGCATGAGTGCTGTGCATTCAATATACTCATGCTGACACTTTCCTAGGATATTTTCTCCTCTACACACTTTTCTTACAGTCATACTCTCCAAGCACTGCAGTGGTCTAAAAGACAACTTCCAGTGGAAAATATTGTTTATTTGACATGTTTCTTGACAATAATGAATGCATTACAAGCAGTCGAGATGGCCTTTTGCACGTTAACCCATGGTCTAGAGCCTTTATAAGATGCATAGGATGCACAGTCCCATGCAGAACCTGCAAGAGCAGTATGATCACACTGGCATAGTGCTGAAACCAAGCTGATAAGTTTTGCTCAAGACGATTATCTTTCTTTCAAATCCATGAATATAGCTCTGCATGACTCTCTGCTTTGCTCAGTGAACTTACTGGTTTAGGTCAATGTTAGTTTAGAGATCATACTGCAGCACCAGTTTTTTGCCTTAAATATCTTAACTTTACCACTACAAGAGCAAGTGATAAGAAAGTGAAAATATTAACAAACAAAAACCTTTCTCTTGTGTCCTTCTGTGCTAAGCTAAGAGAAGAATGTAATATAAATTCTCTTGTTTATACTTACAGCTAATCTCATAAGAACAACAACACATTTTAAAATCTCAGGCTTTTTCAGAAGCTGCTACAGTTCGGATATGTAATTTCTGCTGCTTATTGCAGCTTGAATGAAAACAAAAATGTCCTCTCACCCCCACTTGAGCTGGCACTGGTCAAGTTCATCCTCTTGTTTTTCAAGGCTTCAGTTCATAATGCTTCTTTATGACATCCAAGTACATGAAATTAACTAATTTCTAGTCACCTACAGATGTTTTCACCAAAAATAGTAACCAAATCCATAATCATATCCATTGCTTGACAGTTGCTAAAAATCTGACCAATTCAGCATGTTTTTGTTGTGTTGATTACAATTCTCTGTAGGGATGATGACAATTTAACTGTAAGAACACGTCCATTACGTAGTCTAATACAGTTAGCTCTGTTTACACGTTTTAACCTGGATTTATGCATGCTTATATTGCATATTTCATTACTGTGCTTGAGGTATGCGATGGTGTAGAGTAAGAATACACTTTCTGTTATGTATACATAGGAAACATGATCCATGATGCTGTATGGGAACTTATACCATTGCTAATCCCTGAATGCTGGGGTGTCACAAAAGCAAAGTAGCATCACCTACTTCAAAGGTGATCAAAGGAGAATCACATGCTCAGCCTGCTTGCCATGATCTTTTTGATGTAGCCCAAGACACAGGTGGCTTTCTTGGCTGTGAGCACACACTGCTGGCTCAAGTTGATGTTCTGATCAACCAACACTCCCAAATCCTTTTCCCCAGGGCTGCTTTAAATCCGTCCTCTGCCCACCTGTGTTTGTACTTGGGATTGCCCCAAACCAGGTGCAGAACCTTGCACTTGACCTTGGTGAACTTCATGAGGTTGGTGCTGACCCAAATAAAGGTTTAGCTCTTATTACACCATTTTTTTGCCATAGTCACCTCAGTTTCAGAAATAATCTTCTGTTAAGCTGCCTCCAAAAGATCTTTGGTAAGGGAATATACTTCATACTCAAGGTACCTTTCAGATAACTACTACCAGTAAGTTAAGTAATTTCATTCCAAAATGTTTCTCTATACCAGGGTGTGTAGTACCATGGAAATATGGCCCTGGAGTAAACAGGTACAGTTCCTATATTGTGGAATATATTGTTAGAAATATCCCACTGAAGCACCAGAAATACTTGTCTGCCTTATTGAAGGCACAAATCTAGACATTTTAGATAAATAACAGGTGAAATTAGACTTTAGGCACCAGTGCCAGTGTTATTTCCAGTAGAAAACTGCAGTAGTTAAACCTTCACAAAAGTATCTAAAATAAAAAACTGGAAGCTCTTTTCATAAACAAGTTCTGAGTGTAGATCATGAAGATGAAAATTTTAATTTTTTTTTACATGTCTCTAAAAAGCTTAAAGGAAGCTGAAATTATGATTTCCACACCTGCTTGCCTACAATCCAGTGGAGAATGGTTTCCATGTAAGAGCTGTCAAAGAAAGATATGTATTTATCTGTTTTTCTATAGATCTGACTAGAGTTAAGGTTCAGCAAATATTTGTGATAACAGGTTGTTAGTATCAGTGTTGTTCCAGGTATACAAGTTAATCTTCTTCATAAATTTGGTCCTTTTCTCTGCATATCAGTTATAATTGCCTGACAGGGATATTTCATAACAAAATAAAGTAAATATGTCTCTCCTTAAAAGGATTGTTTCTAAGTGACTACAACAGAGTGAAGGCCACTCATGAAACATCCTCTCTATGATATTTGGGATATCAAAGTTCCAATAGACAAGTAAACTAAAGGTAATTAACATACCTTAAATGCTGGACCATGAAACCTTTACCTCTGCAGTTATTCACACAAGTCAATAATGGTAGAAAGTATTCATCAGGGTACATCAGAGTGAGTAAAGGTTCACAGTCTGCCCCTGCATAAGAAGGTGATTAGCCCCTCTTAAGGCATATGAATGACCCAGTTAATTAATCCTAGTTGTACAATGAAGAAGTGGCCATGATATGTACTAGCCAAACATTTATATTTAGGTCAGGGCCAGAACCCAACAGTTTTGCACTTAATCATATATCACTCTCCAGATTTTTCTGAGTGCAAAAATACCTAAAGATCTGTATTGCTCTAGCTAAGCAGATACTTTCTTATGGTAAGAACAACAGGACCTTTCTGTGCAATGGCTGAAGTGTGTCTTCAGAACACAGTCAACCTCACTGCTATCTCTAAGGCAGGACAGAGTACATTCGATTCAAGATTTCTTTATGTTATAAGAATGCCTCTTTTTCAATAAATTATCTTGCAAGAAATATAAACTTGATTCCACAATCACAAGTCAGTTACCTAGTGAAAAATGTGTTTGCTCAGTCTTTTTGTATTGCTGTTTATGTTAGTAAGGTGAAGGCATTTTATGTCCCTGAACTTTCTTGTACATTGTCACTATAACTTGTTCTTATTCCCTTCCTAAGCGTAGATTATGCCACTTGTAAATGCTAACTCCTTATGCTAACAAAAATCCTGGTGGACAAGAGGTGGAGAACAAGTGAAATCAGTAGACATGAGTAATATATTGTGGAATCAAAATAACATTTGCATTCCTTAAAAAGCATGAAACACTCAAGAATGCCACACTATCCATGTTATAGGACACAATGAAACAAGTATCTTCAAAGCTCACTACTGAAAGAGGATTTACACTGAGATATCCCATTCAAGATAGCAAATGTCATGTTTCTAGAGTGAAAAGAAGCTTTTAATGTAGAAAATGTCTTGCATAGTCTCATGATTCCAGTAAAAATGTAGCAAAGAGAATAATTGCCCTAACATGGTTTTGTAATTATATATTAAAATGCTTTCAAAAATACACAGTATTCAATACATTAAGAATGTCACACTATGAAATTATATCCTAACACCAAACTGTTCTAAATAAATTTATTTCCTTAAGAATTTATTTCTTTAAGCTGTTTATGTTTCTGTTCCAAAGAGAAAGGAAGTTACAGAGAATCTAAATCAGCAGATGTGTTTAAAACTATGGCTTCTTCTTAGGCACCTGCATTCCCATTGAATTCTCTATGTGATATAGTAAATAACACACTCAGCTCTAAAGCCTAAGAAATGAGTTTGATGATTTTGTTCACAAAAATGAATGGTCATTCCCACTTATCTTAAATTCTCCCTCCCAAAAGTAGTTCTCAATTAGAAGGATCTAGTGAGTAAAAAACAAAGTGATCAAAACAGATGACTGAACTTCATTACTTTTTCATACTTGTAATTTCCCATACCATAAAGAGTCACTTTTCAAAGACATAGTAGAAAAGGTTTCACACATGTCTTGGTGAACCTATCATCTCTTACACTCACAGAAACATCAAACTACAGAAATACTGATGGTAAGGCAATTATGGAGGTCATCTAGTCCAGCTTCCTTTGACCCTTACATGACTAGAAATGTATTCTAAGTGATACAGAATTCTTTCAGACCTTTCTAGGGTGAGCCATGAAGCTGATCAGGTTCCCCAGGTCTTATTCCCAGTATTTTTAAAGATGAATTATTTTATGGAACCTTTCTCAATCCTTGTGCTTTTCACAGATAATTGATAGTGGCCTCATAATCGTATCAGCCAATTCTTCCTGTGTCTTCCTCTTGATCTGAATTCAGCCAGCTTCTCCAAGTCTATGGGAGGCCAAAGAAATCCCCATCTCTTCCACAGGCAATGCATGAGAACCAGTTAGCATGTGCCTTACATCCAAGTACACATGTAAATTCAAACAGGGATTGATGTACACATGGGTTTCTCTACAGGTCAAAATGTTCGATTTCAAACACTCCAAAGAATGCTGTAACACAAGAGGTACACACAAATGACACAAAGAAAGGGGGGAAAAAATACCAACCAACCAAACACACACACACAAAAAAAAACAAAAACAAAAACAAAAAAAACCAAACCAAACCCAACTAAAATCCCAACACACTAAAGCACACTTGTGATAAAGCCTAATATCAGCTGTCAACAATTTTCTAGATAACTAATGGTAAGAAGTGTTACATGCCAAAACTCTGTCCTGTACAAATCTGCTCCCTGTGCTAAATCACTGCTATTATTGGTATCTTTCAGCTACTTTCCCCATAAGTGAATTTCAGCTGGCAACAGGGAAAAATGTCTGTTCTTTTTTTATGAAGCTGATGACATCTTTAGTACAATTACAAACACAGCTGTTGTGGACAAGTGATGCTTTGCCAAGTGCATCCCATGCTGTCTTGTTTCCCTTTTTTGTGCTGCATTGTTTCCTTTCTATTCTCTCTACAATAATAATAAAAATCACCAAACTTGAATAGAAATTACTTGTTCTCATTTTTTTTGCTGAGGGACAAAGAGATGAGCCCCCCACTGAGAAGAGATGGTACAGACACACAATGTTTCCTTAGAAGAACCTGCTCAGGAAAGAGAATGACAAAAGATTACTCAAAATCTTTAACATCAGGCTTGGTGAGGATGGTCAGGAGATGATGCCATTGCAATAGGCTCAATAGTGAAATATATGCAGTATTTACCAGGGAATAACGTGTATCATCACCTTTCTTACCTCTAATACCTGCTTAGCAAAAGTGAACAATAAATTCAAAATAATAATAAAATAACCTTCTTGCACATTACATAAAATCTGTTGAAATAAACCATGTACATTCAAGTATTAAAAAAAAAGTTGAGAAACCTTAATGAAGAGAACAGAATAGCAATACTATAATATTTTCTTAAGGTAAAAGAAGTTATGTTAGTTTGCTAATCAAAAGTACATAGTCATATTCATTTTATATAGAAGAGAATAAGCCCTTCTGTTGTTCTTTTACATGCTTCCCAAAAAAAAACATATTTATTTATTCAAATTAACCATTATGTAACTAAAAAAGAAATCCCGTGGTTGTACTTAAACATGTACTTAAACATAAACATTCCTACAAAAAAAAAAAAGAAAACACTATAACATTAGTTGAATTGGAGCTGAATTCTGACATTCCTCTCTTGTATAATTTTCAAAAATCAAGTAAGTTTGTTCCAAAAACCTATTAATATCTTTAATCAAAAGCATCTTCACACTGCTTAGTTTCTGCTAAAGCTTTGGAAAGTTTTCAAGTCAAGGCATATCTATTCTGGGGAGATATGGCAAGAACACAAACTCAAACATTTAAATAACTAACAACAGCTAGCCTAAAAGAGAATTGACTTTCAATGCCCATTAATTCATGGGAATGGAAAGCCAGAAAGTGTGTTATGTAATGACTGCAAGAAAGGTTTACATGGATGTTAAATCATTGTAATAGATGCCCATACTACTGTTCAAAAGGTTATAAAAACTGGTGTTTAAAAGTACAACTTTCTCCTGTTGCAGCACTGTAATCTAAACATCTGTCACTTAAACACCTATATCTGCTCTTCTGTATGGGTTTTAAAAATGATGGTAAAATCATCAGCAATCACTGTCTCCAAGTATAAAAATGGTGGATAACAAAGACTGATTAATGCCTCCTTGAATAGCTACATACCTATTTAAACAAAATGAAAAAACTTATGCTTTGCATATTATGCTCAAAAACTGCCCCTTTGTGATACATGTGAGAGTTATACAAACATAAAGTTATCTAAGCATATTTTCATTCACAGCTTCTTTTTAACTATATCTTCAAATTAAGTTAGGCAGTTATATAGATTTGACATGTTACATCTGGTTTGTTGTAATTATATAGGAAGGGATACAGGACATTTAGATCACTGGAGTTCTTTCATCTGGGAATATTCAAACATTAGCAAATAAATATCCATAAGAAAACAATTTTTTATTTTTTTTTTTATGTGAGTTTCATCAAATATACCACTATGCATAAAGTGTAGTGTAGGAGGTAAGGAAGAGATTGTCTTCCTAGTCCAAGAACTATTTGACGTACAATTTCCCATCTAATTAACAAAGGAAAGATTCGGAGTTTGAACTTTAAATAGAATGCAGTATTTTAGCTAAGCACTGAAGGACATTTTTCTCATTTGTATTCAACCCCTTTATGCTCTCTCCAGAATTCTTTTCTCAGGAGGTGCACACAAGATTCTTGAGACTACATTATGGAGGAGAGAGATGTCCTGTATTCAGTAAATCCTAAAATCTTTTGGAATTCAGATAAGTTGCCAGGTCTATGCCAAAATTAGATCTAAAATAATGTCAAATATTTTGCTATATGCCAACTGCATCATTGCTGGGCTGATAAAGATGTACTGGGTAACTCACATTAATTTACAACCTAGCAATTTTTCCCACCACTCATTAAAATGAAATACATTTAGAATATACAAAGATGGCTGTTAAAATATGACTTTGATTTTTCCAGTATCATAAAAGAGAATCTGCCAGATTTACATCCCTCTCTCAATAGAGTCTCAAAAGACACTGAAATGAAGAATGTGTCTCCATTCACCCAATCATATTTCTCTTCAACAGGTTGCTGACACAGCAGTAGAAAACATGCAAAACATTAATTCTAACTTCGTGCTGACAAAAAATGTAAAGCATATGTTTTACTTAAGTGCATTTTCTGTCTGCAAACAGAACAAAATTAGTGCTTCAGGCCATTAGAGAGTCTATGTTGGAAAGAAATATATTGGTGAGAAAACCAGCACTGTATTCATACAAGCAAAACAGTGGAGTGTCAGTAAGTAAAGTTAGAAGCTGTTACAAGAAATAATCAAACAATCCTTGCTCAGATTACTTACTGAAATCTTTTTTAGTTATTTGTTTAAATGCAAGTTTGTTAAAAATTATGAAATTTGAATGGAGCACTATGATCCACCATTCATATTTATAAATATAGGATATGTAGCTTTAGCAATAAAACCAAATGAGCAGCATTTCCCTGAGGTTAAACTGATGTGTTTCTTTGTAGATGTTCTGTTAAATCACTAAATAATTCTAATTCTAGTTGAGTATTGAAGTAAGATAATTAGAGAATTTAATAATATGCCAAATGCATTTATGAGTGCTTTTAAATGTGGTGCACCTTACAAATATATTATTAACTGTACATCTCATTAGATTTGAATTTATTCCATACCCTTCAAGGCTTTTTATTTTTCTAAAATGTAGTTGTTTCCCTATTATGAATTAAACCCCATTTAATAATAAATTGATAAAGAATCACACTCTTGTAGTTATTTACAAGAATAAAAGTAGCTCTAGTAGTAAAACCTTAGTTAAAAATACACCAAAATGTTATTTAATTGTAATTTGTGATTGCTGACATTCCCAGAATGCACCAATTATCAAGAAGTTTCTATGCTTCAAGAAGCATAATGGTCTTTTAAGGTTTTGGAGCATTAATATGGTTAAAAAAAAAGATTTCCTATAATGCCTGTATACACCCTCATACTGCCTGAAAAATACCCACCATGAATGTTGCTGGTGTTGCTTATATCTCTGAACACCCTTCAACCTGTGGTACAGCTGTTATGTACAGTGGACCAAGGGCTCCCAGACTGGTAGTTGCCAGACTGGAAGGCACCTGGTTGGACAAAATCTCCTCCCACTGCCTTGTCTCAAAGCCTGTTTCAAGCACACTACACTCTTGCCTTTTCCATTTATTGCAATTTCAAATAGACCTTATGGTCTTCCTTTATCACATTACATAGGTAGGTTCTCATTAACAAGTATGATGAAAATAAGCCAGGTGAGTTATAAGTCTGTAACATTTTTGTTCTATCTTGACTAATTGTTCACATTTCAGTTTTCCCAGTTGTTAAGGAAGGTGCATCTAGCACACATATCCTGGTTTTTACCTCTTAATTTTCAATTCAGAATACTTTTACTTGGGCAGGAAAACAAATGTAAAGTGCCATGTAAATTAATATCTCTATGAAATGGTTTTATTACTAATAGTGATAATATAGATATGGTTTTGAGTGAATCATGGCCCTCCAAGTCTTTCCGATACTATGTATAAAAGGAAGCTTAATCACTGTAGTGATGAAGTATAGATGACTGCAGCCATTAGCCAAGCATAAGGCAGAAACAGTGATGGTATCTCCAGAGGAATGCACCATCTTGTGAAAGTGGATACAGTCAAACACACAGAGTTGCAGAATGGATATTGACATATTAGCAAAATTGCAGCCATCTGCTCCCGACTTTTAATGTTCTTGTGCCATCCAAAGTGACTGAGTGGAGAAGCCTGTATTATACCAGCATGCTGAAAGGGGCTTTCTATCAGGGCTTCCTAGGAGATGTGGGCTAGTTGCAAGGCTCACTGCTCTTGTAAGAAAGCCATGCATCCCTCCATGTGCACCATGAAGGTTTTTTCGATTATGACTACCACGATAGCCACTTTCTTCAATCTCAACTTCCCTTGAGACCAGAGACTTATAAATTAAAACAAAGCCTCTAATTTTTTTTTTAATCTGCATTTACTCCTTTCCCTGCTAACAGTTCCTTAAATCCCCTAATAAATCACTTGTCATTACAAAAGCTCTGGACACTGGCTGTGGCTTGATCATTCCTGTTTTCATTTGGAAATGCTTTTTTTTTCCCCTTTTCTCAATAAAGGAGAGAAGACTTAACTACTTGAATTGAATTTTATATTCAAGTTTGATATAATTGTGTTACTGTCACAGAAGCTTATACTAATGTTTAAAGGACTCCTTGTAGCCTTGTTACACATGGACTTGTGAAACTCATCAATTTTTTGTATGCATCCATCTCCTTTGAACAAAAGGAGTGCTACAGGCCTCCACTCCCAGTTTATTCACTGTTACAAACATTAGTTTTTAGGCATGTCAATTCATATTTTCTCTGTAAAGTGAGAAATATAAAACCCCATGATTTTAGTCTGAAATTATGTGACAAGAACATCTGCTGATTGATAAAACTTCTTCAACACAGCCTCATACATCTTCGGCTACTTCTCTAGCTCAGAACCCATTCCCAGATATATGATGAGTGACCTCTCATTCCAATCCAGCTACCTCTTTCTGATAGAATAAGATTGCCTTGAGCACATTGTTCTTTCAGCCATCAGCTCCTGCTTGATTAAAAGGCGGGAGATGTTAGCCGTCATAACGGCTTCCTGTCAGTTTTGGATTTTGTCTACTTTAGCCTGCAATTCAGAAGTCTACTTTTGACCTCTGCTGCATATCCACTGTCACTACCAACTCTGGATTGTTGGCAGCCATTATCCACACACTGCTTTGCTGACAGTACAGTGATCTTCACCCCATCTACTGTGACAACTGCTTTATGGAATCTGTGAACAGCTCCTCATCACTGAAATTCTCAGTGGATTCCTTTTCTGCATTTACTGTTTTATTTCTCTTGTAGTGGATGACAAAATGGCTGTGCAGCACTCAGCTTTGGCTGTTTCATTCAAATGTTGGATAGTAGAGATATTCATTTTTCTCACCCTGCAGGATCAGGAGGGCTCAGAATTCCACCATTCTGTCACTCTATTCCTCTCCATTCCTGTTGCGCCTTTCCTTCATATTCTCTGATCAGCTGATTCATAGTCCATGGCTTGATTACTATCTTACACCATTTCCTGGCTCTTTATTTTACATATATATTAAATATTTCTCATAAGAAACCAATAAAAGGAAGGGAATTCTTTCTCTGCAACAACAAATACTAGAAATCCTTCATAGCTTTCATACATGCTGGCATTGTCAGACAACATCGGATTTTCAACAGGCTGCAAAATAAAATTTGCTGTTGTGAGATTTTAGAACAGTATTATAATTATTCACAAGAGCATTTTAGTGCTTACCAAGGTTCATGGTGCTTTCAAGAAATAATCTCAACCTGTTTCGCATTCACCAGCAGAGCTTACTATGTTGCAACCCTGATGAGCAGTATTATGTAGGCAAGGGCTGCATCAAGAACACCATGAGGCATCTACAACCCTAAAGCAGACCTTATCAGACAGTTCTCCTGTCCCAGTTGAGCTGCCAACATTGACCAGAATTTGTAAGGCACAACAAAAATCAGACTTTAGGGAACAAATATGTATGCATGAACTAACTTTGTGCCAAAACAAGATTATGGCAGGGAGACAGTAAGTCTGTACCCATTATACATAGGTCTAATGAACAAATTGCTGTACAAGGTCATTTGTATTGGTATTTTAAAGGGTTAAGTGGGAAATTGCTACAGATTACATACATAGTATTCATTGGTGGAATATAGATTCTTATTAATTTAGGCAAAATGTATATTATTTGTCAACCAAATATTCTATAGCTATAATTAGGTAGATTCTTAAAAGCTGTTCTTTTATTTCATATACAAAATCAGAGATTAGTTGTGACTACCTAGAAATATAATATTCATTACACTGATCAGAAATCCTTTATAAATTCCATATGCCTTAATATCCATATTTCTTTCCCACCATTTTTAATGCTTAATATCATAAGTATCTGAAAAATTACTTTTTCTTATGTAGATGATAAGGACTGTCCCCTGAGGACCTAAAACTGAATTATTCAGTGCTCTCTGACAACACTCAAGACAAATTAAATAAAATCAAAATGAATCCTGGTGACTTTCCCCTTATATTCACATTTTAAAATCATAAACTCTGACAAGAAAGGCATTATTATCTCCTATGGCCCAATTAGGAGAACTAAAGACTTGAGGCAGTATTATTTGCCATGGCAATTTCATATTGAACTACATTTGAATGATCTGCCAGAAGTCTGGCTGCATTCCAGCCTTGAAATTTATGCACAGTGATTGGATAATCTGAGAAGAAAAGAGGACTTTGGTGTAAAAAAATAATCAGATGTTTCAGAAATAGTTAATGGTAAAAAGGGGGGGGAAAGTTGTCACATTTGTCACATAGTATAATAAAAGTAGACACTTATACTCTGTTTACTTGCAATTTAAGTTTATTGACAGAGCTGGTATAATGAAGTACTGTTGTTCCCAAGGTTGCAGATAGCCAATAATAACCTGGGATTAAACTGAAAATATTTTTGGTTTGCTTATTTTTAGTCTGATTTTATTGATAATACTTTTTAAAAGTCTTTATCTAAAGCCGCTTTTCAATTTTTGCATGGTATAAGTGAAAAAGAACAGTTTTCTGTTTAAAAGCTTTTCTACAGAAAGGTAGCAGCCACATTTATGTTACTGGCATTAATCAACCAGAATAAATATATTACTAGAAGACAGGTAATTCATATAGGTCATCAACATGATTGTCTTCATATCAGATAATTAATCATATACTTAAAAATCAGTCTTCGAATCCATCTAACCCTTTATAAATGTTCATCAATAGAACAGTAATGAAAGAGAACCATCTACATTTAGTTTTTTGTGCTTTAGACAAATTGAATGAAAACAAAATTTCCAGTCATCTCATAAAAAATTGTGGGTTTTTTTTCCATACGTTTAATCATAAATGAAGAAGATATGAATATATGCTTATGTCCCTCATTCATATATCTTACCATTTGCACTAAAATGCAAATATAACTTCTGTTTTAAAGAATTTTCACTGAATAAGTGAACCTAAACAGGAATTATTAAACTTTTTCATAGAAATATCAGACATTCTGATTATGCATGTGACATAACTAAATGTTGTAAGTCAGAGAGAAGACCTGAAATAACAAAGTGTATGTGGTGTTATTTTGGGTATTATTTCTAAACCAGTAAGAGATGTTGTCAATTTTTCTGACAAGTTTATATCTTTAAATATTCATCTAGTTGAAAGCTGACAACAGATGCTATTGTTATTTATCCTGATAGAGCATCTTTATGATTGTAAGTACTGTATAAAATAATGTGTACACTTTTATCCCCCGAGTTTACAGTCTAGAAAGGCAAAATACAGAGTGAAAAAAAGAATGCACAAGAAAGTCAGCAGAAAGAATGAAAAAAAAAATAATCTTCATTCAAAATTCTACTTCCAGATGTTTCCAAGAAATAAACGCTAGATTTTCTCCTTTCCATTTCTGACATACATAGTTACAGACGTCACCATTTTTCCGGAATTCTGAGGCAAAATTCTGTATATCAGCAGCAAAATGATTGTCAGTATGGAACTTAAAGTCCTCTTAAAACAAAAATATTCCCACTTATAAGAAACCCAGTAAGGTAAAAGCAAATTTGCATTATGTTAATTATGTTTATCCTTACTACAATTCAAACAAAGATAAAAGTCAAAAATTCCTTTTAATGGGATCAGTCCGCAATATTTTACATAATATAACACAACCTCAACACTGAGAGCATTAAAATAAAAACTGTTTTAAAAACTATAGCAATCTGATATGGAGGAACAGTTTAAAGCAACAGCTCTTAAATTAGTTTGAGCATTAAAATAATTAAATAATTTAAATTAAAATGATAGTATAATAGATTAGAATAGCTACCCTTTTCTTTTTTCTTCAGCATCAGTGGTAGAATTTCCAAACTGTAGCAAGCTGGAAACTGAGTCAAGCTAAAAAGAGATAGATCAATGTTATAAAGATAATATATACTTCAGAGACTTGATAGCATTACTTAGTCTTTAATGACATACATTAGAGGAAAAAATACTATCTACAGATGTACATCAGAATCAGGAAAATCTAACTTAGAAATTGTTCATTAGAAGTTTTCTTTAGGCGATCTATCTGCATCACTGTGAATGAAGACAAACAATAGACCACGTTTGCATCCTTTTTTCAGTATTATGCCTTAACAGTTTACTGCATCATTAGCATTCTAGAGAATTTTGTGCCTATTAACAGTAGCACTAACAAGAGTGCTAGCAATAGTGCTAGTAGAAATGACAAACATCTAGTCATGTTCAGAGACTCCTGTTCAGAGACTAAGATTTTGATGTGTTACAGTTTATATGCACAATGTCAAAGATGACTCCTGTGACATAGATCTGCATGTCCTAAACAGTGTTATGTCAATGGGTCCTTAAGGAATCAGCTGTTCTCCAGGTTGATCAAGACTAGGTTTAATATGTGAATAATGTTACAAACACATCTTCATATATATTAAAAAAATCCCTTTTATTCATGTTTTAAAATGCCTGAATAGCTACTCCATGAAACCCATTTCAACTTTCATTGCTTCAGCTTAGCAATAAGCTGATGAAAATATCCTAAAGAAAGCTTGCCCCAACATTCCCCACCCAATGCTTGTTTACCACTAATTAAGTGCTATCTTACATAGAACAAAATCGGCATCAAACCTCATGTCTCAAAGAATAGATACACCTTACCAAGCCTTGCCTTTCTTAAGTAAATGATTTCCATACACAGACATAACAGTAAACTCTGAATTTGGCTCCTGTTACTGATCATCGTAAACAATGGACTAAATTGATAGTTGAACACCTCTCAAGTCTCTCCTCATTGATATATTAAAAAAGTGTATGGACAAAGTGAGCATATGACATCTTAAATCTGTTTAATCTAAAGATTCCAATAACAGACGTCATAGGAAAGTGAAGTCTGCTTAGAATATTAATTTAATGAAAAACTTAGATTGCTTTAAAATAATCATCTCACAGACTGCCTGTAGCCATCTTTATTTCTTCATCATCTTATGAGATCCATAAAAGGCAACCTTTGTTTAATAGCAACATCTGACATTTACTGCTATGCCTGAGACAGTGTCCCTTTCAATTTATGAAGTCATAAGTGCATCACATGTCTTTTGGGGAGAAACAATGTATTGCAACTGAGTTTGTTTTTCAAATATCAAAACTATGTTTAAGCCACATCAAAGCAGCGTCACAGCGACTAGCACAGGGAATTTTCATGCAGTAAACAGATTTGTTGGTGTAATATATTTGAATTTGACAAGAATAAAGTACTGTCTGCAAAATAAATCCAAGTGATAAAAGAATGTAATTAAGGCTTTTCGTAAAGGCAAAACCCCAGTTGCTTAATTGATTCCATTAGTGCTGTTGAAGTCAATTGTACCTGAAACATGTAACTCTGGATGGACTCACATTAGATAGATAGTTCTTGACTTCGGTTTTTATCAGAAAACAGTTTCAAATCAATATTTCATCTAGTGTTCAATACAATATTGAAAGTTCCAAGCATTTAAAAGTTATAAACAGGCTTATAACTGTCTTAAAAAGTTATAAAATTTTATAAAATAATATCTTTTGCATTTGATTTACTTTATGATTTCTGCATTCTTAGGGCTTATTCATCCATTATTTTCTATACTTCCATGGAAGTAATTTTTTCTCCAAGCTCATTTATATTTTAAGATTTAGAAATAGTCTATGCCTTATATTAAATTAGTAAGAATTGGCAATACTGAATGAATACTAACAGCTGCTAAACTTCCAGCAGTGCCTAAGACCATGTGCATTAAAGCTAACTTCAACATGTCAACAGAGCTGCTGTCTTTGCCTTGATCCTGCCATGGATGTCACACAGGACAGGTGTTAGGCATAAGTAAATGTAAATGTGGTCACAGCAGGCTCCAACCTGCATAACTTTCTAAGTTAAATGGCCTGGCACACACCAGTCTCCAGCAGCAAGCCTTGTTCTGCACAGCTTCTGCCTCCAGCCACCCCTGCTGTTACAGGAATGGAAGATGCTCCCAGTAACATTACAATTCTCAGCCAATTTATTCTGAATTATGATAATAAGTTGTGTTTATTTTTACAAATTATGAATAATTTTACATTGTCTCTTTCACAGCACCATCCTTTTCATAGCCCTCACTTTAGTTAATTGTGCAGGTTTAAGCTTATTTATTTGATGTAATTTTACTAGATATATGAAGTGTCAAGTATTCTAGTCCAGAATTGGTTCTTTTGATTCTTGTAATGACCTCTTGAAGATTAAATCACTAAGAATAAACACTCAGTCCTTTTTTTCTTTATTTTTATTTCCAGAATTCATGAAAAAACTGAAATTAAAGTGAAACTTTTTGTTTAGCAACAATTCTAAATTATAGTGTCTCATGCCAAAACAATCTTGGAGTGATGTTCATAAGGCTCAACTAGATCAGCACTGCTACTGGAACATTGCCTTTAGATAACCATGACCTGCTGTGAGCAGATGGAGCACAAAGCATTCATTGCCCATGCAAGCCTGAGAGACACCATGACTGTTTTGTCTAGTGTGAGTCTTTAAGCAGTGCACAGAGGTGAATATAACATGAAGTGACCCTGGAAGTTCAGAGATTACTGTGTGCAGAAACTGCAAAATTCACACTGGCATACACTTGCATAGCAGCACAGTAGAGCCGTAGCACTTGACACTTGAGTTCAGTAGAGTGTATACTTCACATAAGGCATCTGTACGTATTTTTGATAATGTGTGTTTTATTCTAATTTAGATACCTTAAACCAATCATTAAAATAGTGGCAGATAGAATGCTACATTTTAAACAGATATAAATTTAGGAATCTAACTTTAGTTCAGTGACTAACTCCCAAAATACAAATACCAGAATACAAACTATCGCCTTATTTTATCCAAAATTAATAAATGAGCATTATGTTCCTGTTATCTTCATTCTATAGGAGTTGAAGACCTCAGAATATGCTTTTACCCCACCTATCACTTCTGCAGAACACTATGATTATACTCAATGTAGCTGGTTTTCTTCTGATTTTTTCCAAACTGCCCATAATTCTTTTTTTGCATATATATCTCAGTGTTTCAAAACTAATTTAGGTATATCTGTATGATATATAGGCCTGCATATAGTCACAGTGGTTACAGTATAATACCCTACATGAATGGGACAGATCACACAATCATATCTATGCTATTTGCTCTTTGCTTGTCTTTGTTGCTAATCGTCTCACGTCATCACTTTCATCTGGTGCCATGCCTCCTTCTACCTCATGCCTTTAACCAACCAACCCTTTCAGTGAGAATCTCTTTCTTCATTACTTCTGCATCTTAGTTCTTTCAGCCTCTTTCAACCTCACTTGTGTTACCTTGGAATTGGAACTACTTTCTAAAATAGTTAAGTATCTTTGGTATGTGTTCTTAGTATGGCACTCAATGCTGAAGAAGTATCAACTGTATCAGATGTGGAAATGTATAACAATTCAAACTGAAAAGGGCTGCTGTCAAGCTTTAGTAGAATTCACAGTGTGCTTACACTGTTACAGTCCAAATCACTTAAAAGTGCATGAACGAGAGGTTTTTCTTGTTTGTCTGTTTTTCAAATTTTCCTTTTTCCTTTTTTTCCCACTGCCATCCTAAGGTCAGTGGGGAAAAAGGCTGAGATACAAACATGTACTGTAACAGGCAACAGGCTCAAGCTGCTGCGTGAATGCATCATAAGCAATGAGAAGGGATGAAAATAATGAAACTAAAAACAATTAAAAAAAAAGCTTTGTATTTAATGGATTGGTTAGTATTTAGGTTTTCAGATAGGATTTACAAGAAAGCTGATAGCAGAAGTATGGATCCACATTACCCCCTGACCCATCCAAGCAGAGCATACACACCACAGTTGTAGCCAGTCTGAATGTTGGATTCCAGGCATGTGGTATTCTAGGGAAAGAAACAGCTCTGTCATTATAGAGTGTTTCCCTCTCTTCTTTCCTGAAAAGGTCAGTAATGACAGGTTGGCCTCAAATTGCATAGTCTATTTCTCTCCTTGCCCTTTTCAGAAGCAGGATCCATGCAAAACTTCCAAAATACCATGTTAGGTTGAAGAAAGGGTTAGAATAGGTTTAGAAGAAAGTGCTGGCTATCGAAGTCTTTCAAGCGAAACATCATTGTGATACAAAGGCTATTATAAATATCTTTTCAGTGAAGTTTACTCTCTCTAATCCACAGTGGACTTTCCTTTTAAACATGAGTCAGATTCTCAGTGTGTGTAAATCATCACAGAACTAGTCAGAGAAGCAAGATTTTTATTTCCATCATTTATTTTTTGTTATATCTGATTATTTTGTATAAGCATGCCTTTTTAGTACTAATTTTTAATGAATGTTGATGATTGGAGGGAAAGCAGGAAAACCTCAATGGGAAGGAAATGACATAGTATATGATGTAACTTCTACAAAAACAGTGTTAATGATAAAAAATACATTAAATCTAGGAGGGGAGTTTTGAAGCTACTATTGTCAAAAACTTTTTAATATAACTTTAGATTCTTCCTCAAGGCAAGCAGTTATTCTGAGAATACTTACAAATAACTAAAGGATTCAGAAGCATGGATTTCTCACTTTCATGCAGGTTAAAGCTTGTTGTAAGAAAGCCTTTCTCTTTGCCACATTTCTTTTAAGGTATTCATTAGTAGTCAAGACAAAAAAGGGATGGATGATGATGAAAAAGAAAAGAAATCAAGAATTAATTAATAGTTTCTAATAGACACAGAGTACCAAAGTCGGTGATTAGCACACATATCACATGGCTTGTAAAAGCTGATAATCATTTTTTTCCCCCTCCCTTGCTCCCGTTTTCAGGAAAGAACAAGGAGCCTCGATTTGCTGTTTAACTCCTGGGGTAGAGAGGAAAGTGTTCTTAATTTTAAAAGGGGATAGTAGAATTCAAAGTAACTCCAGTGGTGGCTAACATCTTCTCCTCCATAGTGTCACCTATTGTGGCACAGGCAACTAGCTCTTAGCATCCCACCCAAGATGCCATTTTTTTTATAAACTGGAAGGTACACATTAGGCTAACAATATACATGACCTTTATAAAAATATAATTAAAACTGGTGTCACTGAGCCAGTAAAAAATCAAATTTAACTGGCAGTGGATGCAGTAGAGCTATCTAAATGTCAGCAACTGTTCAGAGCAACATGAGCCGTGCATCAAGATTGCATATAAAATGTTTTTAATATGCATGTGAGACTGGTGAGATTAAAGACACTGCTTAAGGCAAGACAGGAATGAAGAAGGCATTGATAAAAAGCAACAAAGCATTTTAAAGAACCTCAAAAAACATAAAAAAGGAAGGAAAGAATGTGAATATTAAGACAGGCAGGTCTCAAGAAAAACTTTTTTAGATCCTCATCCTCAGTTATGGCCTAAAGAAGGAGAGAATCATGAACCATGAATTAGCAGACTTTTACAAAAACATTCGCCAAATTTTTCACGTGTTACCCAATAGAAATTTTTTAGTGACTCATAAGATACAAATCAGAACTGCAGAAAAATTTCTCTTCAAACAGCAATGACCGATTCTTCTTCATCACTGTTTTTGTTTCCACAGGTATCCAAACAATGCTACAGTTTTCATATCCTTTCTCCTCTATACTTTTAACTTACTACTCTGGTCCAATTCTTATGTTTTCAGGGTCTTTTGAAGTAAATATTTGCAGTGTTGGTTTTACAGAATGTATATGTCTTCCACCATTATTTCACTTAACTTCTCCCATGCCTAGCTGATCCTGTAAACATAGAAACTGGGTCTATAGCCTCTGCAGCACTCATGGCTGGACTAAGAATTATGTTCTAATGTCCAGCCTATTTTAATTATCATTGTCTATCTTTGTGAGTGTTTCCTGTACTGCAGAAAATCTTGCTAATTAAGATTTTATATCTACCTACCAGCTATTCGGGTATATTAGGGCAAGTCCCACATTTTCTTCTCAAGTATTAAATCCCCAAATATACACAGTTCCTGCAAGGATAAATCCTGAAGGGTTTTTATTGAATTGTTTAATGGCAAAATGAGTTATGTCATATTGTCTTTAACAGAAAATGAAGTGATACGTCATTACACAGCCTGACGTAACCCTTGGATTTGAATGAGGGATTTATGTCTTCTTACTTCTTTATTATTAAGCTAATGAGGATTATGGGTAGAGATTAAAACTTTAAAATTTTCAAAAGAAAAAAGCCAATGAAAAATTAGCTGCACTTTTAAGTGCACATTCACCGTCAGGCTGGTATTACATATCCCACTAATCTGCAGTTCTCTAAAGGTAGTCAGAATTCTGAAACTGATGCATTCAACATATCTGCTTATTTTTTGTGTGTGTACTTAATGCTATTTGAGGCTACAATATTTACTTTCCTGATATTCAGTATAAGAAGTCCTATGACATCAACGGACCGCAGTTTATGGTACACACTGGCCATGCCTAAGTATTTCAGGTTGAGCACCACAAACATGAGGCACCTGACTAGCAGACGTTCTTTTCTGAAGACAGTCTCAGCTGTTCATAGAGCAAAGCAGAGCAAGCACACTTTTAAATTACTTACTACTGCTATTGCACACACCCATTGCCTGACTTGAAATATCAAATATAACTGGGACCACAGTTTTGTGGCAGTTAAAGGCTGGTTAAAGAAACAAGTGTGACTACAGCAGAAAGGCAAGGTTTGAAGCAGAACTACTTTTTGCCTGTCAAATTGTGTTAAACGTTTTATCTCATTGATAAAGGGATAGCTTTTATTAGTTGTAAGATAGAGTTTATAGATCAAGGTTTTGTAAAGAGGACCCAGTTGCTCTTTGAATCCTGAGTTCTTGCCTTTCACTCAGGGCAGCTACAACTCAGGACCCCTGTAGGGTCTCGAATCAGAATTCGAGAACAGCACATGGATCTCCCCATGTTACAGGTCAAGGCAGTGACAGTTAAAAATGATGGATGTTAAGAAATAAGGCTACAATGCTGAGGAAACCAAAAGAGACTCTGAGGATACACAGAGACTCTACATGGGAAAGGGGAGTGCAGAATTTGGAAGCACATTTCCAATTAGTGAAAAAAGAGGTCTTTGGGCCATGCCACGAGTTTGGGCTTTCTCTGTGACTAGGAATTATGTTTCCCCCCAAAACTGACATTCTTGTAAAATCCTCAAAAAGCATAATAGAAACATGAAAGAAATTATAATGATGAGAAACTAGATATACAGTACCAAAAAAATTACCAAAAAACCTCTACATTAGCAGGTCTGTCAGATACTAAAATCTACTGCCATAATGTACATAACAAGTTATCACTTTAATTTTAAGTCAGTGAATCTTGTGCTGCTGACTAAAGCTCAAGATGGGTAGAAACTGAAGATTTGTGCAATTTAAAATTGGTGACATAGAATCATAGCATCATAGAAACATGGAATAGTTAGGGTCGAAAAGGACCTAGGATCCTGTAGTTCCAACCCCCCTGCCATGGGCAGTGACATCTCACAACAGACCATGTCGCCCAAGGCCCTGTCCAGCCTGCCCCTGAACACTACCAGGGATGAAGCATTTACCACTTCTTTGTGCAACCTGTTCCAGTGCCTCACCACTTTCACAGTAAAGAATTTCTTCCTTATATCTAACCTGAACATCCTCTGTTTCATTTTAAACCCATTACCCTTTGACCTATCCCTACAACCCCTGATGAAGAGTCCCTCTCCAGCACCCTTGTTGGCCCCCTTCAGATATTAGAAGGCTGCTAAAAGGTCTCCATGAAACCTTCTCTTCTCCGGACTCAATTTTCTCAGCCTGTCTTCATAAGAGAGGGGCTTCAGCCCTTTGGTCATCTTCATGTTCCTCATTGGAATTTCTTCAACAGGTCTATGTCCTTCTTATACTGGGAGCCCCAGAGCTGAAGGCAGTACTCCAGATGCAGTCTCACAAGAGCATACTCAGTAGTGAGTAGTGGAGGAAGAATCACCTCCCTCTAGTGTTGATCACACTTCTTTTGATGCAGCCCAGCACATGGTTGGCTTTCTGGGATGCGAGTGTACACTGCCAGCTCATGCTGAGCTCCTTATCAGTAAACACCTCTAGTTCTTCTTCCCATGACTGCTCTCAGTCAGTTCTCTATGCCACCTGTATTTGTGCTTGGGATTGTCCCAGCCCATGTGCAGGACATTGTGTTTGACCTTGTTGAACTCCATGAGGTTGGCATTGGCTCACCACTCAAAGCATGTCAAGGTCCCTCTGGATGGTATCCCTTCCCTTCAGCTTATCAACCGCACCACTTAGCTTAGTATTGTCAGCAAATTTGCTGAGAGTGCACTCAATCCCAGTGTCCATGTCACTGACAAAGATGTTAAGCTTTGTCCCAGTATTGATCCCAGAGGAACACAGCTTGTCACTAATCTCCACTTGGACATCGAGCCATTGACCACAACTCTTTGAGTGTGACCATCCAGCCAATTCCTTATCCAGTGAGCAGTCCATCAGTCAAATCCATGCCTCTATCATTTAGAGACAAGGATGCCATGTGAGACAGCATTTAATGCCTTGGAGAACTTCAGATAAATCATGTCAATTGCTCTTTCCTTATCTGTCAGTGCTGCAACTCTGTCCTAGAAGGTCTCTCAGGCTTGACTTGCTCTTAGTGAAGCCATGTTGACTGTCACAAATCACCTCCTTATTATCCATGTGCCTTAGCATAGTTTCCAGGAGAATTTGCTCCGTGATCTTGCCAGACACAGAGGTCTTCTTTTTTTCCCTTTTTAAAAATGAGGGTTATATTTTCCCTTTTTCAGGAAATGGAAACTTCACTGGATTGCCACAACTTCTCCAACATGATGCACAAGAGGACCTTGGTTCCTCAGTGAATGACCTGAGTTATCATATTCAGGACCATATATTCTCTTTCAGCAGAACAAAGGATTGTCAGGTTGTTCAAATTCTTTATAATATGGATATTCAGAAGCTGGTTACATTAGACAGACTTCACAACTCTTTGAAACGGCATACTTGTCTTTTGTTTCAGTGGAAAGAATATAAATGACAAGTTCTATTTATTATCCTGGTTTGTTGTTTTTTGCTATTCAACATATTTTGTTTTGTAAAACTTGATAACCTGAATATTAGTAAGTAGTAAAGATCACAAGATGAATACAAAGCCTTACCATATGACTGCTTATTGCATATATTTATAACCTTAAATTATCTATTCTAAGGAAAGAATGTATATTGACTCAGATTATACTTCTTACTATTCTATGAAATTCTAAATTTTTGTATAGAATAATATTTTTAATGTTATACACTGGTATATTTGATATAACTCTCATTTATATCATAGAATCACAGAATGGTTAGGGTTGGAAAGGACCTTAAGATCATCTAGTTCCAACCCCCCTGCCATGGGCAGGGACACCTCACACTAAACCATATCACCCAAGGCTCTGTCCAAGCTGGCCCTGAACACTGCCAGGGATGGAGCATTCACAACGTCCCTGGGCAACCCATTCCAGTGCCTCACCACCCTAACAGGAAAGAATTTCTTGCTTATATCCAATCTGAACTTCCCCTGTTAAGTTTTAACCCATTACCCCTTGTCCTATCACTACAGTCCCTAATGAAGAGTCCATGCCCAGCATCCCTATAAGCCCCCTTCAGATACTGGAAGGCTGCTATGAGGTCTCCACGCAGCCTTCTCTTCTTTAGGCTGAACAGCCCTAACTTTCTCAGCCTATCTTCATATGGGAGGTGCTCCAGTCCCCTGATCATCCTCATGGCCCTCCTCTGGACTTGTTCCAACATATCCATGTCCTTTTTATGTTGAGGACACCAGAACTGCACACAATATTCCAAGTGAGGTCTCACGAGAGCAGAGTGGGCACTCTTTGCTATATATAGTTTATGTACTTCAGTAGCTTTTCACCACTGAACTTCATTTATTTGAATATTGGTAGGTAGATAGTAGTTCTCTGCATGTCATTTATCCAGCTTTATGACAGATCCTGAGGTAAGTAAACATGGGGATAAATGGCAATAACAGGGGAAAGCAGATAGTGACAAATTCACCTTACACAGTTCTCTTAATCATGGTTAAATATTCAGTGCCTCTGCCGGTTTCTTTGTATCATCACTCCTATAGAGCTTGATAATTTATCTCACATGCAACTAGGGAATAGTCCAATAGTAATTATTTTTTTTTCTTCACCACTGCTGACATTTCAGGCTAGATGAAAGAGTCTGCTGAGAAAAAATGTTGCAAATGTTAGGATAACAAAACAAAAAAGCAAAAAAGGTTTTTCTTTGAATGAGCAACTAGATTTTTTTAGTTTGCTTTCTTGTCCTTGTGGCCTCTGATATGTTTAGTGTTGTCTTTTAGTGGTGACTGTGTTGTTTTGGTAATTAGACAGGCGACAGCATGCTAGAACACACAGTCACTTGGGTGATACAGAGTTAATGTGATGACCTTAAAGACAGCAGCAATGCTGCCACTGCACAGTGCTCTCCTTTTCTTATGTGAAATGAAACAATGCTCATAGATAGGGGGGATACTGTGGTAGGACTCTCTGTGTGTGCCACCATTCACTTCTCGTTTCATAGTGGAATTAATGTAGATAGAAAATAACAAGCATAAGGGAAAACAGCTCGGTTTTGTTAGCCTATGTTATGTCATATTTTCTTTTCAGTCGTTTGATAGATAAAAGATTAACACAGACTCCAGAGTGGTTCAGAAAATGCACATAAGGTATAAGGATTGGACTATTCCAAAAAAGTAGCTTAATAAACGTTAGCTACTGTTTAAAACCTCTCACATGAAAAAAGTTTGATGTGTTTTTTATAGTACTTTAGAACAAATTGATATCATAGAAATGTCATAGATTACATTACTTGCTTTCTCAGATGCCGATTTACCCTCCTTCCCATCCCCACAAAAAGAAGTCTTCTGATATATTTTATTAAAACATGGTGGTATAGTAGAAGGAAATGTTGGTTAATTAATACAATAAATAGGATACTGACTTCCCAGTGCAATGTAATCAAAGCATGTGGGATTATGTGGGAAATGCTCATTATACTTTGACAACTCCTTTTATTTCAAATGAAATTATTTGCTATTAGAAACATTAAGTAGAGGTTTAGGACATTCCATAGTGGCTATCAGTCGTTGTCAGACAATTTTATATTACAGGGTGAAAGAGGGGATAAAAGCTTCCAGGCATATCTAGAATTATGTAAAGTGAGGTGAAAAATTGGAGATCCTGTAATAGGCAGCCAATTAAAAATTATCATTGTTCTATGTACACTGTCATACACTTATTGCTTACAGCATTCTCGTTTTCACTTTTGCTTTAAAACCTAATTTATATTTAAATGACAGTCTCTTTCACTTTCCTGTAAGCCATAGAAACACTGAAGAAAGCCTACATAAGAGCCAGAAAGGCAAACTTACTAAAGTGACCCTTAAATCTGAGAGCTGGATTTGTATTAAAATCGCAGTTCCAAAACAAAAAGTTGATAAAGGTTCATCCTCTTCTGCATCCCAGAGACTCTCTATTTCTGATACATAGAGGAAAAAAGACCTTCAGGGAAGATTAGCTCAGTTTACCCCACAGGAGAGTCAGAGAATGTCCCAGTGACATTTGAGAAGCAGCAAACACCGTCTCATATCCCCACTCACCAGTAAGTTACCAAGACCCCTCTGTGAGCAGGGCACCATGCTGGCTCCTCACCTGCACCTTCTGAATCACTCTCTGCAGGACAATTCACTCCTTCTTTTGCCAGCGTCAGCTAAAAGAGCTGAAGGGGAGCCCATGCCCCGTGCCTGGAGGTGGGGTTGCTGTTGGGACCTCCTGCACTCAGAGGGGAGCTGGGGAAGGAGAATTTTACACTGTAGTGACCTGACTTTCCAATGGCTTGATACTGACTGCAATGGCCAGATCCCAGAACTGATCTTCATTCCTTTTGGCTGGGTTTCTTGATCCAGTAACAGATATGCCACACATTTGTCTTCACAGAGTTCATAAAGGTAGTGGGTTGACGCTGGATACCAGGTACCTACTAAAGCCACTCCATCACCTACCCTCCTCAACTGGGCAAGGGAAAGAAAATACAACAAAAGGCTCATGGCTAAGTATCACAGTATCACAGTATGTTAGAGATTGGAAGGGACCTCAAAAGATCATCTAGTCCAATCCCCCTGCCGGAGCAGGAACACCTAGATAAGGTTACACAGGAACGTGTCCAGGCGGGTTTTGAATGTCTCCAGAGAAGGAGACTCCACAACCTCCCTGGGCAGCCTGTTCCAGTGTTCCATCACCCTCACTGAGAAGAAGTTTCTTCTCAAGTTTAAGTGGAACCTCTTGTGTTCCAGTTTGTACCCATAAGTACAAGGAGAGATCACTCAGCAATTACCGTCATGGGCAAAGCAGGCTCAACTTGGGGGAAATTAGTTTAATTTATTACTAATAAAATCAGAGTAGGGTAATGAGAAATAAAACTAAATCTTAAAACTCTTTCCTCCCACCCCTTCTTTCTTCCTGAGCTTAACTTTCCTCACAGATTCTCTACCTCCTCCCTTCCAGCAGTACAGGGGTGTTGGGAATGGAAATTGCTGTCAGTTCATCACACACTATGAAGGATGGAACAGCACTCCTCACACTCTTTACCTGCTCCAGTGTGGGGTCCCTCCCACAGGAGACAGTTCTCCATAAAACTTGTCAGTATGAGTCTTCCCCATGGGCTGCAGTTCTTCACAAACTGTTCCAGCATGGGCTCCTTCCATGGGGTACAGTGTTTCAGGAACAGACGACTCCAGCCTGGGTGCCCTGTGAGGTCACCAGTCCTGCAGCAAACCTGCTCCAGCATGGGCTCCTCTCTCCATGGGGCCACAGTTCCTGCCAGAAGCCTGCTCCACTGTCGGCTTCCCATAGGGTCACAGCCTCCTTTGGCATCCCCCTGCTTTGGTGTGGGGTCCTCCACGGGCTGCAGGAAGACACCTGCTTCACCATGGACCTCCATGGGCTGCCCCTTGGATCTCCATGGGCTGCAGGGGCACAGCTGCCTCACCATGGTCTACACCACGGCTGCAGGGGAATCTCTGCTTCACCACCTGGAGCACCTCCTGCCCTCCTGCCTTGGTGTCTGCAGAGCTTTCTCTCTCTCACGTATTCTCACCCCTCTTTCTATTGCTGTTGTTCCCCCAGCATTCCCTCCACTGCCTCCTTGTTAACTATGTTATCCCAGATGCGCTACCACCATTGCTGATGGGCTTGGACTAGGCCAGCAGTGGTTCTGCCCTGGAGCTGGGTGGCACTGCTTTTATTGGATATAGGAGAAGCTTCCAGCAGATTCTCATAGAAGCCCCTCTTGTACTCCCCACTACCTAAACCTTGAAATGCAAACACAATAAACTAAGCATAGTCAAGCTGCAGTGCGAACTGCTACAAAAACATTCAAGCACTTTCTCTGTGCAACACTGTAAGCATTACTCAAATCTCTTTTTTTTCTTTCTCTTGCCTTTTTGCTCTTTTTCTCCCTCTTCCTTTCTTCTCTCTCTTTTCATTCTTTCTGTCTGTCCTTCTATCTCCACTCTCAGACAAATAGAGATTGCATTAAAAAAAAAAATCAGGAGTCTAGCACTGTGACAGAAGAAAAAATATCTAGTTACTATAATTTTCTTGCTTTTATATTGATATATTATAATTTATTTTTTCATCAAAGGATCAGATAATATGTAGTTGCCTGTCATATGATTTGACAAAAGTGATAGTAAAAGATAGACGTATTCAATACAAACGTCAAATTTTCTATAATTTAGTTTGTGCTAGATGAAATAAATCAGTATAGTATTCTTTTACATATTCAGCATGGGAAAAAGTCTGTTCCCGTTTGAGTTGTTTATGATTGATGCCATGATTTCATCAAGAGTGTACAATCCTTTGAGTCATCATTTAACAAAACTAGGTATGAATTTCAAAAGGGGACTGCTTCAGAACTTTATTTATCTGGATTTTGTTAATTAAAGGTATATTATAACACAAATCTCTTTGTATTCAGCTCAACCCTACGATACACACATGGGCAGACTAGAATTAACACGTAAGGGAAACATGATTGAACAGTGAAAAAAAAATAGATTAAAAGAAACTTCAGTTTTCGTAGGAAACAAGAAAATGATAACTTGAAGAAACACTGCAGTTACTATGGAAGATGCATAGTATGTCAGTTTCTCACTGTAAATCAAGAGAGACTAGGAGTTTTTGTGTAAAAATAACTATTTGGTCTTGTAACTTGAAAAAGAATAGGGATACCAGTAAAACTATTGATTTATGCTCTGTAGCCATCACACTACTAAACACATGTTTGCTTTTTTTTTCCCAAAGAAAATATTAGTGTACTTTTTCAAATCATGGAAGGAGGGACTGCATTTTATTGATTCACGTTGCAGATAGATGCCTATCCTCAAACTTCTTTTTTACTCAGCCAACTCAGTGGCAGAGTTTCTTCAGCTCAAGGTGCTTTAAAAATACTTAACAAACCTGGCATGTAGAGAAGAACATGGAGATTAAGTTCATAAAGTTCAAGAGTATTAGAGTTGACAAGATCCCTAACATAATTCCACTGACTTCATAAAGATTCTCTCAAAAAGTTAATGTGACCTTTGGCAATCTTGTGCTTGGAAGAAAGAGGCACTTGGTTTGTAAACTCACAAGAAAATCATGGTAAAGCCTCATGGCAGTGACATTGCCAGAATGAATCAGAAGTAATCTTTTCTTATGCATAACTGACTTTAGTCTCAAGCTTAGGATATGTGGAATAACCAGAAATTAAGGGATTTAACTGAACATGAGTCAGTGTCAGTGTGCACTCGCAGCCCAGAAAGCCAACCATATCCTGGGCTGTATCAAAAGGAACGTGACCAGGAGGTCGAAGGAGGTGATCCTGCCCCTCTACTCTGCTCTCGTGAGACCTCACTTGGGGTATTGTCTGCAGCTGCTGTCCTCAACATAAGAAGGACATGGATTTGTTAAAGCAAGACCAGAGGAGTGCCACAAGGATGATAAAGGGGCTCAAGCACCTCCCATATGAAGACAGGCTGAGAAAGTTGGGGCTGTTCAGCCTGGAGAAGAGAAGGCTGTGTGGAGACCTCAGAGCAGCCTTCCAATATCTGAAAGGGGCCTACAAGGATTCTGGAAAGGGACTATTCTATGATTCTACGACTCTTCATCAGAGATTGTGGTGGTAGGACAAGGGGCAACAGGTTTAAACTTAAACAGGGGAAGTTCAGGTTAGTTATAAATAAGAAATTCTTTACTGTGGGGGTGGTGAGGTGTCGACACGGGAATCACGGACAACACAGGAATGATCAATGCGATCAGCGAATGCCAACTTATTACAAAGCTTTAACTCCTTATATACCATTTCTTACAGGCACTTACAGTGATTTGGCATATTATTATTGGATACATGTCTTGAAGACCCTTAGCGACTAACACATAATTGATTAAGCACAGGTGTGAGAGCTTGACCTCGAAAGCTTGCCAACAGTCCACAGTTCTCATTAACTCGGTGAATTGCAGCTTCTTCTTATCTTGCTTGCTTAAGCTTCCTTGGGCCTCTCACAGCCTTGCTGTATCCTTCAGGATTATTCAGTTTATGTACCAATTATGCATTCTTCTGTGAGAACACTGTCTCCACAGTGAAGCACTGGAACAGGTGGTCCAAAGAAGTGTTAAATGCTCCATCCCTTGCAGTGTTCAAGGCCAGGTTGGACAGAGCCTTGGGTGAGATGGTTTAGTGTGAGGCGCCCCTGCCCATGGCAGGGGGCTGGAACTAGGTGACTTAAGATCCTTTTCAACCCTAACTATCCTATAATTCTATGATTTCCAGGACACCAGCAAAGCATTAGCATTTCCGGACTCTGCCACTGCTTGGGTTACTAAAAGTCAGTTATGCTTCAATTTATACGCTTCCTCATACTTCTAAAGTATGCAGAGAAAAACTTATATATGTGAACTGTATAACTAACTTACGTTGTCTGAAACCCCAAGACTGAGAAACTGCTCCATTCATCATGACTCTTAAAGTTTGTCAATCCAATGAAGAATGTGTCTACAGAATAGAGGATCTCACATGCCATCCTGGCTTTGCTAGTTTCCCACAGAGCTAAAGCATATTTTCAACTGGCACATTTAAGATGCTAGTTCAAGAAGCAGAAATCTCTAGGAGAGTAGGAAGTATATAAACAAATTAGCAAAATAAATATGGTTTCAATATAAACATAACACTTTCACTCAAATCAAAATGCTATTAAAACAATTAGCACACACTTAAGCAACTTCTGCTTAAGCAAGGTGGAATGAAACATTCTACCTTGGAGATGAGTGGGGTAAATCCCTGAGACATTTAGATTCCTTAACTAACTAATTTAAAGAAGTAGGATATTTAACAACAGTTTTCTATTTCATTTCAATTTTATTTCAAATGAAAACTATTTCATTTAACTTTCCTTTTGGGAAAAAAAAACCCAACCAACCAACCAAAAAAAATATATATATCTTACAATTTCTATGGTGAAACTTTTAAAACTATAATTTTATCTCTGTGTTCATGCAATTTTTAAAAGCAGCAATGAGTGACCAGTAATTGCACCAGTAATCTATTCCTCTAATTCTGTTGAAATACAAATACGGCATGTACTATGCTGTTTGAGAAAATGTAAGATAGAAATAAATTATATTAGATACTCTTTACAAATATTGCTGAAGGACTGCACAACTTTCTGTTCCTGTTGCAGATACACTTATCCTTAGCCCAGGCTGCTAATATGAGGTGTAGCATTTTATAATGCAAATAGTTGCATATTCTGGTTGATTATGAAAGTCTCTGACCTCAGATAATAATTAAAAAAAAATATAGCATCTGAACATCAAGATAAAGCAGCCCTAAGTGTCTCATTATCCTTTAATTAGGGTTTAGGTTAGTTAATATTCACTCACTTGCTATATTGATTTGTATGCAAGCCGTAAAATAAAATCACTTCATTTAATGCATTAATATAGTTGTATCACAATGGGTGGCAAACAGATTGTGGAGATTAAATAACATGCTTTATGCAGCAAGGCTTTGTTTAATTTGTTTGACAGCTGAGTTTTTGTACTTGTAATTGCAGATATTGCAAGTGGAGCTAAACGATGTTGTGCTGCATCCATGTATATGAGACCCAAAACTGATGTTCAATTTCAAGGCCTTCAGACTTAGCAAATCATATTGGCTTTTTTTTTAATTTCATAAATAAGATTACATTTGGATATAGTAATTAAGACTGAATGCTACAGAAACAAATCACATGCATTTCCTTGCATGGGTTCCTCCGTTTCTTTTGAACAATTTGCATTAATACAGATTTGCCCCTAAGAATAAGCTTACATGATCTCTTCCTAATAACAATTTTATAACTGATCTTATTCTCATTTTAAAAAGCAATAAATATTATTTTTATGAATTTAACTATGCAGAAAGTCATTACGGGGGAGTCTTTCTCAGAGAGTTTTTTTAGAAATGAATCTGAGACTATAGGTAAACAACTGATAAAAGCTAAGCTCTCAGCGGGACAAATAAGAGATGTCATATGCTAAACTGTGATTCTCAGATCAAGAAGACCTTAATTTAATCTCATAAGAAGCTAGTGAGTTACTCTAGAAGGAAGGCCTGACACAAATGTACATTCATACAGTATGTGTCGAGGATCCTTGAAAAAAAAAGAAAGTAGTAAGCTAAAGTGGCAATGAGGACACACAATGGGAAACAGAAAAGCATCAGAAGCAGAAACAGGGTTTTTTTTGGTAGGCACTGCAGAGATTTACCCTTAAGCAACTGATCACTGAAAACTTGCTCCTTTTCAAAGGCACCTATTCTTATACAGCTTACACTTCCTGAAGATCTCTGCTTGAAACTCACCAACAAGAACCTGAGGAAGGCAGGTAGAGACATACATAGTCCTTGTCATTGTAATGGAATAGGAATGTTTTTCTTGAATGAAAAAAGCAGCTTCAGGGAATACTACTACCTAGTGTCCCATTCAGAGCTTGGGCAGCATGTAGTTTTAGGTCTTTGTATTAGTCATAGCTCTGAATAAAGAGTACAGATAATCTCTCCCATCTCCTTGTAGGTCGCTGAGAAGCATCTGACATCCCTACTGCCTTATCAGTTCATTAGGCATAAAGAAGGCATTAGGAACATGTTTTTCCCCACCAGCTTAGCACTAATGATAAGAACAGTGAGCTCTACATGTTTGTTTGTCACCTGAGCCCAAACATACCCCTACTCAGAAGAATTTTTGATCTTGTGCTTGCTGTATTAGATAGGTAGACATGGCTCAGTCACTGTGAACACTGCAAATATTGTAACACAGAAAATAGTGATCATGAACCAAGAAGATTCTTCAGTTGCAAAGCAAACACAGGAAAAAAGAATCAGCAATTAGATGTATGCTGGAAGTTAGAAAGCACAGTTAAATTTCTTCCTTTACATGGTCAAATGTAGATTTCCAGATATTTAGGTACTCTGATTAGCCACTCAAGAATAAACTTCCCACTGGTAGTAATGTCAATTCATTATAAAGGGACTATAGCTGACTAGTTTAAACCAGGAATTATTTTCTATGCCTTAAAAGCAGGTGAGGTGACCACCTGCAAGGATTTAAAGACTTCTACAGTAAGGTATGAAATTTTAATGCAAGTAAGAGCAGCTAAAATTGGGAATGGAAGTAATATCTCAATGAATTCAATAGAGGCTTAAAAATCAATGTGATATGCTTCTATAAAGACAGTGCCAGGACTGTCCAAAGTACTTTAAATTTACTCAAGCTGCTGGAAAAACAAACACAAAAGGGCACTCAGTGATCATAGAAAGGTCTCTTTAATTATCCAGTAGAATAAAAAACATATGAATAATGAAGAAAAAAAAAAGAATGTTGCGATTTTTAGATCTCTGTCAGTCCATTGAGTCCATTACTTTTCAAATGAATAAAGGGGCAGTGTACCACCAAAACAAGTATTAGAAATACTGAAGAAAGTTTGCTCCCTTTAGCTTCTTCTGACACAGATGAAAATCCTATTTGAGTTGTATTTTATTGCAATGTTTAAAACAGCTTGTGTGACTTACTTAATAAATAGACTGCCATAGGGGGTTGAATTTACAGCAGATGTAACTGCATCAAAACTGTGGAATTATACCAGGAAAACAATAGATCCTGTACATGCCTGTTTGCAACACATGTATTCTGTTCTAATTGGTCCTCCTTTCTTGTTGTTGGAATTTTACAGCTTGCCATGGTTGAATGAGATGCAAACAACCCTCTGAGGGCAAAGCTTTCATTTTTGCTTAGAATTTTCCACTCAAGTTAAAAATAGCCTCAAGACAGAATCTAAGTACAAAAAAGATGGGGTGGGGGAGAAGAGGGAGAAAAGAGAGAAATAACTGATGAGAAACTTTTTGGGTTTGCTTTTATTTAATTAAACACTCCCTATTTTGTTTGGAATTGTTTGGTTGTTTTTTATCCTTGAAAGTGAAATAAGACATCCTGCTTCTCTTCTGGCTGCAAAGTTCAACATTTTATTTTCTGTGCCTTTGTACAGAACTGAGACGTTTGCTTCTTTACATTGCTGAAGCCAAGTCCAAAGTCCAAGAGTATTCTCATAAACACCCATCTCACTTTTACAAACTTTCTTACAGGCAGCCTTTGGGTTATGGCCAGAAGGTGCTCTCTGGCTCTGGAGCCTGTTGGGGCCTGATGTTGGTGTAGATGTCTAGTTTAAACCTATTACAGTCCTTGAAGATGCTGTAAGACTGTACTGTGGCTGGAGTTTCACAAGTGTTACAGGACACTGTTGTCAAATATCTTCAGCACACACTGCCTTGTACAATGGCCAGTATAAATGCAAACACATCGATGTAAGCTGAAACAAACTGACTGCAAAGTTGACATTGTAGTGTAGCTCTGTTGTGTTCAGAATCCTACCTCAACTGTGTAAGTAGTAGAGAAAAATAGAATACACACAGTCTTTTACTAAGAAAAAAATAAAGAAATATTCTTTCTGCATCAACATGACAGAAAGTTATTGAACTCATCTGCTTTTTACCTTAGTATGCTTCCACTTACAGCTTATAATATATTAATCTCACTACAGAACAAATTATTTTACTGCAACTTTTATGAAATAATAGTTGCTTTTTTAAACCTTCACTAGGAAACAAGAAAAATGTGTTTATGAATACTTATCTCCTACAAATTGTGAATTCTACAGTTACATACCATCTGATTTATTGCAACTAACACTACATGTCTGAAAGTTAGGTATCTATCCTATTTAGGCCATCTGGATTATTTTTTATACAATATAACATGTTATGTTATTGATCATCCTACATCCTTTGCTCTTTTTATTGTGTTTCACATTAAACTTTATCTTCTTATCCATGGCCAACACCTTTTCCAAAATACTGATTTTACAATCCATGTGTTTATTCCTTCCATTAAATTAACATTAAATTATTCTGCTACAATGACCTGTTAATGCAACTATTAAATCTTTTTTCCTTGGAAATGTTCTTTAAAGTTCCTGCAATAGAATCAGTTTTGCACAGTTAAATGAGGAAAGAAAAGTGCACCAAAAAACACTTCCAAAAATTCATCAGCTCTCCAAGCCTTCAAAATGAAGTTGACAATGATGGCAGGTTATAAATGTAAACATAAACAGTTTTTGCAATATATTTGCAAAAATTTCTAATATATTTGCAAATATATTTACAGAAAGCAATTTGGAGGCACCCTGGCTTCCATCCAGGCTCAGGAGTATACCAGTTCTGGAAGGCAAACTAGCCAGGAGATAAATATCTTTCAATGTGGAAACAAAATTACTGAAGTAACTCCGAAGGGTGCAAAAATGATGTGAACATTCTTGTAGGCCAGTGCCTCACAAGGAGCTGCCATGGGACAGTAGCACTTAAAAGCACATAAAAGCCTTCACACTCCATGTGTTTGCCTTTAGCAGCCAGCCCTTACAGCATGGCTTTGGGCTGTGGATGATGAGGATGTGTTGAGTGACTAGACCACCGCAGAGATATTGGTGGCTGTGGCTTGTTGCTTGTTCCCTTGTTCTTCATGATAAAAACTGCTTTCAAAACCCTAGAGACATATATTCTTCAGCTCTTACTTCACTTTTTATAAAAAGTCTTTTTAATAGGAAATAATTTGGTGTCAGTGAGAAAACGGGGAAGAACTAAACTTTCAATTAAAGTCTAAATCATAATTTACTGGTTTTGAAGTCATCTAAATTGATCCAGTAAAGGACTTTGATATCATTTCAAACAACTTCATAGAAAAGTTGAGAAAAAAAAAAAATTGTGCTCAAGTGTAATTGAATGCACCTAAGAGATTAACTGCACTGGGTAAGGGTATTCAGTGAGCTTCAATACAACAGCACTGCCTTCCCAGTACTTGCTGCTTTTTAAAATTTGTGATTTAATATTAGGAAAATGTGGTTCCAGATCAGATCCCATTAGATTATATTGCTTCATATTATATAAGCATTACTAACAGATGAAATTCACCAATTTAGGTATGTTCTCCTCAACACTGCAAAATTTGTTAATCAGCTAAACACTGTTGTAATCTACACATGTTGAAACAAACAGAATTTTCTACCATTAGTTGCCTGGATGTAAACCTTATTGAAGACTATGGGAGGAGTTTCCAGATTCCAGTGCATTGCAAAAACAAAATGGTATGGTGATAGTTATCCTGTCAGAACAGCAAAACCATATAACGACATCCCAGGTAAAGCTACTGTGGTTTTTTTAAGATCAAATAGTAAGTTTGAAAACAGCTCAAAGCAATCACAGGCCAGGAGAAGGACAAGAAGAAACTATAGGTCTAATTCTCTCTGACCTTAGGCCTTGTGACACATGTTCGTATCCAATCTGAGATGCAAAAGGAGGCACTGGGAAGAAATGTGAGTCTTACCAGTCCCTGAGCGCCTACACGAAGAGAGAAGTGAAAAGACCTCTTGTTTGCCAGAGCTGTATAAAGTGGAGTAGCTGCACATTTTCTTTAATATGAGCTACCAAAAGACAAAGTACTGGAAAAAACTGAATTTTGACACCGTCTCAAAAGGAAGGTTTCCGTAGGTCACAAAATAATGTGCTAGATTGAGCTAAGTCTTTAAATAGAGAAGACTCTATTTTTGGGGGGTGAGAAAGGCTTGAAAGTTCAGACACAAGTGTCTTCCCCATCCACCTTGTCTTTGAATGGGTGGTCCCTTTCCTGCAGCTTTAAGCCCATCAATTTTCAGTGTCTGCTTGGGTAGCAACAAACTATGGAAATTTCCTTCTTTCTATTATTTCTGAAGCTTGCTTGCTCTCCTTTGAGTTCTCACAGACTCCATTCATTCTTCAAGACCCTTTTCCAGGTCTTATTATCTTTACCCCCTGCCCCTCTAGCTGTCTAACACAAGCAGAAAAAAATCTAATGGTCAAATCCTTTGTTAAAGAAGGCAAGGGAGCTCATGTTGAGTAGCTATTTCTCTCCAGGCTCCAGCAACTTGGTCTGCTTAAATGTGACTTGAGGAGGATGAGTTCAAATGATGTGGGAGTACAGGAAGATGCTCAATTAAAACCACAATATTTGTTTGTATTTTTTTTCTCCTACTACTTAAATACAGCAGTACCCCTCTAATTATCACAAAAAATAACCAACAATTACAGAACAAGCTTAGATTATTGATAGTGTTTCATAACTTGCAACACACTGTTGTTTTCCCACATTAAGAGAGGTGTTTAGCATGTCCAGATTTCCATAAAGGATAGATTAAACCCACAAATATGCTAGCAAACAAACCCTTTTCAATGTTATGTCTCTAATTATTATGAATCTAAATAAGGATACATTATAATAAAAAAGAATAAGTTCATCATATAAAACATTTTCAAAAGATGTTTTCAAACTTCCTAACTGACTATGGCAAAATAGGAGTTGCTTTACAAAATGAAGTGCAACATCTTTGTCTTTCTCCAAGAAAAAAAAAGTTCTGGCCTTTATTCTAAGAGATTTCAAATGAGTTAATAACTATGAATAGCCCCTCATTTCTACATATAACCCACTAAGGAAAAAAGTCATTGTAGCACAGCATTTGGTAATTATTGGCATTTGAGCAGTTTAGCAATAAATATACTGCTCGAAATAGTCATGCAGACCAACTCACTACAATATAGTATCAAATACTTTTATAAGTTGATATTAACCTGAAAGACTCCTCTTCATTGAAACTCATGCATTATTGCTTCATTATGGTGAGAGGTTTGCAATGTAGAGAAAGTTGTGTATCAGAACTTGTGTATCAGTTGTTTTATTCATTGGTAGGAAGGTATATTAATTCAGAAGGTGTAGGCAAGTACATTGATCTTTACTGGCATCCAGAAAAGAAATGTCATGTAGAGCAACTTTGTCATTGCTATTCCAACCTACTCCTTATTCCAACTTACTGCTTATTCTGCAGTGCCACCTTTTAGATTTTAAAACAGAAATCCTTGGTGATCTCTGTAAGAATTTGGATATCTATAGATCTCATACATCCATCATTGTGATAAGTTTAAGGTTTTCTTTGCTTGATGACATACATAAATTCATGCAAAAGACACATGGTAGAAATCTCTCTTTGGCATTGAAAATATGTTCTTTTTACTTCATAGAGGATTCAATGCATACATCCAGAATTCCATTCAGCATTATCAGGTGTTCCAGAAACACTGGAACACTAAAATGTGTATCTTACATTTCATAACATAATCTCTGCTATGATTTCCACTCATGAGGAATCTACTGATGTTTCCTAAAGATATTTCAGTAGAGCCTTCTAAAAACGTTAAAAGAAATCCATGTCTTTTCTGGTTGTGATAACAATGCTGCATTGGATGTATCCACCTTGATTTTATATCCAGTCTTCCACAGAAACCTGCTGCAGATGAAAGAGGTTAAGGATAATACAGAAGGTTATACGAAAAATAATAAACAGTGGGTGGAATTTCTTCCACCTAACTGCATCCATCTATGACAAACTAGCACATATCTTCTGAAAGAACAAAAATGAAATGTTTAAGGCAAAAAGGATGAATCACTGGAAGTTATTTTATTTATCAAATATAAAAGGAACTTCTATGAATAACTTTCATGAAATATTGAAATTCTGGATAAAAGGACTCTAAATTTTACATTTCATCTATCAAATAAGAATTAAAAAATATATCTCAGGTTTGTGTGCATACCTTCCAGTGCTCATGTTCAAATTATTCCATGTTATTTGTTTGCACTGACACATAACTGGAGACACTTTTTATCCTAAGTACCCAGATCATTCTCTGTAGGTTCCTTTTTTGAAGTCTGACATAGAGGAACTTCCACCCATGTGTGGTGACAATCAGCAATTTAGCCACCAAACCTTCCAAGAATGCAAAGATGATGAAACTACATTCTGCTTTTGTGTATTCAGGTGTATCTGAGTATCTGCCTCACTCCTACATACACATGCTCAAAAACTTTTAAAAGAGAGACTAGAATTTCAAATATATTAAATTCCAATAAATTACTTGACATTGCGTGTTTTTTATTAGCAAGTGCACTGATGAAACTGGTGAAGTCTGGGCTCACTTCTTAAGAATTATGAGGAAAAGCTCAGGGTAGGATTCCATCAAGGCAAATACCCATAAGGTACGCAACAGAGATACTGGTTTAAAACTGAATGGGACAGTTTCCCATCATAAGAGGAAATTATTGCTAAAATATTTCCCATAATCCTGCCTCATAGGAAATTTAGTAATTGCATTAATGATTTGCCAATAACATTTCCGATAATAATTAAAATATTTCTAAAGTTCTTCATAGCATGTGGTCACTTAAGGTACTTCAGATCAACTGAATAATGGGTTCTAACAGCATGATCAGACTAACAGCTGGCAAACGTAATCTTATATCTTATTCATCAAGGTGCAACAGTCAAAGCAGAGGGAAGGATGAAGGAACTAGTCAATGTGGATACCTGTGATTACTTGGGATTAGGTGTTAGCTTTCTAATCACACTTCAAAGCTGCTGCTGGTGCAGTCAGATTCCCAAGAGAAACACAGGAGAAGCACTGCAGTGTTTGTTTTTCAGCTATGGCATATAAACAAAGAAAGAATAGTTTTTCCCTTCCATTATTTCAATACAGGAAATAATAATAATAAATTGCAACTAACCACACACACACACACACACACATTCTGTAAATATGAATACTGAATAAACCAAAGGGAATCCTAGTCAGCTCACTGCCATTTCACAAACCAAGGAAGCCAAATCTGTTTGTTGTACCATTTGATGCAACTTATTCCCCAAGTCCTTCCAGAGAGGCAATAATCCAAAATTATTCCTATGCTTAAAGAGGACTTATGGATTGGGTACTTCTGTAGTTTTCTATATTATCTGGCTTTATGTGTTGCTAATAGAAATCTCCTATAATATTATGGAGTATTGAAAGAAATGTTCTTACAGAAATTGTTTAAGTAAGGTACTGGCTTTAATAGAGAGTATTTTCTTTCTCTTTTGCTTTCTCTTATCTTTGTCTTTTCCTTTTCTTTTTTTAATAACATTTTATGACATATAATTGTTCTCCTGCTACAAAACCACCTGAAAATTTATGATTTCTGTAGTTAGGTACTGCTCTGCTAAATTACATGAGACTCATAGCATAAAAGACCAGTAGATTTTATGTAATTCACCGCATGGGGATAAGCTGTGGTTGACCTAGGTGATATGATAGGTTGGATGACAGCAAGGCTTGCAATACAGCTGAGCTTCAGTTTCTTTTCAAGAAGGACATACAAAAATGATTACACAGTACAGACACCAAGCTAGCTAATAAGTATGCAGAAAAGGCAATCATTCTGGCAGAATGTGGTTGTCTAGTTATGTAGCTTGAATTAGAATTAGGTAGCCAGAGGATCGCTTTTGTCTGTTTGCATATCTGAATTTGATGAACCTGCAAGCTTCTTACAGGGAAGAGGGAGGGAGGGAGGAGTGAAATTGCATAAACCCCTGTGTCTTGCTTTAGAACAAAACTGTGAAGGTGAAATATTATTCTCAGTGTTGCATTGGCTGAAATATATTAGTAGAGCATTATATCCTTTCTGTAGTACTCTGTTGCTTAGTTATAAAGGCAATCTATTAAATCTTCATTAATTTCCTGGTTAATATTTATGCAACTTGATTTTATTGCTACAAAAGTCTTCAGGACAATCCTTAAAAAGATTGCAAGTACAAGCATAAAGTCCATTTCTACTAAGCAAGGTAGTTAGGTATGTGTTTAAGCTCTTGCTCAAGGGCTGTAAGTGCTCTAAAGAACTGGCATCCACTTCCTCACCTGCTTACAGCTGAGCATATAATAAACCTTCTGGGGTTAGATTCATTCAAATGACAATGACATAGGATCCTTCTTTCAGATGTCTTCACACAGGTTTCTAAGCTTGTCCAAAACCCATCTTAAATTAGCTGTTCAATGTTTAGTTAATCCCACCCTGGGATATAACTGTACAGTACTCCAAAAGCTTCTAAAAGATGTAGTAAACTAGAAAATGTTTGGATACCACATGTGCTGTAACAAATGTTGATTTCTCTCTTACAAGTCGTACACTATTATCTAAAGAAGTAGAAAATATTATTGCATGTCATCAAGTGTGATCCACATGAGATTGTTGAAATGCAGTTAAATACTCCTCTAAACATTTACATTTCAGTCCTCAGTGCTTTTCTCCCTCAGGCATGCCCAAATAGAAACATCAGTATATCTCTACCCACTTGGAAGACCATTTTACTACCCCTCACAGACAAAACAATCTCAGCTTTGGGCAGTAGCTGAGCTTCTGCTTGTGGCAGTCTTCCTCCATTTTTGCCCTTATGCTCTATCAAAGTTTCTTAAACCTGGAAAACGAAAAAAAAAAAAAAAGAAAAGAACTATGTATAGATATAAAAACATCTATCTTTCCCAAAACAGTGAATAGGTCCTATATGGTTCTTGAACAAGTATCATAGAAACACAGAATCAGATAGGTTGAAAAAGACCTTTAATACCATCAAGCCCAACCTTTATCCCAGCACTTCTAAGTCCATCACTAAACCATGTGTCGTGGTTTAACCCAGGACACCATGTCTACATGGTTGATTTTAAACTATTGCAGAATATGCTTCCAGATGCCAGAGAGATCTTAATTAATGAGAAAATTAGCTTTCAAATATTAGATCACTTGAAGTTCCTGTGAACTTGGCTGGAATGATGACTATCTCTTGTTTATTTTGAAATCTTTACAAATAGAGATGTCAGTTAGGAATTGCAGTGACTTCAGCTAAATTCTCTCTTGGAGATCCAGGCAAATGAAAGTCAGTTGCTTCCTCATGCTACATGACGCGTGTGATAATCAAGACTATTATATGTAAGGTGCGCATCTGCTTCTTAGACATCTGTCTAAACTGTGGCAGAGCTGAGGCAGGAGGCCATCATCTGCTCTTCAGGTAAGGATGTGTCCAACCTGCATGGACATTTGGGGTTTTATTGAACAAAGAAGTGTTTTATGAAATGGGAGTGCTATGAGAGGATTGACTAGAGTGTTAAAAAGTCTAAATATTCCTTTTTGGTCTGGGAGTGTATATTCCAACCTTTTTCCCCCATAAATTGTAATGAAGGTGACTTCTTCAATGTCTTATATTGGCTCTGGGTCCATTTGAGAAGCACAAATTCTTATAAAATCATATAAAGTAACAAATAATACAGCAAAAATAAATTGACTTTTCTGATATCCCTGTTCTTATGGATTTAACCCAACTGAAATCTATGTAAAACTGATAAAATAATAAAAAAACTGATAGCTAATAGATATAAAAGTATACATACAAATTATGTATGGGTATAATTTATGAGCACTAAGCATTATTTTGGAAAATTATTAAAAGAATGCAAAACAGATAATAGAATTATACAGCAGTTAGGTGAATTATGCACATTATTCCTATTAAATGCAATAAGATTATTTTCATATGTTTCACACTTTGGAGGAAAGGTAGACATTATGTTATGTAGAAATGTCTGTCAGAGAGGGCTATTTTGCCACCTTTAACCCTAAGGAAGTAAAAAATATTTCTACGGTATCTTATGTTTATCTTTGGTAGACAGTGTTCTGCCTTTGATAGAATGCCAATTTGATATAAAAATCCCAATTATTGTGATCATGCATCTGTATATTCTCGCTATGTTCTAAAAATACTTCATCAAAGGTTCACATTTTTTGTACAAGTTTTATGTTAAAAAAAATGCTGGTGAAATTTGTAAATATATCTATATGAATCTTATTTTACCTTTTCCTATACTTTTATTGATTTTTTTTTATTTGTTGTGATTTCCTTGTTAGTTTTTATGTTCTTTCTCTAATGTTTTCTGATTAGTGGATCAAGCTATAATTAAAATTATCTTAAAGAGCAGGGGTTTTTGAATAAGACTGTGGAGAACTTTTGTATAATTACAGACTTCTTTGTTTGTTACAAAAGGGTTTACTTGAATTACTTTTAGCACTTCAAAGATGCAAAGCTCTTCTAACAAAATCGAGAAAGTCTGTTTTCTATATTACCATCCATGCAGGTATTTTTATATGTAGGGATACATTTTTAAAGCACTGCAAGGGAGATATGTGCTAAAATCTGTTCATGTATAACAGGATTTGGGCTACTGTCTCTTACACATTACTTTGAATCTATACCCCTGTCTGGTTTTAATAGTTTACGGCCAGGGAAGGGACTTGGATTTGGAAGAAGCTGACATTTGTGGAGTAAAAAACTTACTAAGAAAACAAAAATACAATCAAACTGGTAAATTACAATTAAAGCATGCACTGTAATTATCATACTTATAATAATAATAATACTTTTTTAACTTAAGGAAATGTATTTTACCTAAAGATCACAACAGATTAAAAACATTTTCCTTTTTATAACCTCCTTTGCACATGTAACGAATTAGGTTCATGAAATTTGTTCTGGAAAGGATACAGATACTCTGTGTATAGGAAGCAAGGTAATGGTACTGAATCTGATAAAGCTACATGGATTTAAGAGAATTTCAGGTTTGGTCCAAAGCCTTAACAGCACCTGCTTTTATAAGTGCTCAGAGAACAAACAGATCAGCATACACTATGTAACAGAACAAACAAGCCCCTCCAAAGATCTTTCTGGTTTCTATTTTTGGTTTTGTACTATATGCCAAACAGTTTAAGATTGCAAAACGACAAGACTATAGAAGAGAAGCTATGTATGTGCTTATATTTGAATACACATCTGACTTACAAAAAATATGCTATTGCATAAGATCACTCTAACTTAAAAAATGATAGGTTCTTTCTGACCTATCCAGGGCTCTTAAAGTCACTAGTGTCTTAGGAAAGGAGGCCCCACCTCCTTCCATATGGCACTTTCCATGCAGAACTGGGATTCTGCTGTGCAGCTCACCTCGAAAGTTGGGTGTAGGAAACTCACCATGCTTAAAGCAGAAATTCTACCACCTCTTTCTCTGATTTTTTGTTCAGAAAAGAGGGCCAAGCCTTGTGGAAAGGCCAATTATATGACCTAGCAGCTTCTTGAATACTCTCACATTTTTTTGAATGTAAGGCAGACTTCATGTAAGAGTCTTCAGTTTGTAACAGTCTAAACACAAAGGTAAGAACTAAATAGTTCAGGGAGTGGCCCTGAACAAGCACATTTGCTGTCACTCTATGTCTCAATCCTTTGTTAAAACTGTTTCTGCACATTCAAAGGCATGTAGGTGAAAAAATCAATATAACAAGAATACAAGTGAATACCATAGAGAAATATCACGAGGAACGTCACATCAGATGGCTGGCTGGAACACAGTGCTAATAGAATGTGTATTTCATAGATTGCAACTCATGTATGAAATTGTAAAGGATTTTGAAATAAAAAAAGTACTTACACACAAAACCAAAATATTTTCATTGTAAGAAACAGAAATAGGTTTATCATCACTACAGCTTGTAGCATCCAAAGCTCAACACTTGTTTATGTTGAGCAATGACTATCAGTTTACCTGAGGGAACTATTAAGCTGTGTCTTCTAATAAAATCTGGGAGGAAAAAAGTACATGTATTAAAACCTTTGTTGTTGTTGTTGTTTAAGTTAATAAAGCTTTTATGCTCAGACCAGTTGTAAAGTCTGTCAAGTCTGTATTTCCCTTAAGGACAAAATCTCTAGAAGTTTTTACTCTTTATTTCTCTATATAACCTTCTCATGCTTTTCCTTATATCCCAGATGTAGTTGGTATTTTTACCTTTATTGCCCCAGTGAAATATCTGTGGGGTTGTTTGGGGGTTTTTTCTACCCAGCTTCATCTGGAAAGTAACCTACATCTCTCAAGTTCTTCTACCCATGCATAGTGTCTGTGGGACATGTACATATCTGACACACCGGGTCACACAATGGGTAAGTATCTATAATTCTATGCTAGAGTAGGGAAACGTATTCTTATAGCAGGATACCAACCAGTTGTGTTTGTTACTTCCAGTCAGAAAGTGAATCAGTGACACATATTATGCTACAGACATGTCAGATGTATTTCACTGCTGGAGGGCATGTGGAAAGAGCCATTAATAATGTGACATAGGATTCTTGAATAAGATCCTTGCCTAAGCCTACATTTGCAAAAATCTGCTGATATAATAACTGGAGAATGACTGCCAAAGGACTTTTTTTCCTTCCTGTAATTGATATATAAACAGACACGGCATACAAAGTCAGGGGGTGGGGGAAGATTAGAGACTGAGAGAGAGAGGGAGAGAAGACATTCATTTCCACCCCATTCCACCCACTCAAGAAAATTCATGTGCACAGTCTGCTAAGTTCTGTGAAGTAAACTCCAAATGGAAGAATATGTATGACAAAAAGGAGGTATTACCCAGAACAGTTCTGTCTGAAGTTTTTAACATAGATATGCACACCTTTCTAAAGAGAAACTCTATTTCAGCCACAAAACATTGGCCTTGATAACATGATTTCACTTGTGTGCATATGTATAGCACTTCAAGATCACATTGCATAATACGAGTTGATCATAAGGGTGCTTCAGGGCCCCAGATTTCCTGAACAAACAAGAAACACACACCGTAGACAAAATTTTTCTAGAGCATACACATACATTGTTTTCCCTTTTCCTTGAAAGGGAGAAACTTATAGAATTACCTTTTCAGGTGTCACAAATAAATACTAATCGATGTTTTGTCATTAAACCCCCCAAAATTGCTAATAAAACCTTAAATAATCCGTATTATCAACACAGCTTGCCTCATTGTGCATGTAATATCTAAAGCTGGTTTCAAAGCTGAGTCGTTATAAGGTTTCCCACTTCCAGTAAATGGAGCTGTCCAGAAAACAGTATTGTGCCAAATCTCTCAGAGTGCAGTGATGTGCTAAACACAACATGTTTACTGTTATGACAAACTGACATACTTGTATCTGGAAGTGGGAGTAGATTGCTGATCCTCACTTTGCAAGTATGTACTTAATACTTATCTACACCTAACTTTAAAATTACACTTCCCCCCACTATGAATGCTATAGCCTGTTTCTAAACTAAAATTGGCATTTTTTCTCAAAAGTAAAGAAAACATTTTTTCTTCTATTGAAACATTATCTGCAAAATGCCTTCATTTCACTCAAAACAAAGGAGACAGTAGGAATTTCCTCTACAACTTTGAAAAGCAATTGCAATACATTTTATGTCTTTGGTAAGTGAAAAATAATAAACATTTAATGTCTAATAACCTATCAATAGCATATTTCCACTTACCAGGATGAAGAGATCAAAATTATGGCCTGTCTTTCAATTCAGCTTTCTAAAATAAGGTAGCCATGAGGACCCATAGGCTGAGGAAGGAGCACATCTACATGTACTGCTGTAATAGAGCACATTGAGGCATACGATAAAATCTGCCAGGATATCAGGATTTGGGCTCACAATAGACATTTTTAAAGTCTGTGATCCAAGATAAGTATAATGACACGTGACAACAGTATTTTTCCTTAAATAAGGCAGTATTTTTAAAATATCTCATTCTTTTCCAAGTTCATAAGTAAGATTATGATAACACAATTCACCTTGGAAACATTGATTTTTCAATACTGTATCTATCTTTTGCTACAACCATCTACATTGATTTAATAATTATTCTTATATATCAGCTTGGTTCAGTAATTTCCAAATATTTATGTCATTTTCTCAGCATACTTACTGTTTGTGGGGTAGACAGCTCATTTTACTGTTTGAACAAAAGTTAAACTCATAAAAGAGACAGTCCTTTCTTTTCCTATTTTTCTGAACAAATGCAGCTCCTCAGTTTAGAGTTTAATTTCATATTGACAATTCTTGTTTCTTCCATTTTCTTTCAGTGTTACTGTGGATCTATTGTATGACAGACAGCTTTCAGCTTCCACTTGCACTGTGAAACCTTTCACCTGTGGATTTGTGATTCTGCAGGGGCTGCTCCAGCAGTTTGTCTGGTTCCCATGATGTTGTTCTCACAGCCTTGCATCTGTGAATACCCAGATATTACAGGGGGCTTCTCATGGGATTTTTCATGGGATTGCTTCTGACATGAGACTTACTCCCTCCCTGAACCCCTTTCATACTTCTAGTTTTGTATTTTCTAGTTTATTCTACAGGAAAAGGAGGCCAAGTAAAAAACATAGCTGAAAATAGCCATCACCAAAGCACACTCCAACCAGCAGGCCCATGAACAGGAACAAGTTCTCCAGAAGGGAGCCTGGCCAGGCCCCTGTGAAAACTATATAGTGCTAAGGAAAAAATATGTCTGGGGACCTTCTGCTGCACTCAAGAGGACGCTCATAACAATGCACGCTGTCACCTCCCCATCCAGCTAGCCACTGCAGGAAGTTTTCTATTTCCCTTTTCTTTCACTCGCCCTCTGTCCCCCTTTCCCTTGTTTTGCTTGTTTTGTTCTGTTTTCCATTAAAGTAACCTTTACTTACTACCTACAGACAATGTATGCAGTACAGTGGACACCACATGCAGCCTGTGCCACCATCTTTTGTGAAACAACACTTGGAAGAAATTCTACTTCTTATCTGGACACTAGAATAAACTTAGTATCTAGCATGTAAGCTTTTATTTATAACTATGCCATTACTTTGACTCATTACTTGGTGAATCCCATTGTCTGCAGACTGCAGGGCAGATCCCCTCAGCCTCCAAACCTAACCAGAGCAGGGCACAACCTCTCTCCAGGCCGTACGATCTACCTACACTCCCAAGGAACTGAGGGAATAAGCAGAGGAAGCAACACATGTGATGCTCAGCCTGTAGAAGAGCTCCTACATCCCATAGCACAGCAGAGGTGAGGTGTTACAGCAGCTGAGATGTGGTACCTGTGCTAGGACTTTTTACCATTTCAGCTGTAACACAGAGTGCAAACAGCTTCTATTCAGACTGCCTGTGCTCTGTCGTTGCAGAAGTGCTGACAGCAACTGTCAGTTTTGTCTTGCAGTACTCAAACACACACATTAGGAATTAAGGAAAATTTAAGATTTTTTTTTTTTTTCATTTTTCTATTTGCCGGGATTAGTCTGTCATGTTGCTATTGGAATGTTATATACCCCTTACTGTCAAATTTTGGATATCACAGAATCATTGAATGGTTTGGGTTGGAAGAGACCTTAAAGTTCATCCAGTTCCAACCCCTCTGCCATGGGCAGGGTCACCTTCCCCCAGACCAGGTTGCTCAAAGCCCCATCCAGCCTTACCTTGAACACTGCCAGGGATGGGGCATCCACAGGTTCTCTGAGCAGCCTGAGCCAGTGTCTCACCACCCCCACAGGAAAAAACTTCTTCCTTTACTGAAAAGAACTTCTTCCTAATATCCAGTCCAAACCTACCCTCTTTCAGTATAAAGCCATTACCCTTTGTCCTATCTAACCGAGACATCTTACAGTTTGGTTGCAGCTTTGCAATACTTGCAAATGTTAGGTCTAAAACACTGATAAATCCCACACACACATTTAATCACTACCTTGCAAAAATAATTCACAGATCCAAAAGCTGATCTCTAAGTGGGTGTAGTGAATCTCCCTGTATTCAGTTATCTGTTGCAGCTGAATAGAATGTCCAATTTTGTATCATTAGCGGGCTATGACACTACATGAAAGGAACATTCAGTTAACATTAAGTAGAATAGTCATGTACATGAAAAGCAGAGGCATGTGAGAATATATGAAATAAATGATTTAGAAATTATGAGTTACAAACAGCTCAGAGTCAGCTCGTTTCACTAATTTTTAGATTGTCAGTTATCTAGTGAAAATTAGTGATCTGAGCTCCCCTTATTAAGAAGGGATCAGTAAAGAGAGACATGAACCCAGAATTTCCACCTGTCTCGAATACTTATTTTAGAATATGATGATAATTTAAGACATGATGATCTAAGGTTTAGAGGTCTAATATGTAGTTGGATGATCCAGATCTAATAGCATCAGAGTCCCCAGGAAAAATGGAAATTAACTATATTTAAAACTTCCTCATAAATTGAAGGTTGCTTCACCAGGATACCAAAGAATCCATTTGATATCAAATCAAACTGGAAGCAGATTTTTGCAATCCATTTTAGAATCCTGCAAATTCTTATGAATAATATGCAAAACTATCTGTAATTAAGCCCACCTTTAAAGTCTATGAGAAAAACCCGAAACAAAATTTTAGACTCTTACTGACAGCCTCATTTCTGGTCTTGCCACATTCATTTATTTGTTTCTAGTTGCTTATTCATTTTTTAATGAAGTAAACCCTGACTTAGATGAAGAGTTAATCATCAAGCTTAATCATCAACATTAATATCAATATTTCCTTCAATAAAATTAGTTAAACTACATTAGGTTACATTGAAGTCATGTCAGTTTTGTCACACTGTTATGGATCATACAGACAGTCAGTGTTGTCAAAAGTTTTCAATCTTGGTTGCTTTTATTTTAAATCTAGAATAGAGAGGAGATACCTTCATTTGTGTGTCCCAGTCCTATCATATATTAATAGTGCATGAGGTTCTGCTACTGTGTTAACTGAAAGATATGACACACACTAGAACCACAGTCGTGTTTTACAGCAGTCAAAACAGCATTTTCACTTTTTTTTTTTTGTGTTTCCTACTATATGATTAAGCTACTCTTGCCATTTACATACAAATTAATCACAAAACAAAACTGGGGGATGTGAACAGATGGGAAGCTTTCAACACTTCCTGGCTTATGACTGCAAACCTAGATTTTTCTGTTTTAAATTCAATCACTTCTCATTTCCACTAAGCTAATCTTCAGGAATTTTAAAGATGGAAAAGAAAATGCATAGTTGGTGGACTGGTGATGCACGTTGAAAGTATTTTGAGGCAAAAATCAACATATATAAATTGCATTCAGCTCCCGTATTTATTTACGTCCTCTTGCATGGTCACAGTCTATGCCCATTCTAGAATTCATAGAATCATAGAATAGTTAGGGCTGGAAAGGACCTTAAGATCATCAAGTTCCAACCCCCCTGCCATGGGCAGGGACAAGTCGCACTAAACCATCTCACCCAAGGCCACGTCCAACCTGGCCTTGAACACTGCCAGAGATGGAACATTCACAACCTCCCTGGGCAACCCATTCCAGTGCCTCACCACCCTCATGGTAAAGAACTTCCTCCTTATAGCCAATCTAAACTTCCCCTGTTTAAGTTTTAACCCATTACCCCTTGTCCTGCCACTACAGTCCCTAATGAAGAGTCCCTCCCCAGCATCCCTATAGCCCCCTTCAGATACTGGAAGGCTACTCTGAGGTCTCCACGCAGCATTCTCTTCTCCAGGCTGAACAGCCCCAACTTTCTCAGCCTATCTTCATACAGGAGGTGCTTCAGTCCCCTGATCATCCTCGTGGCCTCCTCTGGACTTGTTCCAACAGTTCCATGTCCTTTTTTATGCTGAGGACACCAGAACTGCACACAATACTCCTGGTGAGGTCTCACGAGAGCAGAGTAAAGGGTCAGGATCACCTCCTTCAACCTGCTGGTCACGCTCCTTTTGCGTTCAGCTAAGAACAGACACTTATTTGCACAAGCGTAGTAAACAAGATAAACACAAATGATAAGAAAGAGACAAAAAGGATACAGAATGGAATATATTAAACGTTTAGGTGACAGTTTCTATTGCTCTTTATGTTAAAAAAAATCGTATTTAAATTTTAAACATATATGCTTACTAGAATGAAATAAGGAACTCTTCTCCAACCATAGTTCAATCACAAAAACCTTGGGAATGTGGAAAGAAATCCATTGATACACTGACAAACTTTCACATAAATCTGGTAAAGACTGCAAGAACATTTGTGAGAACACACAGTCTGATGTGTATTTGTTCACTTTTACAGATATCCAAAGGTTCTTGCTTTCTTTCCCCTTAAAAGTGCACATTATCACAGTAAATCTTTGGAAATCAATAGCTGGACACTTTCAGAGTAGTTCCAACATATTCCAATTCTACTGAGGCACCCAACACTTTCAAACAGCAGTACCCCTAGGCCAAATATGCTTAATTACTTTTTTTAAGCTTGTGCTGCAAAACCTTAATATACACACCAACATTACACTTTCTTCCCTCCACCAACAGCTAACATACCTCAGGGAGGTTTTCATCAATACTTTTAAATGGCTGGATTTTGACACAAGGGTGTTACCAATCCGCATTGAAACTAATAGGACCCAAGGTCAATCAGCTTTTTTTAAGTCTGGACAGTTGGATTTTTTAAGGCATTATAATTGAATTAAAGATGTTGTTTGGCACCAGCGTTTATGATGGGAAAGAAATAAAATGCAGGGGCTAAGATAAGAGAGTTGACAACCAAAAGACATAATAAGACACAGAGAAATTATGAAGAAAAGGAAGGCATCCTGATTTTTATTGCATTGATTTGTGCATTGCTTACAGCAGCACAAACCAAACTGCAAAGCAGAGAAAGCATTGAAGACAAACATCAATTTGCTGTGCTTTATCTCACTGATTTACAGAAAAATAACAACAGATATTATTTGGAATTTATAGTGAAGCTCTTGGACTGACTTCTTATTTTCAGTTTACTGCAATTTTCTTAAAGAAAGTATTTGTTTTTACTTACAGAAATTTTAAAAATCGATATGTTTTTTAATTTTACTGGAAAGAATGAACTGATCTTCAATCTCAACTGGCCTCAGGAAAGAGAAAAGAGGATGTTGCTAATTAGCAGCTACAAATGATCATAGGACTGTATAATACATTAATCCAACTCATCTCTGCCTTAATTCTTTAATTTTAAACAGGGATTTCATAAATGTCATGACCTAACCTCTTGAAAAATAAACTTAAAAGGAAAAAATCTTCTTCTCTTAACTAATCCTGCAAAACCAAATTAGAATAAAAGTTAGTGCAGCTGTCCTCTGGGCAGCCTTGATGCCAAGCTTTATGCTATGTGATCATAAAACATCTCATAAACTGAATTTTAAGTAGCTGAATTTTAGTCAAGAATTTTTTATCCCAATTAGAATTGGTCCATAATGATAGAATTTATGTCCTTTGTGAACTCAGACTTTGTCAGAGAGGAAAGGCATTTTAGTTTCTGCTGATCTGCGTTTCAATATAAAAAGAAAAAGGGTTTACTAAAAGCTATTATCTGAGTCATTTAAAATATATTGCCTTTGCTGCAAGAACTTTCTCTGGTTTTCCCTCTAAATAAGAAAAACTGGAGAGCTGTTCCAGTCCCAAAAAATCCATACATGTTTCTGACAAAAATAAAGCTTAGAAAAAAGGAGGGGAAAAGCGTTCTTGTTCCACTTTAGATGGTAAAAAATGAATGTTCAGGGCAAAGACTTTAAACGTCCTCTCCTTTTCCCAGCAGCAAGGAAGTCTCAATCTTTACGTATACTGTTCTCTTTATCTTTGTTACTGACACTTATAATAATACTATTATGTCATGGCTTCCTTCCATATAAAAGCTTCACCAAAGATACAAAGAAAATTCTAAGTAAACATATTTAAAAAAAATATAATTTTTGAATGAAATATTTATGAATAATCCTCTTAGGGCTACAAATTTATCTCTTTGTTTTAATTTACTAGCTGGGGAATAATTGATTTATCATCGATGGCTAGACTCGAATAAAGAACCAGCACAAATAACAGCTCTAACCAGCAGAAGTAAACATTACAGCAGTATTGCATCTTCTTTCACTGTAACTGAGGATGACTAGGCAGGAAAGCAGTGTTTTGCACTGAGGAAACCTGCCACTGGCACCTGATATAACAAGCTTCCTCACGATTCTGACTTGCCTTGACTTTCCATGATGGGTTGACCTTGGCTGGACACCAGGTGCCCATCAAGCTCCTGTATTACTCCCCTACTCAGCAGGACACTGGGGGCAGAAAATAACATAGAAAAAAACCCTTGTAGGTCAAGATAAAGGGAGATTAATAAAGCATGAGCTTTGTGTTTGCACGCAGAATGTTGCACACAGAAACAAGGGAAAGCAACAGATTTTTTTCTCTACTTCCCATCAGCAGGCAATAGCCAGTCATTTCCCAAGAAAGAGAACTTCAGTGCTGGCAGCAGTTGCCCCAGAAGACAAACATTGTAAATAACAACTGTCCTATCCTCCTTCTCCTTTCTCTTAGCTTTCACTGATGAGCAGATGCCATGTTGTATGGAACATCCCTTTGGTCAGTTCAGGTCAGCTGTCCTAGCTATGTTCCCTCACAGCATCTTACCCAGTTTCCAGCCTACTGGTGAGAGTGAAATGTTGGAGAGACAGCCTTTATGTTGTGCAAGAACTGCTCAGACGTAGCCAGAACATTGGTGTGTTATTAACACCTTTCTATCTAGCAATAAAAAGCACAGCACTGAGAGGTGCTATGGGGAAAATTAACTCCATCTCAGCCAAACTTCATACACTTTCAGACAAGAAATAGCTGTCATTCAACTCCTTTGGCAGAGGACTATGACAGCTAGCAGGAGACAGATGACTCTTTGGGAAGACAGAAGAAAATGTCAAAAAAGCAGATATAATTAAAGGACAATGTAGACCAAATCAACACATTGCCAGAGAAAATACAGCTACTGGTGTTCAAGTAAATATTATCTTTGCTTTAATGTTTTCTCTGTTTTTTTTCTTTCCTTTTCTTCTCTTACCTTTCCTTTTTTCTCCACTTACAAGATCTTTAATTGATACATGGGTTGTGCAGTGCTATGAGCAAGCTCTAATTTAAAACACATTTCCTACATAGCAAGGTCAAGTTTTGCTGCACTGATAACCCTGAAGCAAACTTGGCTGGGAGCCCTCAATCATGGCTTTTTTTTATTGTGTAACAGCATATCAGAAAAGAAACTTCCAAGAAGAAAAATTATTGGGATTGTCAGTACTAATACCTTTTGCTGCCTGAATCTTTGTTTTGGGACACAAATCTTTGGTTTGGGGACCTAGATGGACATGAGCATTTCTTTCATTTATGTATTTTTCAAAGTATACATGCACACCTATGCAAATAGATGTGAAAATTGAAGAAATATGCACATATCTTTGCACATTCATGGAAAGACTGTGGACATTTTTACAAGTATGAGTGGGAGGAAGAATCCTAATATTCTATTATCTTATCTCCCTTTATCTCCAGGAAAAGTGGCATAATTGATTATCATTTCAACCAAAATATGAGCCTGAATGTGTGCACACATTTGCCCATGTACATAAGCATAAATATATGTGCAGAAACACACTATGTGTACTGGTTTTATTTCTCCTTTTCCTCCAAACTGTTGTATTAAAATTTTCATCCTACAGTCCAGTACTTGCAAAAGACCTATTATCTATTATCTATTTTATATTCCACCTTATATTCAATTCAACAGTGCACCATTTATTTTGTGGCTAGCAATTATAACATTCTACTGTTCCAGATTCAGTCACAGTGCTTTGTATTAAATGTAAGAAATAAATGTTTAGTACTACAAAATAATAATTCTTGTAGTGTAATAGATACGAAAACTGAGGTTAAAAGATTTCCTATCCAGGGATTTTACTGAAACAAAATCCTAAGGTGTGCAGTAAATGCTCTCTTTCTTTGTGAAGTTGTGAGAACACTTCTGACAAATTCTAATTTCATCTTTCAGACTCATGACACAAGTCCAAAACATCCTTTCAGGGATATCCAGAACACATTTTTAAAGAAAAAATTAAACACTCAAAACCCCAAAACAAATCTCCAAACCAACCTAAGTAGGATTGTATTCCAACAACTAAAACCAGAGAAAAACCATCCATTCAGCAAAGCTAAACCTGTAACAGATTTATGAGGAGGTACTCTTCACTGGAAGAAACTTATATTGGAAAATATTATAGAATCATGGAATCATGGAATCTTAGAATTGGAAAGGACCTTAACGATCATCTAATTCCAACCCCCTGCCATGGTCACAGGCACCCTCTGCTAGACCAGGTTGTTCCAAGCCCCATCCAGTATGGCCTTGAACACTGGCAGGGGTGGGGCATCCACAGCTTCTCTGGGCAACCTGTTCCAGTGTCCCACCACCCTCACAGTAAAGGGTTTCTTCCTAATGTCTAATATAAATCAATTAATAAAAACAACAAAAAAAAAAAACAAACCAAAGATATCTTTTGAAAACATAGCAAGAGTACAGAAAGCATAGACAACAGAAGATTACTGGGACAGTACTTTTAAACAAAGGGGGTTTGTATCCAGAAGAGAATTTCTGGTTAGCTGCTATGATACTTACCATCTCTAGATCACCCTTAACTATTCTCTCTAGAAAACTGAAATTCAGTAGAATGAGTTTCTCTAGCTTTTCCTGATGGAAATTTATACAAATAATAATCATTATGCCAAGCACTTGTTCTTCTTGCTGTAAGTTGTATGCTTCAAGGACATGTTTCTTCCTTGAAGAAAATATTCCTTGATGTAGAATCAAGCGCAGAAATCCCTTACAACCTTTTTATCTCATTCTTCCCAATACTTTTTATTTCAGTTCACAACTCATTTTACCTCTTAAACTCCATCCCACGTACTGTTGCTTAATTAAAGCGAACATCCTTAGTTACTCAGTATAAAGGTTGGTTCTATAAAATCTGTCATTATTATTCTTAACAGACACTTCAAAGTCTATGTTTTCAGTAAGTCCAAACTCTGACCTTGTCCTCAGGTGATTTGAGCACTTGTGAAACTTCACAGAAATCTCAGACGAGGAATGGATATCAATATTCTTTCCATTTTAACATCACGTTTGCAAAAAAAAAAAAAAAAAAAAAAGGGGAAACATAAAAATTCTTCTCTATTTTCCTGGGCGTCCAATGGCCCTTTAGAAACAGCCACCAAAGAAACAAAGCCTGAGAAATGGCATGCGTGTTTGATGCTGGAAAATGTACTTGAACATTGACACAATAAGTTCATCCAGATCCATTCCCTGTATTTGCTGAGGGGGAATGATGAGCCTGCAACCCATACGTTCAGTCATTTTGCTCCACACTCAAAACCATCTAAAGAGTGGGCCATCATCACAATGCCTGAAGTCCTCAAAATAAAATAAAATAAACGACTTAAGTGTTGCTGAATAACATCAGGGCCACACTGTGCCTCCAGTGAATGAATAACTGGACTGCAGAATCAGGATGGAAGATGCATAACTATGCAACTTAACAGTCTCAATTAAAAGTTCTTTCCCTTTTGAAAAGAACAAGCAGCAGACAAGACCAGGCTATAATCATTACTGTCTATCATGGAGATAATTAAAGTTCTCTCTAAAAGGTGCTATTTATTTTCTTTGACATGGACTTAGAAATACTTTATGTCACATGTAGTTAGTGGATTTGAATCTTTGTCAACATGCAAGAAGTCAGGTACCTTTCTGCATTTCAACAGTTCCTTTTTATAACCTTTTACCTTTATCCATATATGCTTCACAGAATCCATTTTAATTAGCAGTGAATCTATTTCAGGTTTCCTTTTTGGCACATAAAAAAATTAAAATTACTGGTCTATTACACAATAACTTTATTCAATGTCGGTGTTTGTTCAAAAGTTAACCAAAAATGAATACTGGCTAAAAGGCTGGGGTCTATACTATTTCGTCATTTATCTACACGTACACAAGTGAGTGATCTTAATTTTCTTTTCCACATCAATGGCAAAATGCTCAGTGCTACTAAGCCCAAAGAATGAGCCTTTCTGAATGACATTTAAAAAAAAAAAAAGGGAATAACAATCAATTAATACCTTGGACCCTGCTAAAAAAAAGATCATTTGTAGGCCAAACGGAAGCATCAATGACAGGGAAGAGTGCATCTGTGGAGATGATGGTGATTCTTTGCTAAATGTGAGTATAATGGGTCATAGGAAGCAGGGAGTAAGTTAAAGTAGCTGTGAAAGTGGCCTGATTGATGCCAAGGTCTGTGCAGAGTTGCTTTAAAGACATTTCAATTCCCACTCCTCTTCTTGAGCTCAATACATTATTAGAAGAATGTGAGCTCTGTGGTTTCAGCCCAAACAAACAAAAATCAAGAAAGCAATTGTATCTTTAAACTATCACAAACAGTTAAATTCTCTTTATTGGTACCAGGATACACACTCATCCTTTAGGCTTTTTTGGGCAGTAGATTATTCAATTTGAAATCACAGTGACTGTGGCTAGAGATTTGGTGGTGAGCTTATTAAAGCAACTTTACATTTGATTCCTTCATTCAGATTTCTCAAACCCAATAACTGAACACTCCGAGGTACAGACAGTTAATGCCTTGCTCCTCAGAAAGCAAAGGCTTACACAATAAAGCAAAACTTTTCTTATCTTACACGGTACATGGAACCAGAAGCAGGAGAAGCAAAGCGTCAGCACATACACCCCAATGGAGCTCACTGGACTACTTCATCAAAACTGGTTTAAAATAAAAACAAAATTACAGGGCCTACACCTGATTGTTTTTTGTTTGGGTTGGCTTTTTTGGGGGGGCGGGGGTGGTTGTGTTGTGGTTTTTTTTACTGTGCAAATGGCAAGTTGTTTTAGACAAGTTCCAAGAGCTACGGGTAACAACAGCTCCAGGATTTTCAAATAGCCATTTCTCCAGAAAATGTAGTTTAACATGTGAAGTATGAACAGCGTTCTCACTGGTTAGTTTGGGATTTCTTTTTCTTGCCTACGAAATCTCTTATCACCCCAAGAAGCTATGTGCTGAGAAAAGTACAAAACCAGTTTTGCTTTAGCTGTCCATTTTATGTGACTATTCACAGAGGAACACATCAAAAGATTGTTTCAGAGTATTACCAATTACTCAGAGGAGATGCAGCGTAGATGATTAAGAATTAATACTACTCCTGGAAACCTAAGGCAATAGTATCATTGCACTGGGACTGGCAGAAGTTACAGCTTCATTTCTTGCACCTGGTGACCCGTATCACCCCCAGGGTATGATGTCAGTGTATCCTTATACCAATACAACCCTTGGTGGGGAGGCATCAAAGCCCAGGATGTTTAGATGGTGTGGTCTTAAAATGAAATTTTGCATCTGCAAAAAATGTGAAGAAACAACTAAGCAGGGGACAGCATAACGTCTAACTGAAAATACCATCAGAATAGGAAGTCCTTATAGTTTTAATGAAACTCTGTCTTAATTTGTCAGGGAAGGAGGAAGGGAAAAAAAGACAGGGATCTTTCCACTGAAATCCATTTACCTACCTTCAGCTTCGCTGGTGAGTGAATGGTGTGATCAGTCCCATATTATACATACAAAGAACAGTAGGTAGCTAACTGAGCTACTGATTAATTGCCTGATTCTGAAACTCAATTATCATTGCTTACTACATTTCATTACTTACATTTATGCTGTTCTGCAACTTTTTTGTACTTTACAACAATTCTTAAATTAGATTACATTTTTCTTTGCAAGTATATAGGGTACATAACAATATAGTACTTGCAGGATGTAAATTACAACAACAAAAAAATCACAATGAGACTTAATCAAGAAATGAGGTTTTTTACAGTATGTTACAGCAGAAGAGCAGTGTATCATTAACTAAATCAAACAGCAATCTTTTAATTTTTCCTTATTCCGTTTGTTATTCAAACAAAACTGACTTCAGTGTTCTGAGTGACAAGAGTTGTATTGAGGAAAAGAACAGCTAAAATGTTTATGTTTACTTTCAAGAGCAATCATGGCATCAGTCACTGAAGATTAGTAGTGACAAGGATCATTTTCCTATTAAGAGAACCCATCACATTAGCTTAAGTCAGGCAACAGCCCCAAGGCTTTATACTTTTTAACTCTGTATTTTAGGATGAATTTTGAAAATATTGCTGGTAATTTTAATGAACCATCTGTTATCAAGGTCAATCAGTATGTTCATCTTTGCAATATTAGTAGATTTACTGGTTGGAGCCAATTTAATTCAAAATACTGATTAGTTTCTAAAGTCTGAACTCATTAGTGAAAAAAGTATTATAGTAATTTTTTAAGGTCTTATATATATCAACTTTCTTTTGTAGAGCTTCAATTAAATTGAACTCATATCTTGCTTCAGTTAATTTGAGCACATTCTACTCACATTCATTTCTTTCCTGATATCTTATAGCCATATCTACCGCCTACACGTACACACAAGTCGTTCATAATTTCATACTTGTATTTGGACCTGAAGTTTTAATAATTCTATGAAAAAATATCTAACTCAAATTCTGGAAATTAATATAAACTTTTGGCCTGCCCCAATTAGACCTGAGTCTAACTCCGAACAGGCTGACTTCATGTCAGTTTTTCTTTTTTTAGAGCAATGGCTAGTATTGTGTGTCAACATCAGTCCGCCCTGGCCAGAACTGAAGCTCATTGCATCAGGTTTAGTACACAGTGAGACTAAAAAAGTGTTGGGTGGTAAACAAGCTGCTACATTCCCCTCCTGCCCTGCAGAACTTACAGCCTTAGAGTCAAATACGTAAATGTATAATTATAAAAAAGAGAGAAACCAGTTTTTGAAAGCCCCAACTTTTAAAAAAGCAGGAGCAAAAGTGATGAACTGCTCACAAGGCCTGCCAGCAGGTGACTTCACACACTGCAACTGCTTTACTACAGAGTGATTGATACTTATTACAAGGGAAAATAATATACCATCCTTTCTTGCTGAGAACATTAAAAAAAGCTGCTTAGGTCACCAGTAGCAGAGCTGTGGACCTGGTTACAGTTGCAGCTACGCTGAGAGATGCTCAGGTCAGGGATGGGGTATGATTATTCAAAATGTTAGATAAAAAGTAATGCTTAAAGGCCATATGGATGTTAACAGAGTAATGAATAATAAGACTTTAAATATGAAGTTCATATTTATTAGAATGCAAATGTCAGTTGGAATTAAACTACATGAGAAATATTTCATGCCTCTTTTATGCAAATAGAGTCTTAACAAGTCATTCAAAGCACTTGTCCCAGTTTCTGGGCATTACACACTCACCAAAGCAAATACTGGATCGTTTTTTCCTAGGGAGTGACTTCCTAATTCCCTGTAGCTGTAATAGCTCTTAGGAGACATTGACAGAGAAACATTGGATCCAGATTTATGTTGTTTTAATTTAGATCAAGGACCATGTGAAATGCAGCAAAGAAATGTACTTCCTTGCTGACTTTTCACCTTATGTAGAGAAACAGAATCCCCCAGCAATATTATTTCCTTACAGTCTTTAGTTCAGTGTTATTTATATATACCTTCTTATTTTAATATCTAAACCACCTCACACTCTTTATATTATTAACCTTGCTTGTGGAGAGTCATTCCTTTTTTAACAGGTAAGAAAATTGAAGACCATATTAGCGTAAATATTTAGCTACTTAAAAAAGGAATAGGTATTAAGAGTATGGGTATATGTAGCAAGTCAAAAGACAAAAAGAAATCTTTGGCAGAACAGGAACTGAATCGAAGCCCAGAATAACTCATTCAAGGAAACGTTTTCTTTTCTGTTGAGTTCTGAATGTAAGTTTCTGTCATTTTACCTGTACAGATGACCTGCTGCACCATCACCAGTTGTCTTAAATTAAGGTTATTTGTGTTGTCACTGCCTGCACAGAATAAAGACACATCCTGTTATCAAACTAAATTCAATCCCTATATGAATATAAAAATTGAAGAGTATTTTCTAGGCATATCAATGCTTTCATCTGACACCTAATGGGTCCATATTATCTTGATTTCTCAGTTGTAATTAAATGTAATGATTGCATATTTATTTTTATTTACAAAGGCAGTTGCTTGTACTATAAAATTTGATTTAATCGATTGAAGACTCATTTCATGGACTTTTGAGGACTGAATGTGTTTAAACAGTGCTCTAACAAGGCATCAAAACATGCATAAATCAAAGCAATTAAATCAATGGAACACTAGGAAATTGTGAACCGAACAGATATTTTTAAAAATAAGCAATAAAAAGTATGATTTATGATCTCAGTTACTAGAACAACCACATTATTGATGTCTGTATCCACTGCCCCTTTCACTAAATAGCTGCCCCTTATCAGTTCCATATGCTCTAGGTATCATAATTAAGAAGTGAGCACAAGAATATCCCTTTAAAATTTCTTCTGTATGAAATGGAGAATACTGTGGAGGAAACCAGCAATACGTGTCATGATAGAAAATTATAATGTGCTTATATGTTCAGAATAATTTGTATATTATAGCTATAAACATTTCCTACATCATACACGATACAAAGGCAAGTTGTTGACAGTTCAGATTTTCAAATAGGACAGCTTTTATAAAGCTTGACAATCTTCTTCCATACTTGCTTGATTACAGTGGTTTATTTTTGTGAAAATAAATCTCCAATCATGTAATTAAATTAAAGATTTATTTTGTCCTCTTTTCACCAGAGTATTTCACCTCTTAAGTGTATCCTTACACAAGATGGAAGTAAAAATATATCTGCCTTTCTCACAGGTATTCCTATGCTCTTCTCATCAAGGTAGCCACTTGCTTCATGGCTTCTGGGATATGGTTACGTTTATAAACTCTGTATTCAGTCGGCTTCAGGCATGGGCAGCGTTGTGAAGCAAGCTCAGCTCAGTGTGCAGCCAGCTATTTAAGTCATTAATACATACAAACCTAAAAAAACTTGTTATGTAGCTGTCAGAAATATACCCTTATGGTGGGTTCTCCCTGATAAACTTCAACTGAGGCCACAGTTTGTCACTTTTAGCTTTAGATATGTAATAACTGAGGCCAAGTTAGAAGTCTCCTGGCTGTAAGGTACCTTCTACAGTTGGTGGAAATAAGCATCTACTGAGGGCTATTCAGTTAACCTACAATACGAACTATTTTTAAGAGATAATTTCTTCTATCAGTTAGTGATAAAGATCAGAAAATATCTATGTTACTTCCAGGTCTTACTTCATATCCTAATTCATTCCAAGAACTCATGTGCAAATAGAAAGCTGGTGTGTGTTTGAAAACTAGGGGATTGCACCATTTTCAGGACTCCATGCTGCTATTTAGATGCCAGTGATCTTCGCAGTTAAGAATCTTTTGGCTTTATCCTCATAAATATGTTTCCACATAGGTCCATTCTTATGCAAACATTCTTTGAGTCAGAGTTTTGTCAATCCTGACATTTTATCCTTCCTACAGTGTTAGCTCCTATGCTTTCTGTGTCTGTTCAGATCCACACTCCTTATCTAATAATCTCCTCCTGCTTAATGTATTTGTCTTTTTACTCACATGTCCCCATCAGCTTTTATCCCACTTTGTCACTGGGAAGGAGCTTCCCCCACATCCCCACTCCTAAACTGTGTAGTCCCAATTTCAGCTGGGAATGAAAGTCATTCATCTTTTTTTACCCTCTATGACAACACTCTAAAGAGATGCTTTTTTATTTGCTCCAAATGCATCTAATGATTATCTACATGAATTTTGTGTCATCCTTTTCCTGTCAGTCTGTCAGCATCCAATGCTTTATTTTCTCTGTGTTTTGTCATTTCTTGCTGATTTTCTATATAAACATAGGTAAGGTTTCAACAGGCTATACAACATAAGTGTCATTTAACATGAGTATGGAATTCACATATACACAATTAAGAAATCTACCAGTTCACAATAGTAAAACTAAGATACAAATTCTCTTTTGGAATAGATTGACATAGATCAATTGATATTTAAGCTAAGAATTTAGACCTTTATCAGGTTAAAAATGAAATCTTAAGAGATGCCTCATTGGAAGCCATCCTACTAGAGGCAGAATAGCAATATAGTGTGATAGACCCTTAATATAAGCCAGAAGATTTCTGGGGATTTTTGCAGCTATCTGTAAAAATAACCTCAGGTCTCTTGTGTATTTTCATTTCTTTTTATTTCCTGGACACCAAAAAACACAGATTATCTGAGAGTCTTTCAGGAGTTAAAATAGAAGAAAAAAAACCCATCGCTTATCAAGTGCCTTTCCTTACTATCAGCAAAACATGGAGGGATTCTGCACTGAAACCTAATGCTTTTATAGAAGCAATAAAACAACTTTGGTGTTTCTCAAACAATGAGTTTTAAAACTGATGTGGAGAAGATCCATCAAAAATAAATCAAACCTCGTTTTACTTGTGCCATGAGAAGTGTGTGTAATAGAAAGTTATTAAGACTAAAGGTGCTTGCCGCATTGCCTCAGAACACTGTCCAGTTGCCGAAGCATTCCCCAATCAATCAAACGTCAGCCTCATTTCTTCTTGCCAGTGAGAGTCACAATCTGAGTGTAGATTATGAGATAAAAGAGAGTTAGTAGCTTTGTTTTCTTCTGTATTAAATGATTTGCACCACTCTGTTCTGCTTTCAAGGCAGGGGTGAGCTGATAAGAAAAACCTATACTTGCTGGAAAATTATTTCAAAACCTAAATCAAAATATAGCCTGATGTCCAGATAAGGTCTTAATTAAAAATGAATAAAAATATGAGACTTGAATTATCAGATAAGCAACAGCCAAAATAATAGTGTTCTGAACCAGAAGAAATCTCATTCTGAATACACCTATGGGTTTTCCTGTTCCTTTTTGGAAACTAGATATCAAAATATTTTGTTACTTAGTTCTTTTGTCAATTCATTAATACCTGTTTCCTATGCATCCCTATTTGTGCACCTTCAAGCCTGCTTGGAGGTTGTTGAAGGGAGTGTCCTGAGACACACTGAGCATGATGAATATTGGCAATGAGGGTTAAAAAAGAATACAACCTAGATTTTGGTGCAGAAAACGTTAGTTGCTAGACAAAATTTTCAGTAGCTCTTTGACTTCAGGTCAGAGAGAGGGAATAGCATTGTAGTGTGTAAAGAAACAGGTATGCACCATCCTTTCCAATAGTAAACTTTAAACATCAGTAGTGTAAGGATTACCAGAATAACTGATAATTATCTGATTTACACTTTGACATATAAATCTGGAGTCATTCCACAAAACAGCACATAGCAAAGTGTGCCTCCAAATTAAAATGACTGCATTTTATCACCCCCTCCTCCACCTATTACTCCTGTAGCCATATCTGCCCACTGCCAGCCAACATACCTGGGCTGATTATAGGCTCAAGTGGGTTATATAATATGACATGTCAAGGTGGCAAATGCGTTCAGCCTTCCAGTCTCACTTCTGGTGAAGCCAAATACAGCTGTGATTACAGGTATTAGTCTTCCACTTGTTCATCTACACAGCATCAAGAAAAGGCCTAAGAAAACAAAGAGACACACTGCCTTTGTTTTAGTGCACTACATTTGGTCCTTTTGTCCCATAAAGTCATTTAACTCATTTGACACCTTAGACACCAGCAACACCTTTAATTATAGGTGACATTAAGAGTTTCTCCTAGATAATCTATTTTGCCATATGAATGTTCTTTTCAGTACCTTTCTGTTTCCAGATCAGGAATTGAACAGATTTTCATGTGACTAAGGTGAAAGGAATTGTGCTCAACATTTCTAATGTCAGTGTTTGCCCAGAGATTTGTTAAACCTTTCTTTTTTTTTTATTATTTTTTCCCAAAGCTGTATTTATTTTATTCATTTTGAATGTCATGTGGTCAAAGAGCTCCCTGTGTGCATCTACAGAAACATCTCATGCCTGCTGCAAACTGTTTACAGGAAATAAAAAAACAAATACTGGAAAATTAGGAGAGCAGGGTCATAGTTCATCAGCAAAATGCTGTGATGAACATACTTCCACTGAGGTACAGTATATGCACAGGAATGTTCTGATAAATCAGTAATATACAGACTCTAGAAGTCTCTGAAAAACAAAGAGGATGCTTGTTAAAGGATTCTCACTGTCTGTTTGAAATGCATCAGAAGTTCATGTCAGCTACTCAGCAGATCCTTATTTAGAGCAGAGCTGCCAGCTTGGCCTTACTGTGTCAGGGTGCATCAGTGTGTTCAGAAAAGTGATTTATTGTGGCAGCCCGAACGTCTAATTAAGTGCAAAGCTTACAGTTTTTCAGCAGGAGAGAGCCCAAACAAGTAAAGGGCTGAAATGAGATTTATTCCTTGTTACCAGCATTTGCTTACATGTTCCCTTTGTTTTTCTTTAAATTATATTACTATCTATTCTTCTATTCTACTGCCTTATCAAAGCTACAACATTACATTACCAAGTGTTCCTCTGTTCGATGCAATTTTACAGCATCTCCAAGACTCATTCCCACAAAACATTATACTAATAACCTTTTCTTACGTATGTTGACTGTCAGTCATTTTCAAGGGAGAAATAATATTAATATTAATTTCTTAAGGGAGAAATAATATTAAATCAGGTGATTAAACCATAGAAAATACCAAGTTTAAGTTTGGTTTAAGCTTCTTTATTCCCTTAATTATACAAAGTTTAGCTTAACTCTGTTCTTTCCAAATAAACAAAAGATTGTCTTTCTCATTCAGTGGACAGTATGAATGATGCCACTTTATTGGAGAGTTATTCAGCATTTTGCTTTACCTTTACTGCTCAGCTTGTAACCCACAAAGTTTTTTACAGAACATTACTTGACGTCAGTTCTGAAAACAGTTATTAGTTCACATTTAACTTCTTACAGCAGTCCTCATTGTAGTAGTTCTGTTTCACAAATATAGATAATTTATCTTCCCAGTACTTGTTTAAGATAAGTGATTATTCATATGTCTGTTTTCTAGAGGCACAGGTAAAAAAAAATAAAGACAATAGTTTTCACTTGGTATACCCAGTTTGAGATGTTCAGGATTTCTTTTCTCATTGTACAGAACACTTACAAATCTCAGCCTTCAGTTATTTTAGTTGTTGATGTGAATGCTTGGCAATTATGTAAACCAAGGTGAGGGATGTTAAGTTGGGGAGCACACAGCTAATGCCCCTAAAATCACTAAAACACATTTAGTGATTGCCTTTGCAAGGTTTGATCCTAGCAATCAAGCAGGAACTCTCTCACAGCAGCAGGACATATGGACAAGTGAATTCTCCATATCAACAGTCAATGGCCTTAACTCTCCCAACCATTCCTGCAGTCTCCTCCTTCACTCAGTATTTATTTTCCAGTAACAGAAACAATATTCTGGCTTAAACAACCAACGTGCATGAAGTATGGAACCTCAACAAACAAGCCAGCATTTTTCAACTGAATGTGCCTCCACCTAAATTCCCCTGATTGTTTTTCCCCTCAGCATGCATTAACATCTCTCTACATAGTCAACTTGGGTTCATTCTATCCATACTGAGAGCCAGCTCCAAACCATGTAGTCACATGAGGTTGGTGTTGTGTTCAAAATAGCAAGCTCAGCCTCCCAGGTGAACGTATTAGCTCAGATTCTTATTACCTTAACACAGCTGTATGGTTCTTGGTCACAGCTCATCAGGTCTGGCAGCTCTAAGTGTGGGCAAATTTACTTGCATCTACTTCCATGTCTTTTTAAAGATATCCTGATTTATATCAAAGTTATCTTTTTTTAGACAGCACAAAGCATTTTTAATTATCTCCTAAGAGTCCAAGTGTGGATGGGAGCTATGATAGCAAAACTGACTCATTAGTGTAGTACTTGAGAACTGTAAGTGTACTAGTGCTTATGTAGGCCTAGACATATCAAGAGGTACAAAGTGATAAAGATGAAAGGGACTGAAGATTCTCTCTAGATTTTATTAAAGTCTAAGTATTAGGGTTCTCATAAATACATTCAATAGACTGTGTTGGCAAGGTCAGTTGGAGGTTAGGATAGATATGAAACTTTACAGGGTGAAGGTTGGATAGCTAAAATTGGTTTCCAGAACAGATAATCCTTCATTGATATTTCTGAAATCCTTTGTAACTGTCTTTGTTGCTTTCTGTTACCCAGTAATTTCAACTTCTCCCTTTATATGCTGATTGATTCTTGTACTTGTAATCCCTTTTTTTATCTTTATTTCTTCACACAGTCTATCTAGGAAAGCAAAGAACTTTTCCATCAGTGTAATATGCACCCCTATCACTGGACAGCCAGCTACAGCAGTACGGCAAGATTCCCATTAATCTAAACTGACTATATTCAGAAGTGTGAGTTTAGCAGGAATTATGAAAATAACTGTCAGAAATTGCCTTCAAATCTTCTGTAGCATTGGGCACTGATATGGACAAAAATGTCTTGCCTCATTTAAGTGTCTTAAGGAGTAATACCAAATCAGTAAGGGTGCTGTTTGATGTTAAACACTACTTGCCTCTGAAAACCTCTTTCTGCTGAGGAACTTTACTGTAGACCTCACAAATGCCTTTATCACGATGAATTACCCTGCTGTTAATTAATTGATGTGCAAAGAAAACATGGATATTTTAAACAGAATTCCAAGTATATTCCTCAAGGACATATTTTAGTTAAGACCGCAGGGTTACCTTGGATTCATCTTACTTAAAACACTGTTGAGAATGACCTATTGAACTCCTGAGTATCAGTTCAGTGGTCAACCTGAGGGTGGCCTTTGGACAGGGAGAAGTGTCAATGAACAGATATTCTAGTCCCTAGGCAAAAGACTGAACATACAGGAGGTATTTATGTATAAACATTTTCTTTTTGCTCTTTTCCCCACTGGCAGTAGTTTTTCCTAATGATAAGGCTGTGAAACAGAAAGGAAAAAATATAAACACGCTCGCTATTTCAAGCTATATTATGTGCAATATTTGCTAACATTATGGGAATTATATGTCTAGTTATGTGGTCTAGCTTTCTTTCTCAAACTGTTGCTTTTGTAAATGGCCCAAACACATGTTGCACTCTTTATATGTCTACTGTGAAAGCATTAAATAGGGATTGTAGTTTTGCTGGTCTGCCTAGTGTTAATATAGTGTTTAATCCTTGGGCATTGTTTTCAGCCTGCTCAACATTTTCTCTTTCTAAATGACAGATATCCGGGCAGCAGCTCAGTGGGGAAAAAAATGTGGGAACTTCAGGTTTGTCATTCTGGCCTCTCAGTGAACTTAGTGGTAAGTAAAGCTCTGCAGGTCCTTACCATGCTCCCATATTCAGTGATATGCCATTGAGTCACCAGACTTCTAAAAATCTTCTTTGTGTGAAAAAAGGAATCACCATCACTCAAAACACCACCTTTCTTTTTGCTTCTGAAGATTTCAAGTCACTTATGCCTGCAGTTACTCAACCTGAAAACAACAAATGGGACTTTATGTCAGTAACAAAGTCTGTAGGATACGCACACACACACACAGAGAAGAGCCTTTTACGATAACTTTATGACAACATTTAAACATTTTCAACAAAACAACAAAGGCGTGCAGAATGATCTTCCTGTATTGAGCTGTTCTTTTTCATGGTTTTCACCTATTGTTTCTAGAAACTGATCTAAGAAATAAAAACATAGCAGCCTACAGAAAAGAGCTGCAATCAGTAAACTCTGGTTTTGTGACAAGGAATGGTTACTCACCCATTTTTCACCTAAGAAAAATATATTGCTATATCTTTCACTTTATTGCCCAACATCCCAAGCCTCATCACCCTACCTGACTCAATGGTCTACATGTGAGGAGAATGAAAGCAAGCTGAAGGAACAAAAATAGGAGCAAGGTGTGGAAGGACCTCCAAGCCAGAGGTCAGATGACAATTTAGAAACCTCTTCAGTTTCTTAAACAGTAGGCAAACCTAGCAATGAGGGCGAGTGGCTGGTGCTGAACCATGCCCCTCCTATGGAGTAGAGTGCAACATAAGCAAAAACATATTGTCAATAGAAAGGAAAATACATCAGATTGAGATATTAACTACTATCAGTGGATGTCTTTGCCAAAGAAGGTGCTTACTAGTTTGCTTATACTGCAAGTAAAAGATGTCTATTTTCTTTTGTGATGCTAACTCTTAGTGCACACCAATAAATACATAACTCATAAACCTGATAATTCTGATGTGCATGATGCTGACAGAACACGTACATGTAACACACACACACACATGCACTATTTAACCAGTTAGGAGCAAGGTGAGAAAAATGTATACTGAATACAAGTCTGAAATGTTTATAAAACATTTTACTGTTACTTTTCCATCCACCACAAGTATTATAAACACATCAGCACATAATTAAAATAAATTGAAAAAAGAAAAAAAGAAAATGAATGTGACAGAACACATCCACACATTGCATTACTCTTAATCAATAAGTGTAGAATATTTAGTCACCATAAAGCTTTTATGTTTCCAGGGCACAGGAGTTTGTGGCTGTACTTTTTTCCTGCCCTGAACCCCTGGCTAGCCAGAGGGCCATATTTGACTGGATCAGTGACCCATCAGAATACTAGATTTATACTGTGTGCATGTCTTAAGCTCTGAAAGTCTCATGAAGGACGTAACATACCATAACTGGAGAATATGTCTCATGCTTTTATTATTGCCATCTGGATACAAACTTCTGCCCCATCCTGTGAGTGCTGGGCACACCACCAAGTTTCCTGTTGTTAAATCTAGGACATCCTTTTTTTGGATGTCCTAGGCCACTGTTTGCAAGACAGTGAAAGGAAGTAGAAAATTTCTCCCAGAATAAAAGTAGTATGAATACAGTTATTGACAACAACGTTATTAGAAAGGTGATCTTGCCTGTTGTTTTTAGCCAGTGAATGCCTTGTTTTATAATGTCCCAATATCCTCCACTGCTGCTTGACACTCAAGCAACTATGGACTCACTTTCTAGTCCACTGACTGCCCTGGAACATGAACCTATGACTGTAAAAGATCCAAAGCTGTAAGTAAATATTTATGTGGTTAGCTCACGACAAGCTGCTGCTACTACATTGATATGAATACTTAGATCAGCTGCTTTGCAAACTGAAATGACATTGCTGGTTTACAAATGGTTCTTTCTTGAACATGCAGTCCTATGCCCTTCATTTGTCCATTCATACTGACATACTCCATAGTAGTCATTAAAATGTGCATAGAAGAGTTTGGTTGGAATTTTAAGTTAACTGATTGTCATGATTTAGGCCCAGCTGGTAACTCGGAACCACGCAGCCGCTCTCTCACTCCCCCTCTTCTTCCTCCCTCCTGGAGGGATGGGGAGGAGAATCGAAGGAATGTAACTCCCATGGGTTGAGATAAGAACAGTTTAGTAACTAAGGTATAACACAAATCACTGCTGCTGCCACCAATAATAATAATGATAAGGAAAACAACAAGGGGAGAAAATATAGAACCAAAAGGGGAAAAGAAAATGATAAACACAAGTCATGCACAATACAATTGCTCACCACCCGCCGACCGATACCCAGCCTGACCCCAGCAGTCATCTGGGCCTCCTGGATGACTCCCAGTTTATAGAGTGGGCATGATGTGCTGTGTTATGGAATACTTCTCTCGTTAGTTTGAGTTAGGTGTCCTGTCTTTGTTTCCTCTCAGCTTCTTGTTCCCCTCCTCACTGGAAGAGCATGAGACTGAAAGTCCTTGATCAGAGTAAACATTACTGAGCAGCATCTGAAAACATTGGTGTGTTGCCAGTGTTGTTCTCATGGTAAAGTCAAAAACACAGCACTGCACCAGCTACTGAGAGAAAAATAACTGTTACAGTTGAATCCAGAACACTGATCTATACCATGGTTTCGTTATATAGCTGGAATGGTGTATAGGTAATGGGTAGGAAGGTTTTAAACTAAATCATGAAAGAAGGAATGGGTATAAGTATAAGCTTATCCTAAATTGACCATAGTATATTCCTTGACTGTTCTGGTCAGTTTGTAACCCTCTTGAATTCACTATGTAAGCAACTGTTTGCTTCACTGAGGTGAATTTAAAAGGAATTGGCAGGACACAGTCACAGATTCACAGTATCATGCAGCTTTGCACAGCTCCAGTGTCAAATTACTTTCCTTATATTACTGAATTTTAAGTGTAAAATCTTTATGAAAGAAAAAAAAACCACAAAAACACTGGTGTCACATTTGTTAAACACCTGTTTTCTACACAGGCTCATTTTATCCTATTAGCTGTTAATATTTCATACAGAAAGAGAATGAATACCAATATTTACACAACCTGCATGTGATAGAAGATGAACAGCTTCATGCAAAATACTTATGTACAGCTCTAAATTCCCCATAAGCTTTTTGAATAGCTCCTCTGTATCTTTACTTCTGCTACTACAAGTGTAGTGCAGCTGCACTCTGTTCACTCAATGACACACACGCACACAAAAAGCACGTATCTAGAAGTTCTTCAAAATAATTTATTTGTTTCTTCACAGAAACAATTCTCAAAGCATCAAATGACTTGTGTGTTAGCACAGAAGTGCTAATTATTATTTATACAGGAATGAGAGACCCAAACCAAGTCTTCACTGTGCAGTATCTGCGCTGTCTCTTTGGGACGGAATATTCCATTCTGAAAGCAGAAAACCATATTTCTGGGTTTGACCATAAATTCTAGCCTGGTTTTGGGACACTTTCACAATAGGAGATTTTTTTTAAATACTAAGGAGATTTTCTAACAAGGTAAGATCAAGGCCCTAAGCAAAGCTGGCCCACTTGGTCTTTAGGACCTTGTCTTGTAGAGAAGAAATTCTATTTTGCTCCACAAAATGACACAGAAGACCTATGCCCCTGCCATTTCTCACCAAATGACTCTTATATTCTGGTACAAAGACAGTAATCTGGAGAAATAATGCTTGAGAAAGTTTCATAAGAATTTCCCTTTAACTGGGTCTACCTTATGGTCATTTCTTCCATACAATTAGAGAAGGACATAAGATATTCTTAAAAGGTTTTAGTTTAGAAAACATGGTGCAGCCAGTGCACAATGGATTCCCTATCTGATGTAGTTCAGATTTAATCTGACTGTTAGAAATCTGCCCTTTAAAAAAAAAAGGTTTGGGGAAATAACTCCTGATTCACACATTTTGCTTCACTTATTTATTTTCTAATGAATTGTATTTCTTGTCTGGAAAGACAGGATAGGTTATACAATATTAAGAAATGCATGTGAAATAAAGCTAGAGACAGCCTACCTGTAATAAATAACACAATACCCAAACCTTAATTTTCAGATGAAATGCTAATTCAGTCATACACCAGATTCAACACATTGAAATTTCTGCCTATTCTGAATTATTTCACACACACTTTTATAGGAGATACAGTGATATTTTTGTGTTCAGGTTGATACATAATGACATTTCTTGGAAAAATAATTGCTGCTGCCACTGAATACCCATTATACTGTTTTATACATTGGCTTAGATTCTGACCAACTCACTTTTAAAAGCTCCTAAAAAAAAAATAAATCAGATTTTGTTTATTAGAATGGTATCTAGCTATTAATTTTATGCAACTGTCAGGTTCATGTCTATCTGCAATACATTACATTACTAACAGCAGTGATATTGCACTTGTAGCAAGAGACTATACATTCATCAGGCGAAGGCTCAGACTCAAGAATACTGTCCATGACAACTGATGTACAGTCCAGGATGTCAGCTAAAACTCTTGGCAGAAAATGTGGTCAGATCTGTGGTGATGCCAGGCTGTCTTATTTACACTACTAAATAATTTGTTTTTCCTTCTTCATATTAATGTGTTTCATGGATTGTACTACTTACAAAGCTGAAAGAACGCTACTGGCTTGAGAAATATATGTAGGCCCCCAGAAATGTCTTCAGGCTCATTTGCTTCAATACCTGCAGCAGATCAATCACTGATCATCACACCTCTGTAACTAGATGTGGCATCAGGGGGGCAAAACAAAAAAAAACCAACCAAACAAAAAAACACAAATACAAAAAAAAACCCCACCACAAAAACCCAAACAGCCAAACAAAAAAACAGCAACAACAAAAAAACACCCAGAAATTAAAAAAAAAAAAAAAAAAAGGGGGGGGACTAGGAAAGCTCCTTTTTGCTCAGGAAGTAACTTTTGAATTTAGGGTCCTAGCAGTATTGTGGACTAATGCATTAGTCCAATAGAACAGCCATCTCTAGATCTCGTTCTTACTGAAGAGACTTCAATTAAATTTTAGATTATACCATAACAAAGGAGACCTTTTGCTGGATTACCCCCAGGAAATTAGAATGCCACTTGATCTGACTATGTCTGCAAAGGTTGGGATTGGTATAGCATCTGATTGAGTTACCTAAACAGCTACTGTACCTCAGCTTTGGAAAGGCTGGGGAAAAATGTACCCTTTATGGAAAATTAAGGCAAACAAAAGAGAAAACAAAAGGTGGACATAAATGACAACACGTTGAATTCACAAGTGAAAGGGTTCAGTAAAAGCAGCAATAAATAAAAGTAGGCCTTTATGGAAAGACTGGAGAAAAAAAGAATACAAAAGCAGATGATATAATTAGAAAGCACAACAGACAGAGACAGGTTATGCATGCTGACTTCAGATCAAAATGCCTTAAGCTATCCCTACATAATTTGGAATGTATTGGATAAAACATGCTTTCCTTTCAGCTGCTGAAAAACATCCACATTCATTATATGGTAAAATGTTTTCCAGGATTACCTGTGAAAAACTAAGAAATGTTAAGTAATTTTGGAAAAGAGTTAAAACAAAATGTACTGAAATTCTATAGACGTTTGTCTAGCTTGGTGCTTTAAGTCTTGCAGCACTACTGCCCTTTTGTAAAGAAGGAGCACTACATGCAGTGTGAAATAGAACACTCAGAAATAACATTTTCATACAGAATTCTTCTGGGAAGTGAAAATCGCTTTCAAAAGGGATAAGCAAAAGCTTGCTAGAAAGTATGTGATGTCAAGAAAAGGTGCTAATTTTCCCTGCTGGTGACTGTAAACTGTACTTTACTAAAGTGTGGATTTCGTTTGTAATTAAGTCTTCATCTCATACTCTCTGCACAGAACTTTTCTACATTTCCACATTTCAGAAACAAGCTTTAAGGATTCTGGCATCTTTTTTTGTTTGTTTGTTTGTTTGTTGGATCCCAATTCAGTAAATATTAACATAAGCAATTTTTCCAAATAATCTTCCACTTGGTATCAGCTGATTGCTTTACATCATTTGATGTTTGTAGGGCAACAGGCACTGGCATATTACAGAAGAGCTCAAGGAAAGCTGTACTCCCATCGCACATATCATTTCTGATAGTGCCACTTTACATACTGAAGTTGCTTGGAAAGAATATAGGAAGAAGTTGTCTTCAAGAAAACAGCAGGCACCAAGGTCTTCCCAAATTGTCAATTAAGATCTAAAAAAATTACAAGAGAAAAGAGATCCAGAGAAAAGAAGGAATACAAAGAAATAAGAAAGGTGCTCAACATAACCATGTATATTATATATGGTATCAGGATTCTACAAGAAAACAGTGCAAATTGCATGTATCAACATCTGCTGCATAAGTGTATTCATTTTGGAAGATAGGACAAATTGTATAAATACAAATTACATTCACTTTATTATCATCACTAGTAATGTCATCAGAGGCATCAAATGAAAGACCATTAGTTTTGTTGACCTGAGGTATGAACTAAACCAACACTTTTCTTGTTCTTAATTGCTATTGATAACAACACAGACTAATAATATTAGGACTGATGAAGCATTAAGATTTCAAATGTTACCATTTATATTCACAGTAAGCAGTACTTCAGTCTGTGCAGAACCCAACAGCTATTGGGGTAACTTGCAGAGTAACTGGAGAAATAATATAGACTTTTACCCTTAACTTGTAATAAAGGTTGTGAAGGTATTATAAGTTTTTAATAAATAATTTGTGCACAAGAAAAAAGTGGGATATGACTGGGAAGTTTGGTGGAACAAGGTTTTGTTCAGCATGAAAAGTGGAGGGACTGAATGTTGCCTGGAAAACTGAAGTCATGGTAGATAATATTAAATAACATAATTTACCGTATTATATATGTGAGTTAATAATTTAATAATGTATATTATCTAGTAGTCTATTTCAACAAGGAAGGCAATGTTAATGAGGACAAATAAATTTTATTAGACCATCTATGTTAGTTGAAAAAAAAAAAAGAAAAAGCTTTCAAGCTGAATCTCTTTGAATAAATCATCTTGTCTAGCACATGAAATGTACACATACACACACACACATATATATTTATCCAAGCTGTTGTTTAAGCAGTGTACTGTTTGGAGATGGTTTAAAATGCCATATCTACTCTTCTCAACATTTTCCTGTCTCTTTTGCAAACATGAACTTCCACAAGATGAAATCCGTTAGATGCTGTACAAATAAAATGAAATAGGCTCTGAGGTGGGGTGAAAGAACATTTTTTTTTCGTCTCCTAAACTGAACATAGGGAGTGACTTCCAATAGTTCATGATGGACAACATCGTTTGAGTCTTACTGCATTAGTTCACAGAAGCTGGAAAATAATGTCCTGAAACCATCTACCAAAAACAAAATTAAAATCAGTCCAATCTTGTTCTAAAGACATTTCTTATGTTAAGCAGCAGTTTCTGTGCTTTCCAAGAAGAAATGTAACAGTCCAAGGGTGAAAACAGTAACAATTTTTAAAAATAAAAACACCAAAAAAACTAAAAAATAACCCTTAAAAGAAAAACCCCCAAAACAAACAAACAAACAAAAAAACCCCAACAACAAACCCATGGAACAATTTCACAGAATCATAGAATAGTTAAGCTTGGAAAGAAACTTAAGATCATCTAGTTCCAAACCCCCTGCCATGGGCATGGATGCTTCACCCTAGACCATGTCACCTAAGGCTCTGTCCAGCCTGGCCTGGACTTATTTCACAGCATAATATCACATTTTGGGCATTTGTGTGTGCAGAAAATGGGAACTCTGCTTGGTTTTACTGGCTTCTACTTCACTGCATGTACCCAGAAGTCTCAGAGAATTGCTTGTTAACAAAGTTAGTGTCACATCTCCTACAGTATTCTAGGAGATGCAAAAAGGACAGCTGAGTGTTGTCAATTTGAACACACTTCTGTCATCCTCTGCAATTCATTTTGGAATAGTAATATGGCTTCCACACAGGCATTTCCAGGCCACCAAGGTAACCACTAGAAAAAGGTCATTACAATGAAAAGAAAACAGACAACTGAATATGGAACTGTTTTTCCTAAACCCAGATTTGCTCACTGAACAGCAGGAATTTTTGACCATCCAAAATTAAGCAAGTAAAAAGAATGAATTGTCATTACCAGGATGGAATCAGTGAGATAAAAATGACTGGACTTAGAACAGGAAAAAGAACCTGGAACTTATGAAGGCATTTTACAGACTTTAAAGTAACCTTAAGAAGTGTTGAGGATGCTGAGGGAGGAAATTATTTCTCCATCTCTAGCATTTTTCTCAAATAACTGATGACCCTTTTATAAAGTCATCTTTAGAAACCACATTAATTGCTTAAAACACAGGACTTGTTTTAAATAATAATGTATCCATAATATTTAGCCTTAGTATTTCGTTACTGAATGGTTAGACACCAGAATTGACCTCTGGAAGCTAGGAAAGCTGGGTCACAGGAGTGTGACTCCTTGCCACAAAGGCCAGCAGTGAATGCTGAAGCTGCCTGGAGGAGAGGTGGTGGATGAAGCCTGAACAACCCAGGAGGGTTCAACGAAATACAGGCCAAACACACCTGTATGGTGACCTTTGTCAAAGGTAAAGTTATATACGGATGTTGGGACACACAGGTACAGGCCATGACAAAACTAGTAATTTTGTGCAACAGTTTTACCTGATTACAAAATTCAATTGATGACCTTTAAAAAATGTGTGTAGTAATCCTTAGAAAACAAAACCCCCTACTTGTACTTCTCCAGCTACCTATCCAGAAATATCGGCACACTAATCATTTTTGCACTTGAAATTTATCAATTTTCGTTCATTGAAACCAGATTATTTCACATTTTTTGGATAAAGACACTAATATTTTGTTATCGAATTACCTCAGTTCCCTGCAAACGTCAATATCAGGGGTTTTGTAATGTCTTTCATTTACTTTGGTTTAAAAAGATATACAAATTGGCAACATGAGAAAAGTGAGAAATACACTGTCTCTTTTACAAACATAGAAGAAGACAAAGCTTTTTAGCAGGGTCAACAATCTGCCACAGGCATCTACTTCAGCTGATTAAAGGGAACTTCCCTTGTGGAATTCTATTAACCTCTATACTAACCTGCTGATAAGGTTAGGAATGACCAGGTTAGGAAAGCTAAGGCCCAGTTGGAATTAAACTTGGCTAGGGATATTAAGGATAACAGGAAGGGATTCTACAGGTACATAGCAAATAAAAAACAGATTAGGGAGAACATAGGCCCCCTCAGGAAGCTCTCGGGTGAACTAGCTACACAGGATTTGGAGAAGGCTGAGGTTCTGAATGACTTCTTTGCCTCGGTCTCCTCTAGCAAAGGCTCTGACCGCACCACCCAAGTCTTGGAAGGCAGATGCAGGGACTGTGAGAATGAAGACCTTGGGCCCACTGTAGGAGAGGAATTGGTTCGAGACCATCTTAAAAATCTGAATGTGCACAAGTCCATGGGTCCTGATGAAATCCATCCACGGGTCCTGAAGGAGCTGGCAAATGAAGTTGCTATGCCACTGGCCATCATATTTGAAATATCATGGCAGTCCGGTGAAGTTCCCGATGACTGGAAAAAGGGAAATATAACCCCCATTTTCAAGAAGGGGAAAATGGATGACCCGGGGAGTTACAGCCCAGTCAGTCTCACCTCTGTGCCAGGCAAAATCTTGGAGCAGATTCTCCGGGAAGGCATGCTAAGGCACATGAAAATCAACAAGGTGCTTGGTGACAGCCAGTGCGGCTTCACTAAGGGGAAATCCTTCCTGACCAATTTGGTGGCCTTTTATGATGGGGCTACAGAACTGATGGACAGGGGTAGAGCAGTTGATGTCATCTACCTAGATTTGTGTAAAGTGTTCGACACTGTCCCACACGACATTCTTGTCTCTAAATTGGAGAGACATCCGTTTGATAGGTGGACCATTGGTGGATAAAGAACTGGCTGGATGGCCGCACACAGAGTTGTGGTCAGTGGCTCAATGGCCAGCTGGAGACCAGTAACGAGTGGTGCCCCTCAGGGATTGGTGTTGGGACTGGTCTTGTTTAACATCTTTGTGGGTGACATGGACAGTGCGATTGAGTGCGCCCTCAGCAAGTTTGCTGATGTCACCAAGATGCGTGGTTTGGTTGATACACTGGAGGGAAGGAATGCCATCCAGAGGGACCTTGACTTGCTTGTGAGGTGGGCCTCATGCCAACCTCATGAAGTTTAACCATGACAAGTGCAAGGTCCTGCAGCTGGGTCGGAGCAATCCCAGGCACAGCTACAGGTTGGGCAGAGAAGAGATTCAGAGCAGCCCTGTGGAGAAGGACTTGGGGGTGCTGGTCGGTGAGAAAATGAACATGAGCTGGCTGTAGTGTGCACTTGCAGCCCAGAAAGCCAACTGTATCCTGGGCTGCATCAAAAGGAGTGTGACCAGCAGGTCAAAGGAGGTCATCCTGGTCTTTTACTCTGCTCTCATGAGACCTCACTTGGAGTATTGTGTGCAGTTCTGGTGTCCTCAACATAAAAAGGACATGGAACTGTTGGAACAAGTCCAGAGGAGGGCCACGAGAATGATCAGGGGACTGGAGCACCTCCTGTATGAAGACAGGCTGAGAAAGTTGGGGCTGTTCAGCCTGGAGAAGAGAAGGCTGCATGGAGACCTCTTAGCAGCCTTCCAGTACCTGAAGGGGCCTATAGGGATGCTGGGGATGGACTCTTCATTAGGGACTGTAGTGATAGGACAAGGGGTAATGGGTTAAAACTTAAAGAGGGGAAGTTTAGATTGGATATGAGGAGGAAATTCTTTCCTGTTAGGGTGGTGAGGCACTGGAATAGGTTTTCCAGGGAGGTTGTGAATGCTCCATCCCTGGCAGTGTTCAAGGCCAGGTTGGACAAGGCCTTGGGTGACATGGTTTAGTGTGAGGTGTCCCTGCCCATGGCAGGGGGGGTGGAACTTGATGATCATAAGGTCCTTTCCAGCCCTAACTATTCTATGATTGTATGATTCTATAATGTCATTCTCTAGAAACCTGGTTTTACTCATTTATAGTCTTCAGATTGTATATATTTCTCTGCCAGTTAAATAGAAGAGCTCTGCCAGCTCAGCCAGTGTAAAGAACTTATGTAGCATGCGTATGAAAATTCAATAAATTGTCATGAAAAATGTGCTTGATACTCAAAATAAAATATGCTTTGCATGTAAAAGCATATATATTAAATGCAAAAATATAGTTGGAATTTTTTGTCACAGTGGTACATACATAGGAAATTATATATATACTACAAATACAGAGACAGTTTTGTACCTAAACATAAGATTTATATGTTTAAATTCCTATTTAGTTTGTTTGAGTCCTTATCTCACCATCAAATGCAAAAAATGATTCATCATGAATCTCATTTCATTACCACTTAAGCTTCAGTACATTTATCTAAATGGAGTTGATATAGTAAATACTTTTTTCTCTTTTCATTTTGCAAGTTTGTTCTTTTTACCAATGTTAAATTCATTATTTAATGTATATTTAATGTATATTTTAATTTAATCTTCTTTTTCTTTTCAAAGAGGAAAAATGTGGGCTTAAGGTGAGTACTTGCATGTTACTGTAAAAGACCTGAACAGAGAAGGGGAGTAATTCCCAACTTTGTTACTGTTAATTCCAGTAGGGCAAAGCACTTCATTATGGACTTACATTCAGCAACATTTTAGAGTGCAGGTTCATCTCACTTAGCCTTGGTTATCTGTACTGGTTTTAACTGGGATAAAGTTAAATTTTTTCATAGTAGATTTTCTGGGGGTAAATTTGTAGTGAAAATCGTTGCTTGCTAACGCAAGGATGTTTCAGTTATTGCTGAGCAGTTCTTGCATAACAACAAAGCCTTTTGTGCTCCACAGAATACTCTGCCAGCGAGTAGGCTTGGAGAGGACATAGCTGGGACAGCCAACCAAAAGGATATTCCATGCCATATGACCATATATCATGCTCAGCAATAAGAGCTGCAAGGAAGAAAGAGGAAGGAGGGATGTTTGGAGCTATGGTGTTTGTCTTCCCAAGTAGCTGTTACGTGTGATGGAGCCCTGCTTTCCAGGAGATGGCTGCTGATAGAAGCAGTGAATTAATTCCTTATTTTGCTCTGCTTGTCCATGCTACTTTTGCTATACCTATTAAACTGTCTTTATCTCAACCCATGAATTTTCTTCCAATTGTCTCTCCCATCCCACTGTGGGGGAGCGAGCAAGCAGCTGCGTGAGGTTTAATTGACATTTGGGTTTAAACCATGACACTATCCAAAGTCAAAGGTCAAGCCGAAACCGCTTCTATACCCGAATAATCAATGGAGAGATAGGTATCTATTCAAGTTATATTTAGGCATGTTATATTTGCTAATCAGACATCCTTAACTATGTCAGAAGGACTATCAACTTCTTTTGATGGCAAATCAAGAACAGCAGAACCTGTATTAGATTAGGCTGTGCTTCATCTCTATATTGTATAGACAGTCATCTTCTAAGGTGGGGTTCAGTCATTTTAGCCATTTAATAAAGAAAAGCTTTCCTGTACAAAATAATAGTTCATCTCATTTATCCCAGGAATGAGAACTATCTTTTTTTAGCAAGAGTATTCACGTTATAGTGGGAGTCTGTATTTCACAAAGGTAAACTTCACCCAGATACAGCTAAACTGGGAAAATCCCCCTGAGGCTTTTGCCAATTAAAGGTGAAAATACATTGTTCTTCAGGTTAAGTGATGGAGTCAATAGCAAAATTATTTGGTGTAACACTAAAAAGAAAATTAATTATTAATGTGCCAAATATGATACTTTACACAAAGGTAAAAACATAAAAATTAATAATGTAGAGTGCAACAGAAACAATAGAACCTCAATTAAAGACTGGTAATTTTTCCACACTATGTGGGGTTTTTTCTTCTTCTAATATAAGAAAATATTACAATACTGATGATAATTTATTAGAGGAGTCTTCTGTGATTAATTAAAAAAATAAAAATTGCTCTGCTACTCCATTAACATTCTCTCTGTGTAATTTATTTTGGCTGTAACTTTGCAAGGTTTGAGATGAAGAGTGCATTGGGTCGTATTTACCTAAGATTCACACGAAGCAGCAGAAACTCTTCCCAGCAAAGAGCCAAAAGGATGACATTAGTTTCAAGTTTTATTCTAAGTTTTCTGCTTTCGTTTTGAAGTCCATCTAAGCCTCTTCTCAGCAAACGAGCCTGGTGATGTCTGTGAGGACTAAAAAATATGCCATATGTTTGAAATCAGATTATTCTTAACTTAGTAAATTAATTCTGTTGTATCACTGTAAATACATAAAGCAAGCCGTAGGTAGCAAAATTGTTCGAGTTGATGCCTGCTTTTTGTGCTACCTTTCTGCAAAGCTACCTTTCTTCTTATTTAGAAGAAAGATGGATAACATTGGAGAGAAGGGAAGAAATAAGAAAATGAAATTTAAATGAAACCTAAAACATTACTATCATCCTGGATAGATGTGCAAAATGGACACTAAATGCAATCTGGGTAGCTCGTAATTTGGAAGATGCTTTTATTTGACATTTTTAAAACAGCTTATTTATAATCCATCTGCTTATGATGCAGAGGTAACCAGACCTCACAGTAGGCTGTCTATACCTAGTAAAGCTAATTTCAGGGGATTCTGAAAACCACCTACTATTCAACTATGTATAGAGTAAGCATAATGCCCATGACACACAAAGTCACCCTAACTGGTTGACCAAATACTGTGTCGTTTGGAAACTGTTAGATGTTTATATCTTTTATGAGCAGTCCCCTGAAGCACTCTCGTGTGTGACCTGTCTAAAACATCACCATCTATATCTATATTTAGCCCCAGATCAGTCTTTTTTCTCCCTCTTCACACTTACTGGAAAGTAATAAGCATCAACAGATGCATTACCTGCCACTTCCAATAGGATGAATTATACCCAGAGAATGTCAGTCCCTGCATTAAACTAGAAAATCCATCAGCAACTTCCCAAAATTACTGGCCCTGAGTCAGGGCAATGCAATTCCACCCTCATACCCTATCATTTTTATCACCCTCTGAAAGGATGTCTCAATGCACATGAACTGTATGCTTAACATCAAGTCTCAATATACCTTACCAAATGTGTTTTGAGATGCTAATATATCTTTAGTGAGCAACACACTCCCTGTTACACATATTTTCTGGATTACCACAAAAATGTGTGATACTTATTCCAGTGACATATCTGGGATACCATATAGCAGATTGATACCCATCTGACTATCTATACATTATTGCCAATAGTCATAGTAAGGTGAAATTTCTATGGGAAGTAACCTATATTATCCATATCCATATCTACCTTAGAAAGTGGACATTGATTCCAAATCTATCACGAGACTAGGAGCCATACACTCTGTGAATTAAACAACAGTTCAGGGGTTAGAGGTCAACTACAAACTTTGGAAAATTACAGCATTTGAAGGCAACTTGAGAACAAAATCAAACACTTTAAAAATGTTATTATACATTATAAACTGCCATAACAAAAAATGTTTTTTCCTGTCAAAATGTATGTCTCTATAAGCTTCAACAATCTTCCCATCCTTGCTTCTCAAAGTGTAATCATTGATATTTAGAAGTATCACACAGATTGTCTGAATAATTTTCTAAAACATGGGAATCTGAGAGCTCCAAAATCTTCTGCTAGCTTTAGTGGATCTGCCAGCTCAATATGAAGGGATGTTTCAGAAATACTCAACTAATTTGTACATTGATGAAACTCGCAAGATCTACAGACATGCATATCACAAGCTAGAATATTTGATACAGAATTACATTTAATAAGTAAAACATAAAGATGTTTGTTGAAAGATGATGAAATCCTAAATCACTCTTAGAAAGTGTAAATTCTTTTGACTTTTTTTATTGACTCTATGTTTTATTATTGCCCAGTAAATGAGTAAAAATACTTTGAAATTGTCAAATTAAAAGCTGTATGCTTTTCACATCAATAGACTAATAAATGAAATCACAGGTAAATAGACTGCTAACTAAAAATACTGCAATAATAATCCAGACCTCTAATATTTCAGCTTTGTGAAGTATTTGTGGGTGAATTACTGCATGTTACTTGTGGAAAAGCTTTGTAAGTTATGATTTCCATTTGGTCTTTACTCTCCAAGATCTTGCACTTCACAAAACAACATGTACTCAAAATTCTGCACTTGCAGAAGTGTATTCTGTATTCTGACCTAGCTAGAGCTTAAAGTATTAACACTGCACTCAGATATCTTCTGATCACTCCTACCAGTCAATATCAAACCAGGTAAGATGCTTTGTGATGCTTACCTTACTACTATCAAACCCCATCTACAATGTAGCTCACATGGACCTCAGCTCAGAAAAATGTTCCCATTTCTCAGTGCACCTAAGTTGGAGCTTGTCTGTAAGCACATACACTTACACTGCACACTGCCTGAAGTTTCTTAATCTCCCTAATGCTAGGTGCCCTCCATTTGCAATTCTGTAGTCTGACTTCCAGTTCCAGCTCTGCAACCTCTCACCTAAACTGGGGTGACAGTAATTTCCCCCCTTTGTTACCATGTGGTTTATCTCGGTTTATTCTTATGACCTGGCACCTCCCAACACCAGTGTTGGAGCTATAGCAGATTCGCATGGGAAGCTACTTCACTGGCATGAGAATCACCTCCCCTACTTCCCTACCCCCTCCCCCCCTTACTTAACCCTTGGTTTGTAGCTTTAAGCTTATACCGCAGGAATAGAGGACTGAACAATATTGTAGATAATAGTAATAAATCAATGGTAAGCATTACCCAACATGCCTGCCCAAAATTCAGCAACCAATCGGTGTGTAACGCACCTAATTAAGCATGCTCCCATCAGTGCTAAAAGCATCATGAACAAGAAAAAGCCCAGCGAGCTTGGACATGTCCTGAGGAAAACCACATGGTTACAGGGGAAAAACGTGGCTGAAAAAATCATCATGGTTACTATCACCTGCTGCGCTGTTGTACTGGAGAAGATATGTGAGAGAGGAGCACGTTCTCCTTCATTTCACAGCTGGCCACCAGGGAGAGATTTTCCCATTTTATCTCTGCCTTTTAACATTTTAACATTTTCCTTTCTCATTCTCTCATTCTTCTGGGTTCCTCCCCTGCCCTGCCATGCCCCAAGTAACTTTGGAGTTGATTTATGCCATCAGATGTGGACTTCATAAATACAATTTTATGCACATCCCATCATCATTTGTGCAGCATTTAAATATTGATTAAGCATGAGAATCAAAACAGGGGTGAATTAAACACATTTAAATGCTTTCTGAATTTAAACTGGAAAGTCTGATGTAAATCTCACGAGCAACAGGGTTAATGGCCCAAATAATCCCAAAGATCGCACTACAGGGAATATTTTACATAAATACACCATAAAGCAGACACATGAAGACACAGTGGTGGGAGACATAAGGCTACAAACCAAGTGTTAACAGAGTCCATCCAATAAACAGCAAAGGCTGATAGGTTTTCAGTAATTTGAGAGCTTCCTCATTTGTCTCTACTGCTTCCAGAAACTGCCAATGTATAAGTGCCTGTAAGTAATTAGACCATGAATGCTGTGAATAGATAGTAAATATGATTATTTTACCCTCTGAACATCAAATCCTATGCAAAACTCCTAGTAGTCTTTTTCAGATGAAGAATTTAAGCAGATTACTCAGTCACTATAGGTCCTTCCCTGTTCCTGAATAAATGATAACATTCATCATCTTTAAGAGTGGTCTGAAGATGGACATCAACATAAGAAAGCACTGTAGAAATAACAATTTGCATAGAAGCTGATGATGGAAGGGTGACTAAATAAGATACTTAAATTTACATGTCTATGGGAGAACTAAGTGTTTTCAACTGCCATGGTAGTTGCTAGAGATCTAGCCAATACACACAACAGAGTTTAAATACTGTGATCAAACTCAATGTAAAAGTTGACGTTTACTGATTAGCCAAGTGAATAAATTTCTAAGCTCCACTGACTATTGACTGTTTACTGGAAAAGGAGTTTACACAACACACATCTAGAGTTAGCTCTCTTAATCTCAAACTGAATCCTATCCCTCATCTCCTCGTGTGACATTCAACATGAAAGAGTAAATACATAACATAATAAGTAGTGTTTCATTAACTATGGTCATTATTGCATATAAACTCAAATTTATGCCATTGTGATGCTGGCCTAAATGACATTTCAGAAGAAAAATGAGTGCTTTAACTCTGACTCAGAAAGAATGGTATCCTCAGTACTAAAACAGATGTTGAATAAGTATGTGTTTTCACACACAATAACTTGTTTTAAAAGCCCTTTGACAATGGGTCCATGAGAAGTTTTAGGATATGTTTCTACATATTTTCAATGAAATAGTTTTTGCTTTTTAAGTATGTCTGTATATAACTAACACTAACATGGAAAAAAGTCTTTTTCTTCCAGGACTATTATGCAAAGAAGTTTAAAGCTGATCACTTGTAAAGATCTTAAATGTAAAACCATTTGGCATTGCCTTCTGAAGCCTCACACTTCTGTGATCAGCAGAGTATTCTCTTTTCTTTGCACTGTTTTTGTATGGCACTGAACATCACTGACATATGTCCACATGATGAAGAGTGCAGGAGTTGATTCTGAGCTACAATTACACAGTTCCTGAAGCAGCACAAAACATGATCTGTCCTTGTCTATATCTGCATTTGAACTGGTTTTGATATTTATGTAATTTTGTCCATTGCCAACAGTTTTCTTTTTGGCAACAGGTAATCTTCATAGCAGATAAGACTCGAGAACTTAACCTGCTAACACCTGAAATTTGAAACAAAAGCCAGCCAGAAACAGGCTTCAACCGCTTGAACTCTGGCATCATAAATATTTTCCAAGACTACAATAGGGAAAAATTTCCACCTAGGTGTGATACGAATGGGACTAAAGAAGATTATTTTTTTTCAACATGAATGATTTTTTTTTTCTTTCCAATAATTAACCAATCCTTTGCAAAGATTATTTTGGTAATCATGTTGTTATTTTGGTAATCGTGTATTATTTTGGTAATCATGTTGCTTTCCTCAGTTGTTAATGTTGCATTTTAAAATTACTTCACAAAGTACACCTCGAAGAAACTATGTATGTTTGTACTGTGCCAAATGGAAGAACCCTTTGAGGCACAGCTTTCCACTGGATCTCTCTGCATGAAGATCTGCAAACCACTGGTAAAGAACTGACACTCTTTCTCAGTTGATAGGCTCAGAACACTGCAAGACTCAGGACCCAACAGTCTGTGCATCCCTGTAGCTATCAAGTTACTGAGGCTAAGTCAGCTTGCCAATAGTTTGTAGTGGTTCTGAAGGTGCTTCTGGCATTAACGTATTAAAAATATTGTCATTTGGCTAATATATATATGAATAAGGGATTTTTTTTATAATTTTTTTTTTTAGAAAGAGGGAAAGATAGCAAAGAAATGAAACATTTCAAGTACAGCTCAAAGAAAAACTAAATTTATGCCACTGGCTCATTAATGGAAACAGGATAAACCAAGGAAATACAGTCAGTGGAAAAGTTATTAGTGCAAAAGGATGATTGTTGAAAGTTATTTGATGAATGAAATCACCACTGATTAGAGAGGTAGTATACATATCACAGAGTAAGCAGATTAAAGGAAGAAATCATTTGAGCCAGCACTGAATAAAAATGACCAATTGAAAGGAATTGTTCAAAGCCGTTTGTCTACAATGCTTGAATGACTGCCAGGTCTGACAGCTGAGGTTCCCATAACTCTGCTGGTCTGCCATCAGAGGCTGTAGATGCTTGTTGTTATGTGAACCAAAAGAAGTGCAATGAGCCTCCCACATCCTATTTTGTGCTCTCCTGTGGCCCTTCTGCATCTTCTGGGATTCCACTTGTTGTCTCATCTTTAACACAGGTAATGACCAGATCACAGTGACAACAGAATACCAATAGTAGGTAAGCTTTGCTTGGATTAAGGGCAAACTAATCCTTCAAATGCTGATAGATGTGTTATCCAGAAAATAAGTAAATAAGAGCTCCTGTTTTGACTAGGCTCTTACAAATAGCATGTGAGCAGCTTCTTCTAATGCTTCTCAAAACTTTATTCTGAATACTCATTATTCTGAATGAAAAATGGCACACACAGTGCTCCAAGGGCTGTTAAGCAGCTACTCCTCAAAGTCATAACAGAGACTTCTCAAAGCAAAAGAGGCTGATATTTGCCCATGGTAATGAGCCCACTGCTTGCATGCAAATTAAGTTTTAATTTCCTTTAAATTTCTTCTGTTTCATCTTGATAATCTGAGTAAGAATGAACCAAAAAAAGAAGATAGAAGATAGAAAAAAAACCCAACAAACCTATTCTAAAAATGCAAGAAAACTTTGGAAATGCCTTTTGTGTTTACATGCTGATGCAATCTGTTTCTAGTGTACTCTGTGGAGTCTGATAATTTCTGTGCAGTATGAGCATATTTAAAAGTAAAATTACACAAAACTAAGAGTGTGAGAATAAAGACCAAAATTCATTATAAAACTCTCTCTCGAGCCTATACTGGGGGACTCTAAGGAAGTTTCAATTTATAGACTATACCCACACAGCTTTAAAACTTAAACTACTTTGTCTTGCAGCTCCCATATAATTTTTACAGACAAAGACATAGCTCTGTAACAGTGAGGTATTTATCAAATATCAGTTCATTATAAAAATGGAGCACTGACTAACTGTGAGGAAGAATTCCCTAGAACTTGCATATTACTTTTTTAATCTCAATTTAGAAAACACTAGGGGAAAATACAGTTTAATAAATAATAGAACTAATCTTTTTGGAGAGGTTAAGTAAGGTAATGTACTTCCTCTAATACCAGTGCTATAAAATTAAGGAGAAACTTGCTGGAAAAATTTCCCTAGGTATTGAAGATTAAATTTAATTCCCCTTTCTTCAGTTTGCAGTAATTTAGGAGGAACCTAGCTCACTTTCTATATTTCAGATAGGAAACATATGTAACACCATAGGTCACTAGTAACAAAGGCCATCTATACTGTTCTCGCTAACCTTTGTGCCTGAATGGAAATCAAAACCAGCTAATGTATGACTCACCACTTTCCCAAATTTGAACAGCCACCAGGCTCCAAGAACTCATGAGGGTCAAATGCTTCAGTGCAAAGCACAGAAACCTGGCAGTAGCCAAACGTAGGCTAAGTTAGCTTTTGCGAAGCCACCCATTTCCACTTCATTAGAAATCAGATTTAGCTTGAGGTATATAGTTTTATACATTATGTATTCTTCTAGTTACACATATTTTAAAAATTTTAACAAGTACATCTTAAAATAATTTTAATAATTTCTAATCTGATTATTTACTGTGCAATGATGATGTGGATTAATTTGCCAAAACTGAGTCATTTAATTAATAATTATTTGATTTTTCATCTCATAGTGTGCCAGGTTGTAACAATGTTCACCTCTTAAACTTTACCACTGCACATAGCTACTGGAGGATTTTAAGAATACAATTTAATAGACAATTTAAATGAATAATATAAAAGTTTCTTATAGAATAATAACCTTGTCCAAAACTCTAGTGTAACAACTTAATTCACTCGCTGTATGTTTCTTTTACTAAGGATGCAATTCAGTGACAGGCTTTCCTGTGGTTGTAATGAGAATCTGATCACCATTAATTAAAAATGCTTGGAAAGTACTTTTCTGAACGGTAGGTGGTTTCTATCTCATCTAAGTTTAGCAGATGAAAAATTAGCTTCTTAATTTAAAGCCTGTTACCTCTGATACCCATAGAGATGCACATCGCTGAAGGACATTACTGCATTCTGAGAGCTGTATAAGAGTAGGATTCATCTGTAGATTATTACATCTAAATTCAGGAGTCAGCAGGTAAATTAGATATCCAAGTTCCCATTACACTGTATTATTATGGACCTGTTACCTGAAAACTCAAAGCCATTTTACAAAAACATTATACAAAAAAAGGTTCTTGCTAAATTCTGTTTAGATGCCCAATTTTATCTTTGTCTAGGAATGAACAAGAAAAAATTAAAACCACTGCCTTTAAAAAGCTGTTTAGCTTAATCTGGCTATGGAAGCATTATAACTCATTAATCTTAGCCGTGTAGTTATTTCATAGCCTTGGAATTATCGTGCGGCACTGTTCCAGAGAAAAGTTAAAATTACTTTGTGCTTTCATTTATTTTCAGTTCAACTCAGCTCTGGATTTCCTGTTTTCCTAGTGCTTTATTTAGAGATTAGTGGAATAGCTCTGTAATATTTTTATACTTCAGTCATTAATACATACTTGGACTTCGAACCCTTTGAACTATTAGGCATGTATAGACATACTTTAGAAATAATTAAAATGCATCCATAAAACTAATTCTCTTGCAGATATATCCATTCTTATTTCCACTGTGTGATTTAGTGTAAGATCAATTGAACCACTGCTCTGCCTTCATGTTGCATGGATTTAGTGAAATAGATAAGGGATAGTCTCACCTCAGCAATTCCCAGGAGCTACTTTCCACCATAACTTACTTTAGTGAGCTCAGTTGGCGTTTTTCTGTTTGTCTATTTATCATTTGATGTTTGTTTGGGTTTTGTTTGTTTCGTTCTTAAATATTTCTAGATTCTGAAACCATGTAACAGCTTCCCTATTACCAGAAAGTTTATTGTCCATATACCATCTCTGGGAAATCCAACAGATTCTTGTGCCATCAGGTTCTTGTGCCATAGCACTTCCATCCTAAGTAAAAAATGCTGTGTAGCATAATACTTTGGAATGGATTTGCTTTCATAGTCATTGACTGTTCATCTGGTCAAAACACTTTTCACATGTTCATTGTTAGAAAAGAAGTTTGAAAAACTATAAGCCATCACTCGATGGAACATTAGTGAAATCTTTCAGTTATTCATCGCCATTTAAAAATGTCCATGTGGGTTTGTCAGTACAGCTTTCAAAATGTAACAAATTAATATCCTTATTTTGTCTTAATTTGTGGACAGATGGTGTGAAGAGGGCTGAGTGATCCACAGTGCTGTCCCTCAGCTTGTCAAGACTTATTTACAGTGCAGGAGCCAACCTCTGATGGCTGATTATCTGCTTCATTTAGTAGAAGTGAAATTAACCTCTGGTTTCTGTGCTGATGACTCAGCAGGTAGTGTACCAATAATGTAAAAAATTGTACCAGAAAGACATTGGTCTTCAACCCTAACAAGTCCCATTAAAGAGCCAAATTGCTTTATTAGACCCAGGAGACAGAAGCAATCATTTCAGTCTACTAACTGGAAATAATAAAGTCTGGGGGAAAAAGAGAAGAAAATTAGTTCTGTTTCCATGCATAAAAAAAAAAAAAAAGCATTATATCAGGTGATTTTTAAAAAGCAAAATTCTGCTATTAATTTCATTGGAAGCAGATCTGAGTATTGAAATATAAAAATCATTAAAGATACAAAAAGTTATACATTGTTTCAGCTTCTGTGGCTTTTGCTTCTTGGGTTGTATTACATGGTACATAATATTATGCACAGTGCATCTCCAATAGGAGTAATCTTAGTTAAACAGCTTGATGTCAAGTACACCTGATGTATGATTTTTTTATGCTGGATAATAATACAACAGCAGTAATAATCCACCCAGAAATACACATTAAATGCTTTCAAAAATGTAACCTCTTTTGAAAGGTTCTTCTAATGATAGCATTTATGAGCTGACAATGGAAAATCAGCACAGAGGAAGGCTAATGATGAGCGTTAGCCCTATTTAATTGATCTGCTGAGAAATACCTGAATCGCAAGGCTATCTGTCAATAGGAGGAAAGGATTGGCTAGTTGAAATCAAATTTACATTATACTTCTGCAAGAAAAGCTTCCATGGTGGCTCATGTTGCATTATATTGTTTTGCATCACATGACACACTTCATCTCACAAGGTTGTTTCAAAACAATGTAATGCATCAGAACTGTTAAAAAGGATACAACTTTTTTTTTTTTTTTCCCCATGCTAAATATACACAAAGTGCTCCAAGTAAAAAAGCATTGATTACCCATAGGTAGTTTTTTGAAAGCAAGTGTCAAGTGGGAGCAGGTATCGCGCATTAAACCCACTCACCTTTAGAAGAGCAAATATTGTGATAAAAACCAGATGGGAGATTAAACAAAGATTTTAAAGATCTTCTTGATATATTTATATATATATATATATATGTATGTGTGTGGCTCACACTGAGGAATTCTTGTTATGAAAATAGCTTACTGGTGTTTGTTCAAAGGTTTTGACTCATTGTACAGATGCCTTTTTAACCCCCCTTGGACTTTGAAAGCAAAAGCATTTTCATTACTGCAGACTCTTTTCTAAAGGAAATATTTTTTCACACACTGGTCTATGCCTGCATGTTAAATTGTCTGTTTGTTCCTGGACAGATTGTGATTTATTTAATTCCACCAAACAAATGTCACAGAGCAAGCCTCAGGGCAGTTAAACTAGAATAGCACTCAATGCTTCTATACAGTAAAATATTATTGAAAGATGGAATCGCTTTTAAAAACATTAACAGCTGCAGGAAAAATGAAAGGTGAAAAGCACATGCTTTATTTGATGCCAGTATGCTTTCTATTTTTGCCCTTTCTCCTCTGAGACTTCTTGCTCAACTGAAAAAAACTACAAAAGTATTTTCCCTTATTGTTTTATCCAAGCTCCAAGACCAACAGGTGGTGTTTTGTATTGAAACACAGATGTACAAAGCATTCAAGGCAGCTTAAGAAGTTTTAGGTATCTGTATAAGGATATGAAAGTTTATCTTGCTTTCAGAATATGGTTATAAAGAAATAATCTCCAGTGTAACTTTTCAGTAATATTCGATTTCTGTGTAGCCTGGACAAGTTGACTTGCACTGAAGGACACACCATAGACTTTAGAAATGGGCTGTCTCCAACTTATTATCTAGTTTATTCCTCTCCTGCTGAAACCATGTTCCTTACTATGCAAGTTCCTTTAACCATCCTTGCTAACTACTGTCTCATATGACTGACGGTGAACAATGCTGTTGTTCTATCATAGTAACAGAGACTGTCAAAATGTGATTACGGATCTCAGATCTGGGGTCAACTGTGTGGCTGTACTGGACTCAGGAGAGCTCTATACCTTGAGAAGTTTTTTTGAGAAGAACATTTTGACCACCTTTCTCTCATGGAAATCAAGAGTTATGTCATTCGTATCTTGTAGCGGAAAGACATAATAGATAACTATTCCATGTAGTCAAACTTTTCCTGGAAGCCAAATGCTGCCATATGCGTGTAACTATTGGTCTATTTATGTCAGATGTCCATTATACATCCCACTTCCCACATTTCTATCATGTCATCTTGAATTTATTGCATCTTTTAGGATTTCTCCATGCAGTTTGTCATAGCCTGAGTTTTTACAACTGAAGAGATGATAACTCCCCCACTGAAATTCCATATCTGGTGTGCCATGCCATGCCAACCACTCCTCACTGAGACATCTCCTTATTGTCACAGTCTCTCCCAGTTAACAGATCACCTGGTCCAAACTTTTATTTGGCAGAGTTTCTTGTCTGTCCAACCTTCATGACCTTCTTTCTCTTTTTTCATACCCAAATCAGCCTGCTTCTACTTACCATACTGTCAGTTTTCTCCTCAGCCAAGTCTTATGGTGAGTTGCTTACCCTGTTCTTGTGTAAGAATTTCATTAGCCTTGCCTCTATAAGATTCAGTCCTGTTATAACAATGCATAAGAAACACATAAATTACTGATTAATGCATTGGACAATAACAAAAACAATTAACACCGTTGTCCAGATTGCAAACAGATTCAAATCATATCTGAAAGCTACACACAAATCTGCCCTCAGATGGACTGCAGGTTCCTTTCTGTCTTTGATCTCTACATTCTTTCCAGCTAAAAGAAGGAAAGAAATTAAATCTCAATAATGATTACACATCAGCTTCTCATGGGAGCCCCAAGAGTAAAATCTGTCATTTCACTTCAACATTTACTGTAGCAATATTGATGAAGTGTCCCTATGCCACTAGCTCAGAGCACTGAATGTATGCATATCTTCACCAAATGTGCGAACATGAGTGAACCTCATTCACTGCCACTTTTTTAAGGGCTGTATTCTCTCTTGTTCAATCTAATGTCAGTTTTGCGAGATATTCAAATTGAACTGCACTTTGACCCCAATATAAAAAGAGTTTGCTCCTAAACTTTTTGGTTTCTTAATGATAAAATGGTTTTCTACAGTGCTGAATATTTAGTCTCACAAAAACTAATGAAAGTCAATCAATGTAAATCAGCTAATTCCTGTAATAATATAAGAATTATTAGTATATCACATATATAGAATATATTATAGTATATCACATATATAATATATATATTATAGTATATCACATACATTAGATGCAGTTTGTCTAAACTGAACTAAACCAGAATAGTTTTTTTAAGTACTTTTCCATACAACTTTTTTCTACTATTCCAGAATATTTTGCTGGTCTTTTACTTTTTTTTCTTTTTTTTCCATTTCTTAGAAAGACATGATCTGAAAGGATAAATAGAATCTAATTCTGTCTCCTGGAATCTTTTGCAGCAAGCTTACTTAAATAACATCCACTGTTTGCCAGAGTAAACTTACTTTTATCAGACTAAGTATGCAAGTGTGTGGTACAGATTCATGCACACTTCACTTAGAAAATATTGATATTTCTAGAGAATCAAGACATACCTCTAAACCCATTTTTATGCACCTCGTACAAAATCCTGCAAGACTACTGTACACTTTTCCCAGCCTCTGCAGCATCTTCTGTATCATGTTTATCCATCACCCCACTTAGCTCTTCCAATGCTTGAGACAACGGCATCATTTGTAGCCCTCCTCCCCAGCTCTGCACAACACACTTTATGACCTCTTGTCCAGAAGACCTTCTCCCAGATTAATGAACAACCTGGAGCCCATCTGCCCAGCCCAGGTTAATCCAGTCACCAGCTGGTGATTACTCACCTGGTTGGAAGCTCAGACACACCTCTGTTTCTTACAAAAGTAGTTCTCTTGGGAATAATGGGAAAAGAAACAGAAGAAACTGCTGCAGGCTTCTAATACAAATATCTGTTTTCCATGCATCATTTGAACTCCTCAGTCTTCAGCACACATTCTTCAGTCATTCTGGCATTTCCACTTGTTCAAATTAAACATTGGACTGCTAATTAATTCACTGTTTCACCTATTTTTCTACAGTTGGTGGTTTCTTAATGCAAAAATTACATTCCACCAGGAATTGCAAAGTCTTCTTAATGTCTTTTTAAGAAAGCAGAAGAATTCTGAATAACTCTCTACTGGGGAACTTCTTTATAAATATACACAGTGTGGATATTGCAACAGGACTTTGAGTCAATATTAAAAATTTACACTACCATCTCTGGATACATCACATGTGCATATTGTTGTGTACTGCTTAATTGTATAATTACATTGGAAATCACTGTTTTGTATTATGAAGACATACAATGAAGAACCTTTTTTATTATTAAGAATAATACTGAAGCACCTCTCATATGAAGACAGGCTGAGAAAGTTGGGGCTGTTCAGCCTGGAGAAGAAAAGGCTGCGTGGAGACCTCATAGCAGCCTTCCAGTATCTGAAGGGGGCCTATAGGGATGCTGGGGAGGGACTCTTCATTAGGGACTGTAGTGGTAGGACAAGGGGTAATGGGTTAAAACTTAAACAGGGGGAAGTTTAGATTGGATATGAGGAGGAAATTCTTTCCTGTTAGGGTGGTGAGGCACTGGAATAAGTTGCCCAGGGAAGTTGTGAATGCTCCATCCCTGGCAGTGTTCAAGGTCAGGTTGGACAGAGCCTTGGGTGGCATGGTTTAGTGTGAGGTGTCCTTGCCCATGGCAGGGGGGTTGGAACTTGATGATCTTAAGGTCCTTTCCAACCCTAACTACTCTATGATTCTATGAAGAAAAAGATCTTGCATACTGAATGACTAAAACCTATGAAAAACAGTGGCAGGCATTTGTCAATGAAAGGAAAAGGCCAGCTAACCATTGGCAGATAAATTCAAAGAGATCTAGGTAAATTTGGGTAACAGGATGTGTGGTATTATTCCTCATGAAAAAACTCTTATTGGTAAACTGATAGGCTGGTGCTCACAGAAAACCCAAATAAAATATATGTTAAAACAAAAAAAAGGAAGGGCAATTTTGGTGTACAGTAAGATGCGGAGTCAAATTTCCTGAACTGGACCTTCAGTCACTGGCAGATTAAGGATTTGCAAGTTTGCACTGTAAGGATTCTTGCAGCAGTATCTTCAGTCACAGATCAGGTACAGTTTCTGCCCTGGATAGGTGGAAGTCAGGGAAATAAATGTAATAGGGGCATCAACTTATTTACATAATTCAAATTATAATAATATGACTTGTTCTAGTTATAGAGTTTTATATCCATGGAAAAGCAGCTTTATTTCTTTTTTAATATGCAACTTCAGAGCAAATAAGTTGCTAAGAATGCTAAGAAACAGACAACTGCTTTCTCCTTTCAGCTATTCAGTGGCAAAGCACAGCCTGTACAGCATGGCTTTCTTTTACGCAGTTTATGGCACACAATCTTTCTCTCAAAGTATTTCACTGATGTGAATAAAGTTAGCGAGCAGAGAGGATGTGCTCTGAGAAACTGTAGGGTAGACAGGTTTGTTCAACAAGTATTGAGAAGTGCCAATTTGGAAGAAAAGGAATAAGACCAAGTTAAGAAAATGATTGTAGATATCACTTGGGGATCTCTGAGTGCTTAAGTGATGACCTGGCAGCAAGCCCTGTAGAGATGGGAGGGTTATTTCAGTGGTGATCTGGCAGAAAGGCCTGGTGAAAGGAAGAAGCTAATTCCCCAGGGGTAAGTAAAAGCCTATTTGAAAGCTTGAGCCTATTTGGAATCCTTGTCCTATTTATAAATGGAGATAAGGAGGGCTGAAAAGCTGGCCTTAAAGACTGCATAAACTGCCAGGTAAGCAGAGTGAATGGTGAACTGCTTTTATTCATGCTCCACTAGGCTGATCCTCAAAATGGATTTGCTTCCCAGACACTGGCAGTCTGACAAAGCTGCAGGCCCTCTTGCCAGAACCTGCTTTTTAGTGCTGCAGGGCAGTCATGAAGAGATGGTGAAGAACACTTTAAATACGTTACTAAATCACTTACTGATAAAGGAGGTGAGGAATAAATTAGTAGATGTACAAAGTACAACAGTGGTAAAAGGAAGACCATATTCAGACATATTTTATTTGTCACACACTTTCTTAGAATAGTGAAAAGGTTTGGGCATGGCTTACCCTTCCCAAGATAAGAAACTGAAACCCAAGAGTTTTGTTCATGTCTTCTTTCATAAAGAGAAAATTTGTTCCAGATCAAAAAGACTAGGTGTAACTCGAAAATTCAAACCTTATTTTTACTCATTTTTTAGTACCACAGATGTCTTCAGCTTTTGGCTAGGTATTCCCACTAGCATTTACTGTTCAGTTGTAGAGGCCTGCATTCAACCTGCAAGTGCATGACCCAGACTAGACAATCCAACAGAACCATAAACTGCCAAGCTGTTCGAGGAGCAAAGGTGGAGGATAATTGTCTTTAAGACCAAATTGCTGGTTACAGCTGTCACAGTAGCAACACAGTTTGGGAGATGGTTAGTTTGAGCCAATTAAATTAAGCTTTGTATTAAGACAATGGAATTTACAAGTCCTAAAGACATGGTAAAATGTAAGGCAGGGAATTCCAATTACAACACTTGCAAAAGAAAACTAAGCAGGGAAAAACAGAAATGCAAGCCATAAATTCATTCTGATGATAATTCACCCATTATTTACAAAACATTGGCCTGTCAAATCAGTAGCTGGACACTGTGCATGATAAAAATGAGGTCAAGAAAGCCCTTATAAGGATGATGGATAAAATGATACATATATACGTCATTTATTAATCCAGATTCAGAAAAGAAAAAAAAAAGAGCACTCCCATTCTGGAACACTTTTGTGTGCACTTAATGCACTTATTTTGTTTGGCATATGCTAGATAAAAGAGTAACTGAAGTGTTTGGTTACATTGCACATTCTTTCTTAGAAATTTACCTTCAAAGTACTGATTGAAATCCAGCATCACAGCAAAAATAACTAAGCCAAGTGAACATCATTTAGAAACTCAGCAGAATACCACAGCACGACTATTATATTGCTTTGGAGGTCTCAACTATCGCCCCTGTGAAGTACTGCACTACACTAAGATGACACCGTAGACTTTGATTATGAACCCTAACACCTGCTCAAATGCAAGTCTATGCAAAGGAATCAATCTCAGCTGCATCACAATGCAACCACATGTCATTCAGAGGATCCCATAATCTCCCAGTGATAATTTGCCATAATTTAATAAACTGTTTAACAAATGCATTAGACCATTGAAACACTACTATAAATGCAAATAGCATATTGAGGATACATACTTTCAGCTAAGCAGCACCTCACCTTTGAGCGTTCAACCCCAAATCAGTGTTTCAGACACATAAGGGTCAGCATATTATGTATGCCAAATAATTTATTATTATCGCCTTGAGGTGTTATAGACGTATGTTTTCCTGATAAAACATTCAGTTCTTAACACCTGCACAGTTTTGTTCCTTGCAGAATCAAAGCTCCAGATAAATACAATAGACATAGCATTTGTAATTAGGTTTTGGACCCTTTGTAACCGTGACAAGGCTGAGCAATTCTTGGCATCTAGGGGATGCAGCCATAACACATCAAAGTGGAAACAGGGCCAGAATATAAATAAATAGATGGAAACTCTTTTGGAATTAGATATGAAACTTCTTGGACTTGCTTCTTCTTGAACATCATGCCTTAAATGACCATATCTGAATTTAGTAATAATGAAAGATTGTTGAGGAGCAAAAATGAATAACCAAAATGAAAATTAATTCATCATTGCACAGGAATGGCTAATTATAATAGCAATTTAGACCTGAAGATGTAATTCATAACTAAATGAGAAAGGTATTGATATGCTGAAACATCAACATTAATACATAAAGAGGTATTGCAGATGTTCTAGCCTTCCCTGCAAATAGTTCCCTGTGAAAATATCAGGTGAGAAATAAGAAGAAAAAGACCACCTTTGTAACCATTGGAGGAGAAAGAAGTTAAAACACACATTTTATTTCTTTTCTTTTTTGGTTTTTTCATAGTAGATCTTTTTCTTTTTTTTTCAAATTGGATCTTCCAAAGAAAAAATATTTCATTATGTATGAAAGTTCCAATATAAAATGAAATTAACACTTTGGGTTGGTAAAGAGAGCTTGAAGCAATGTAAAAAATACGCACCTTCAAAGAAAATGAGACAACAACAATATATTACTCCAAAAGAAGGGAAAGTGTGTGTATTGCAAGAAGAGAGAAAACAGAACAGACCTGGAAAACTGAAGGTTAAGTTTGGAAAATATTTCACTCATTATTAGTAAAAGAAATAAGTAGAAATCATTTAAGTCGGTGTTTAGCTCTGAAGAGTCAGATTCAGTATGTTGATGACCATCACTGTCATTCTCATTTTTCCTTTCATTTCTCACATCTCTTTTTTTTTTCTCTTTCTGAAAAACAAAGATTATAACAGTATTTTTCACACATACATAGAATTCTCGAGTCATATGAGCAATCTTCCCATAAATGTTGTGCTGGAGTGATAATTATGTTACTTGCATATTTTTCTTTTAGAGAAAGTATACAGGTTCCACTGAAGATGGCAAAGAGTGGATAATGGTTCATATTAGCACCTTCATCTATTTAATTCATAAATTATGTTCTGATAAGAAACATGTCCTCTTGACTTTTTCATCTGCATCAGTAGAGATAAATAAAATATGTTTTCTCTCTGTGAAACAAAATGAAGAAAAGGTTCTGCTACTTTCAGCTGATACTGGTGTATGTGGGATAAATGCAGCAAAGTAGATAATGGTAACTGTGCCTTACCCCACACATTGTGGAGATGCAATTATTGGAACAGCTAAGAAAAATGAAGTCAAAGTCAAATCAATGTATCCGTCTTACTGCTATGATCCACTTACACAAGTCAAATAAAAAGGGCCACTTCAGAATAAAACTCAGCAAAGATCAGACCTTTTAAAACAGCTAAGAATTACATCTGAATTTTTACAAAATTTCAAAATGTGGCAAGAGTAGCTGGAATTTGCTGAAAGCTGAACATTAATGACTGTCTGATGATGCTAACCCTGACCCATATTGAGAGGTGGTATTTTGGGAGGTATAAAGCATTCAGGAGTCCCATGGAAATAACCAGGAACTGTGCCTGTTCCTGTGATGAATGAGAATATTTCTGCTGCTACTAAAATATCAGATTAGGTGCTCATATATCAAGATCAAATTTTGCCTGACTAAAGTCTGCAAAACTCACACTCACAGTGCTTTTTTCCCCAGGGTTTTTGCTGTTTCTACCCACAGAGCTATGCAAGGGAAAGACCAAAATTCATTTAAGGTATAGGTCTATCAAATGGAAGAGGAAAAAATAAAACACCAAAAAAACAACTAAGCAAACAAACAAACAAAAACCAACCACAAGACAAAGCTGTAAGAAACATCATTCAAATTAATTCCTTGTAATCCTGGTGTTCTTATATGTTTCTTAGAAATAAGAGGTTAAAAAATTCATACAAATATGATACTCAACAGACTATGATTTTACAGCTCAAGAATTAAAGATATATCTTAGTGCATGCAAGAATTAACAAGAGTTTTGCACTTATTAAATACTGAAAAATAGTGGGGTTTTCTCTTATTATTGTAGTATCAGTTTTAAACTATACAAATGAGATCGTGAACTCAAAGGAGCTGGGAAGTAGTAGGCTATAGTTCACATTATGATTTGCAGGATGTAATTCTAAAATCGTATGAAAATTGCATCTCAGTGTACTGTTATTAATTCATGTAAATTTTATTATAAATTTTAAAGGAAGGAGAAGGAATTGAGCAATACACTTTCTGTACCTCCAACAGTTTTACTAAAATCATGACTCCACAAAAGATGTAATGAGATTCAGAAAAATATTACGACATGTACCTAAACTTTGGTCAAACATTAACCCTTATTTAATCCTGCTTCTATTTAGCTTTGATTGCTCTTTGTGACACCAAATGGCTTAAAAAAGAAACAGAACAAAACCAAACAAAACAAAAAACAAAACCAAAAGTCAATGTTAGTTTTGTTAATTAAAAAGATAAAAAAGTCTCAAATAGGTTGCCATTGGACATCAGAAGTAAGCAGCTATCTATTTCTGTATTGGGGGTGAATAACAGAATACTGTTCTTCTGTCCTAAACAAGCTAGGATAACCCATACACCCCTTCCTATTTCACACTAACATAAATTTGCCAGGTATCCAATGAAACAAATAAATCACATAAAAATTGCATATACAGACTCTATTATGAAAAATATAAAGTTAAGGGAGACAAGTACTACAGCATGACCTTGGTAAAATTAGGTGTGTAGAAATGTGAAAGGCATTTTCATATGGTTCCTGAAAACATTTAGAACTGTGTTCATGGCATCAACAACAGCACTTTAATTTTTTTTTCCTCCCTACTGCTGGCTATACACAGTTCCTAAGAATGTGTGATATCTTAGCACCACTGATGCAGTTCCAGAGACATATTGCTACATTGACAATTTATTTTTTTCACTGATAATTTTCCTTAAGGGATCTACAAAACCATTAAAATAAAAGTTGAAAAACAAAGAAATATAAATTAGCCAACAGCTTTGAGATTTCAGGGAACGCTTGTTGCTTAGAAAAGCCTCCTTTTTCTTCCATGTCTATTAGAATCGGACTTTCAAATCCTGGAGATGCTTTCAGCATGATATATAATTATTCATTACTATGATGCTTCCTACTCTCAGAAATCCATCCCAAGCCCCATGGTATTCGGTAAATTCCCGGTGCCATGTGTACCTGTGAAAATTTCAGCTTCATTTAGAGAAAGAAGAAAGGATAGACTAAGCATGTTATCTTCATAGTTTCAGAGAACTAGGTGAAATATAAAGCCTAGAAAAGTAAAAGGCAAGTTAATATTCTTGTTCATTCATGTCTCACACCTGGCAGAACTTAACTTACTCATCTTTACCACTGAGTATTGTTATGAATAATGTTATTGATGTATCAAAACCCACTAACAGAACATTTACAGGAATATACTGCAAAGCAAAAATGGAGTATAGAATTTTAATTTGCTTACGCAGTTTACAAATCAGAATGAAATCCAGTTCATCCTCCCTTTGCTTTATACATAAGATCAAATCTGTTGAATGGCATCTTTTAGTAGCAAAAGCAAAGGTGTGCATGTAAACCAAATAATTAAACACTCCAGAAACTTCCCAGCACTATGGAAAAGTCATTGTCATTGCTAGTAAACTCTTAACTCTTTCAAAAAAGAGTGATTAAGTATGAACTGTCTCTTTTGAGTGGTCCCTTGAATGTCATAAGTCCCAAACCATGCCCAGAAACCATTTGGGAGAGTGCCTGACACCAGGAGCCAAAAGCAGGCTAGCAATCATTCTCACAGCTCAGCAGCACAGATGACTGCATTATACTAGACATTGTTTAATCTGCTAAAATAGCCCTAGGAAGGAGTCCAGCAGCAGTGCGCTTCATTCATTGCTGCGTAACTGAGCCTCTGTATAGCATGACTATCAAACACAGCTTTTTTCATTGACTTTATATTTACCTACAGACTGTCCCATTTTTATCAGTCACACTTTCAATATGAAACAGTTAAGGGATTAATAGCAGAGCTACTTCAACAATGCAGCTTTGTAAATACACTCAGACAGGATTACCGACTAGAAATATGTGCTCTAAATTCCCTACTTGGAAAGTGTGATGATTGTAGGATGTCCTTCTTCTGTAGCCATGGACTAGCACATAATGGATTTTCCGCACAGGGGCAGAAAAGGAGAGAGTAAGCTGTTGGTGAGTTCAGATTTCACTGATTTGTGCACATCAGACACTAAATTGCCACAACTATGAACACGCACAATATTCCTCATGCATGTGAGGTCTTCCACAGCTGTAATATTTGAACATTCCACTTTAATGGATTTCCACAATAGTTGTAGTCTCTTTCTGGGAAACTCCAAGCTATTAAAACCATGAAAATGTTTTTCAAAGCCCAGTTTGCCTAGGGTGACACTAAGATTTCAACTCAAAGCTCAAACCCATCATACCACTCTTTACTGTTTTCTCTACATAATTATTGCCCATTTACTGCTTGCCAAGTATATACAGTGTACAGATATTTGTATACATACATACAAAGGCTTTGCCATTGTTCCCAATACTACAGAGTTTATAAACTGGGAAAAGAGATTGATCATTAATGTTTCACATCTCATTGAATCACTGTAAATGATAGTAAATCTGTCTACTAGGCAGTGAAAATTTTGTCATAGATTGAAAGGATAATATAGAATATATGAGTTGATACTGTAAGAACAAACATTTTTAGAAAATAAGTTTTTACTTCTGTTGCAAGAGAAAAAAAACCCAGCAACAATCAAGCCATGAACTTTCATGCCTTTATGGAGTAAAAAGCGGTTGTTTATTTTACAGTAGTAATTAATTTAGATATTATTTTTGATCATGTATATCATAATTATTAGAAGAATAACCCAAGAAAATTTACCTTGCTTTTTTGACAATGCAAATTACACTTTTGTATACTACATGACAAAACATAGTACGTTAAAACAAAGAAATTCCACTAATAACACATACAGAAGAAAGAATTCCATGGCAATGAAACTAGATGTGACAGCCAGTAAGACATAAGAATATCAACATAACTCATCCTTTACTCCAATTATTTTCTCTAATCAGTAGTATTTTTCTACATACATAATACAAGGTAACAAGTTATTTTTTCTCCTTTTTCCTCTTAAACTATGTCAGCACAAACTTACTTAACTGAGGTCACACCTGGAGCCAAGGTAATACCTAAATGTCATCAAAGACAAGACTGTACAACAGTACAGAGAGCATAACAAGCATTCTACATTATACAAAGGGCAAAAAAAATGTGGCCACAAGACTTTGAACTCTCCCTTTTAGTAGTATTAATGTTACTGCATTTCCTTACCTAAGAAATCTCAAGATGCAATGTCAGAAAATATATGTCCTCTCATGCTCTTACACATGCTTATATCTTCTTAAGCCCACCATAACTAACAGAAATCAGAAAAATAGGATTTAGGAAGGAGGGGAAATATTTCTCCTGTAGACAAGAATTTTTCCTTTCTGCTTAACCTTATCTAGCTTTTTAGAGCGTGACCTGTACCAGGCAATTGAGAGAGGATGTAGGGAGTATCTTAAAGTTACAACTATCTTCCTTTTCTGCTGCGAATATGAAACCCAATTTAAAGTCACATCAGCTAAGGTAAGTCCTCTTTTCTCAGTCTTCTGCAGTTGCTGTCTGAGACAAAGGGGCACAAAATCACAAAATGGAATATAGAAACCTTTAGAATTAGTTTTAAGTAATATTAAGTTTGATGGCTTTGTAACAGTAGCAATGGAAAATTACTGAGGTGCATGATACACAGAAAAAAAGAGTACAGCTAGAGAACATACTGAGAATTCTCACAAGATAAATCATTATAGTTGGCATAGTTTTAAGAAAAACAGTCTACAAGAACAGGACACAGGGATAAGGAGTATCTGGGAACCACAGATGTCCAAGATGGGTTACAGTTTAACTGATAAGTAGGAGGATAGGAGGATTATTATGTCTCTGGTGCTAACAAACCAATTAAATTGGTATGAGCATCTACTGCGCGTGCTTCAAAGGCTGCCAGAAGTGATGAAGATTGTTAGAAGTAAACTACCCTCAGAGACCACCACCACAATTCTGTATGCATGCGGGGAACTCTCTGGAAAATGATGTAATCCATATGTAGCCTCATGAATATGTATTTATGCCCAGGTACTATATAAGGATGGCTTGTATAGCAATACGGGGACACACGTTAGGAGGAGTTATCCCCCATGTCTCCCGGCACCGCAATAGAGAATACCTGCTTGTCAACTTGAAAACTTTGTTGGCAAGTTTGTTTCCAGAGCTTTCTCCGAATCATGTCTGTATTGCTAATATGATGGAAACCAGGAACACGAAAGTTAAAATCAACTATCAAGAGCACATCTTTTGTGTGTTCTTTTCCTGCCAGGAAAATTGGTGAGCAGTTCTTACTCTTTGAACTCTTCAAGGCTTGTGGAGGACTTCTTCTGCCACAAAAAAATAACCCACTGAGCATGTCCATTCTGCAGTGGCACAACAGGGAACACCAAGATACTGCAGACCAAGAAAGAAGACTGAGAAAGCTTTTGTGCATTCATGCTGCTAAGAACTTTTCCCTTCTTCTGGATTCTGTGCCTCACTTGCAAAGCCTGGCTAAGGACTGCATTCTTTTCATTTTCAGCCTTGGAATTAGTTGCTACATTTCACTGCTAGATTAGTCCTTACTGACATGGTTTAGGGGCAGATGTCCCTGCCCATGGCAGGGGGGTTGGAACTAGATGATCTTAAGGTCCTTTCCAACCCTAACTATTCTATGATTCTATGATAGTGATACATAGTGGATAGTTCACTAGACTCACTAGAGCAATGATTCCTTCCTTTTTTACCTGGTACTAAGCTGAGCATCCATTTGAGAAATGGCACATCCCAGCAAAGTGCCATTCTAGGTGGTCAATGGACTGGGATCCTGCCTGCGATCCTGGACTGTACCATGGTGTGCATAAGTAAGGAAGTTTCTTTGTTTACTTGTTTTCTCTCTCTTCTCTTATTTGTATCACTTAATCTGCTTTCTTGAATGAGGTCATGGTTAAGTTCCTCCATTTAATGAAGTTTTTATTAAAACATCCTTGCTATGCACCATTATAGCTACTACCTGGCATTGCAAAGAGGGATAAGGAAAAATCTAAATGTGAGAAAGGAAAATATAAATGTGAGCTTTGCTCTTGTAAAAGATTGAGTAGTTCAGTACAGGGAATTGCAGCTGGCCTGAGACTTCAGTTGGTTTTGATATACAAAGCTGATATACACTTTACAATAGAAATGAAAAAAGCAGTAGTTGTCAGTCTGCAACATTTTTATTGCTCCTTTTATTGTTGTTATTCTTCCTTTTTTAGCTAGCAGTTGGTTGTCCAGCAGGTCTACTGTTACTCAGCTCACTGCAAAACCAAACCCTGTAAAACAGAAGCAAATGCTTGCTATGCTGTGAAAATACTGACATTAAGTGTTTGTTTACCTGTATTACAAAAACCATAATAAATCAGTTTAAATATGCTGTAAACATGTGGCTCAACTACGTTCTAATAATTAAACAAGATACATTTTTATATAAATACATATTTCAGAGGTGTTTACAAATGAGACTTTAATGATGAAAGAAACCATAATTACACCATTATTATAAAAATACAGAAGACAGTTATTATTGTTTTCTTCAATGAGGTTAAAATAACTCAGGCTCCATTAAAAAATGGAAGATAACCAATGCATGGTCAGAGTGAGCCTGGGCCTATAACTGCAGTTTCTGCAGAAAAAAAAAAAAAAAAATGCTAACAGAATTGGCACTGAAAGGTAAGAGCAAACTTTAAAACCTGAGTGCAAAGAATATCTACACTCTGCATTCTTACACCACATTAAAGAGGGTCTTTTTCTGGCCTAAGTAGAAGTAGGAAAAAATAACAGAGAAAGTGTATTCACGTCCAGCCCCATGCCAGGAACATGTAGACAAATACTGCATCAAGAATCTGAGGAGCCTAGACCTCATACTTCTTCCAGATGAATCAGTTTTGGAAAAAGAATCAGGTGTTTTCCCATTGGAAAAGGAATCAGTGAATTTTCCATTATTCTCCCATCTCTAATATGAGCATTCCAGTATTTGCATCATGTCACCCAAAAACTGGTGGGTACTCACTAAAAGAAACCTGTATAAGCAGGTTATATTGTATTCACTGGATTCAAAATACAGTTCCTGATACGCAAAGAAGATCAGCCTTGATCAGTATAGACCTATTCCAAGCCTCCTAAATGTCCATGAGAGCTATTCAGTGGATTATATGTGGTGTTTTTCTGCTTCAGCTTTTCACATCTAGCTGTTGTCTCTTACAATAAAATCAGAAACAGTTCAGCAGGTGTAAATTTTTTAGGTTAGATCTCACTTCTTTGCCAGTTTTAGTAAGCCAACTTTAGTTAACATCAAATTCTTTTCACCAAAATGTCATTTGATCATATACTAGAAAGTGGCATGCATATTTCAAGCATCTAATTTCTTATTTTAGTGTTTAAGTTAGAAAAGCAATTTTCTATAAGAGACATTGATAGAAGAGCAGAAGAAAAGGGTATTTTTGGACTGATCAGCAATAAGTGACAGATGATAGGTAGCAATTGGTGGCTGCATGTGAAATCATGGGAACTCCAGGAGGCAACATGCTTCTTCTGGAAAAGTATTTTCACCTACTTATAACACTTCAGACAGATTACCTCGTTTACAACCCAGATGATATTCTCAAGCTCTCACCATTGTCTCCTTTTCTGACAACTAAAGCTATTATGCTATTGGCCATTAAGCCTTTGCTTTTATTTCATCCTCACGTGTAGGCATTTTCCAAATGTTGGTATTTCATGGGGGTATCAACACCAACAGTGTATAAATTATTCCCATTTTTTTTCTGAAAGCATTTTTTTAAATTTGAAGGGATGATAACAACAGAAAAGGAAAATGTATAAAAACTTTGTAAGAATTCACCTCTACATTAAACTATCTTGGCAGATCCACATTGACTACACTTCAGAAATACTAAACTTTACTTATTAAAAAACACATATAAATCAAGTCACAAAAGTAATATTTTTTCAATTGTAGTATAAATTAGTCCAAAGTTGGTGTTTTGAGGCAGGTCTCTAGCATTACTTATTCCCAATTCTATCTTTTTCTGCCATTTTGGAAGTCTGATTCTGCTGAATTTTACTATCATCTTAATTGTGCTTAAAATAAGAGCAACAAGAAACATATGTCCATGTACAAGATTTTTCTGAAGCCTTAAATCATAGAACAGTATTTTATAAAAAATACTTCAGCAAAACAACCAACCAAGAAGCCTCAACAACGGATCAGTTATGTGTCTTGCGCCCTATGCAGCCTCACATAATATTGAGACTGCTTAAAAAAATCAGTTGTGAGGTTTGTTGCCCTCCCCTGTAGCTTAGGAATGACAATATTGATTAAAGTTACATTTTTTAGACAATTTTTACTGGAAGTCTTAGTCTTATGCAAATATAGAAATTCTAAAGGACAACTGAAATCAGCTTTATGTTCTTTCAATGTAAAAAAAAATGGTAACAGTACAGCTTAAACCCACACACACTGATTCACAGCAGTCCTAAAATAAATGCATTATGATTATCTGATAGATAGATTACAGACAGAAGGAAAAAGACATTCCCTAAACATTTAAAAATATCTATGTGATTTGCAAGCTTCATGAGGGTATCCCCACATCCAATTTTAGCTGGGAAGACAGGTGTCCTCAGAGTCCTTTATTCAGTGGGGAGAGAACGATACATGCAGAGAATGATTGAAAGCTTCTAAAATTAGGTTCCAACTTCAAATATATCTGCAAAAACATCTCTCTCTCTCCATTAACCATAAAAAAAAACCTGACAACTGCGTGTTTTTGCAGGCCCTGTCCAAGCCTCCACAAGAGACGTTCTTTTTTGTCCAAATTGTTTAAGGGTATTAGGGACACAAGTCTGGCTGTCAGTAGGTACTGTTGAAAGTGCCCCTCTTTTATTATAAATATTTAAGCTCTGTGAGAGGTAATTTCAAAGCAACAGGATTCCAACAGGGAACTGGTAGAACTACTAAATGGATTAAGTGACCATGCAGGTTTTCAGTAAAATATCTAATCTAATAAATAACTAGAAGAATACTACCTACATGGAGATCATCATTTCCTCAATAACAAAACCTTTAAGCTAAGGAATGTTTGTGATGTTTCAGTACAAAAAATTACCCGTAAAGAATAATAATTAGAAGGATGTTTAACTTTTTTTTTCAATATCTCACTGAAGAGAGAGATTTAGGCAAATGATTTTCCTTGATCTCCCAAGCTCCTGACCTTCAGTCTTCTCCCTTGTTTGTCCTAAGATTAAATACTCAAGAATACTAAGAATTAGAGCTTCCTCTGCAAATCAGCAAACTAAAATTTCCCTTGCTGATTCACAGGCAAATATAAAAAATTAAAAAATGCTATCATGTCTGAAGATAGTCCACAAGCAGAAATGTACTGACCTACAGGGAGCTAGCTTCATGAGCCACATCCATCACCTAGAAGTATGTCCTTTTAATTGCAACAAGATCTTGGACAGGTCTGAGAATTGTCTTGCTGCCCAAATACACTTCACATCAGGAAAACATCAAGCATACATAAAATAGAAACTGCAAGCATCTGTGCCTTACAGACATTAGGGATAGCTTTCAAAAATTTCAAACAAGATGAGCATCAGAAACAAGACACTCCTATTAGCATTCCTAGCAACACTCCCAGATACAAGAATGCTTACAGTCCTCATGCTATGAAACAGGGAGGACTGCAGTTTATTCTACAGCAAAGCATTCTAATAAATGGTGCCAAATAAGTCCTCCTAGGGCTACAGTAATTTCCATGACTGTGAGCAAATTAAGTGAAAATTGCTGTGAATGTGGAGCAATCATCTGAGCTGGTTGTGTTTTGAAAATAGTTTTGGTGGAAGAATAAGAGAAGCTGTGAAGAAGCATCCCTTGTTTAAGGGAGTACTGTTAAGACTACTTCTGAAATTGTTAGCAGCTTCAAACGGCCTATTTTGTTGCTTGTCAGAAGGAAAAGCTTGGCTGAGCTAATAAGATAGCAACAATGTCAAAATAGCAACATTGTCTGAAAAGAACTAAATAGGACTGGAGATGCTGGGCCTCTGCTATAGCTCAGAAGGACAAATTGCAGTGCACCAACTCCAAGCAAAAGAATCCACTTGGTCCTTAGGCACATATCAACATGAAGGGGCAGGGGGAACAAAGCAGAGCTTGGAGAAAAGACTGACCTATTTACCCCTTTAAGCCTTAGGACAAAAGACTTACTTTTTGTAACTATTTCTGTGCTAGTAACCACCACACAGACATTGCTGAACATTGGGTGTTAGAGTGCACTGGGAAACAAGAAAGTTCAGCATGCTCAGGTTCATAGTCATGTGGCACAGACACAACGAGATTTGTTCAAGGCTTTAGTTAGGTTCACATTTTCTCATTCCTTAACTTTGATGGTAAATCCAGCTTTCCCAAGAGCCTCTCACTTTCTAGAATCAGTGGAGGCATCCGGAGAGGATCACACTCACCTGACCTTCTGTAGCTAACCTAAACCAGCCTTCCATGTCCTCCTTACAGTCAGGGAGAGGGAGACACAAATCCTGAAAGCCCTTGGCCTGCCAAAAGTGTCTTTAAAATAAACATTGAATGAATTGCCCCTGGAGGGCTTATTTATATAGCCCTTGACTATATATACAGTCTGGATTTCTGCCTTGAGCAGAAAAAATGATTCAAGAATGACAAGTTCATAGAGACCAGAGGGATTCCATGAACAGGAAAGCAGTATCAGTTCTTTTCTGATCTACTGTGTTTTATGGGAACAAAACAAATAAGTAAATTAAAAAGTTCTCTTTCCATCATGAATAAAACTTAAAACAAATAGAGAAATAAGTGATAAGGGTGGAATAAAAATAAACAGAAGTGGATGAATCACAGACTGAAGATAGAAATGCAGCATTCCACACAGCTGAGTAAACGACACAAAAGGCGTGCACACCTTTGCTTTGCTACAAGTACAATGTTTTTCAGATAAACAGCTCTTGACATAGAAAAATACTCCCCAGTTTGCATTAATCTAGGCATAGCTTGGATGTAATCTCTCTCCTTTTTTAGTAGGCATGCATAGCAGCCTAGTATACTAAACCGTTGTTAGGGCTTCCCTGTAGCAGATAAGACGCATGGCTGACTTTCTAATGGTTTATTCTTCCTCTTCCCAAAGGAGTGCAGTTGTATTCCTTAAGGTAAAATGTTAGCAAGAGGAGATCAAATAATTACAGAAGTCATAGACAGATTAGCAGCTACCAGTCAAAAAATAAGGTAGATTTTAATACTCCACTATGCTGCATATGAACTGTGTGTGTAAAACACAGCTGCTGTCAGTTATACAGATACGTGGAACAGAAAAAGATGACAACATTGACAGCAATGTGTAAAATGGCATCCAGTTCCTTGTATCTGATGGGCCTTTCAAAGCTTCAGCCATAAAAAGAGCTATAACTCTTAGCTACATGTACATTTAGAACTTCAAAGCAAAAAAAGAGGTTTCTTATTCTCATCTGGAAGGAAAGACAGTAAGAGATTGTCCTCTGTTGAGCAGTAGCAGTCATTTTTCTCCTTCTTAGTAGCTGGTGCAGTGCTGTGGTTTTGACTTTCAGCCTGGAAACAGCGCTGGTAACACCAATGTTTTTAGTTTCTGCTAAGTCATGTTTACTCTGACCAAGGACTTTGTGAGTCTCATGCTCTGCCAGGGAGGAGTGGAAGCCGGGAGGAAGCAGAGACAGGACACCTGACTCAAACTATCCAAAGAGGTATTCCATACCACAGCATGTCACACCCAGGGTGTAGAACTGGGAAAAGTTACCCAGAAGGGCTAGAGCACTGCTCAGGTCGGGTTGGGTATCAGTCGGCTAATGGTGAGCAGTTGTATTTTCTTCCCTTGTTGTTTCCTTTATCATTACTATTATTGGTGGTAGCAGTAGTGGTTTGTGTTATACCTTAGTTACTGGACTGCTCTTACCTCAACCTGTGGGAGTTACATTCTTGTGATTCTCCTCCCCATCCCTCTGGGAGCGGGTAGGGGAGGAAGGGGGGAGGAGTAAGAGGGCAACTACATGGCTGATTTTATGACTGGGCTTAAATCACCACAGAGATAGACTAAAGTCCTGAGCTGCTTCTTCTGAAATTTTGCTTCAGTAGTTGAGTATTCCCAAAAAGATCCAAAATCTTCCTAGTTAATATAAACTTGGGGATTGTCTTCATTGTAAGTACAATGATGCCCTATTTTTATCCTTACAACATATGTTCTGTAAAGCCACCACACTACAGTTTATTAAATCCAGGAATTTTTTTTTCTCAGTGCAAGATTTTAATATTCTGGAGTAATAAACTTTTAGGAATGAATTTCTCAATCTGCTGGCTGCATTCTTGCTAACATAGCCCAGAATGCATGATCAGCCACCTTTGTCATTATGGCTAAGGCCCTGTAAATGAAAAAGGGTTTTGCTTACTAACTAAAGGAGAAGAAACTCAGTCTGAACTTTTGTCAAGGTAGAAAAATAAGAGATTTGTCAAATATAAGACAATTTCGTACAAATGTGTTTTTTATTTTGATAGCTTTGACAGTATTTTAGTGATCTGTTCTGTCATTGATCCATAGGTTATCTCATAGAAGTTCAGACAGTGCAATATTGTTCTCTGCAAGAATATGAAGATCCTAGGAACAGGTACACAAGAGAGCTGCTAGACCTCTACAATTATTACTTTTAGCTGGTAGTACCTTAAAACATTATGATATATGATTAATCAGCACAATTGTTTTCTGGTGTAATGAAGAAACAATTCTTTAAGTCACAATATTTTTCCCATTATACGTATATGAGAAACTACATGCGTGACTAAAACACACCCATATTCTCCTCTTATTTATTATTAAATATGATGCATTCACCTGAAATTAACATATGCATAGATTTTCAGGTAACGAAAGAGGAAAAAGATCAAACTGCATAAAAATATTTTCTAAGAATTCATCAAGGATGCTTTTCCACAATCAGTGTTTTTCCCAGAATAGCATCACCATCAGAAATACTTAGTTTGTCTGAGGGCGTGCTAAATACTTACGTACCATATAGGCCCAAGATACAGACCCATTGTCTACAATAATAATTAATATTCACCACCCTCAGTCATTCTGTAATCTTTAGCCATCTTAGTTTTAAAACTGTCTGTAATTTTAATCAAAATCCATTTTAATTACATATTTTATTATAGGAAAAAAAAACAAAACTGAAACGAAAGGAAACTTAGTACAAGTCACAGCATAAAGAGCTTTAAGCTTTGTTGAAAGAGATTTAATCTACATTTTATAACCTAGTCTTACCCCAGCTAATTTTAATACACAAAATTTGCAAGATATTTAATTTCAGCACAAGAATGGAATTGTCAGAGATCTGAGTTTCACAATAACATATTCATGAGAAGTACCCTGATCCAAGCATGGAAGAATTTGAAATAAGTGGTCTGCAGGAATTAATATGGGATCCTTCATTTGTAGTATAACCTGTATGTACTGATAAGAAAATACAAAGAATTAAAACAGACTGCTATTACATTCTAAAAATCAGTCAGACAGCCATCATGCCTTTCAAAACATGTCTTCAAAAAGGGTTATGAGCTACATTGTACGTATTAATTACATAATGAATCAGTATATTGTGGGTTTATAAAAGTTACTTATCTGCAAAAAAGTGAGAGGATAATAGTTTTCACAACAAATGAGCATTTATCAATATCGTAGGTCATCAGCAAATATTATAACAAAAATTTTAAACTGCATCACTCGTAGGATTATCTGCTGAATACCCCAATTAGCAATAAGCAGGTGAGCATTCACTGTGTTCTGTTTCTCTTCTCTCTGCTTCTCTCTAATCAGCGCACTGCCACTTCAGTTACCTGGTCATATTCTTCTTGCTTTTGACATCAAAACTATTTCAAAACATTCAGACACATCAATGATTATTTGCTGCCTCAACTTCAAGGCATCCACCAACATCTGAGTGTGCCAAGTGTGTTGCAGAGCTGTCATTTCACAGAAGCATCATGGAGTTAGACCTCAACTTGAAGGGGAAGATAGCAGGGAGACAGAAATAAACATTTTGATCACTGAACTTGTAAACTCTTTAAAGGTTTGAAGTTTATGTTTTGTTTACAACATCCTTCCAATCCTCTAATATAAATTTATGCATTGTGTTACAGCTTGACAATGTCATTTCAACCTCAGAACTTAAAAATAGGGAATAACAAGAAACTAGATTAAAAAATTAATTGTTAAGGCTCTCAATAGAGTAAGTGGAAGGGGTCACTGAAATTTCCCATGCAGACTCTGAGATCTCACAAAAGAAGGAGGCAATTAATATATTTAATTATTAAAATTAACAGTGGGTAGCTCACAATAAACTGGACAGTGATATGCTTGATTACAGAAGATGGAATCCAATTGATTGTCATCTGTATATGACAGTCATTATTCCTGCAGAGACCTGCATGTCTTGGCATGGGCATTGAAGAGTTGATTTTGGCTTTTAAACCCAACTTTGATGCAGTGACCAATGCCCACCACTGGGTTGTGAAGATGAGCAAATTGCAATTGCTGTAAGGCACCCGTGTAATGCATATTCTGTAATCCTTCACAAGTGAATTCTGAAGTTGAGATCAGGCTCAGCACTCAGTAAAGGCCTGGAAGCAGCTCCCTTGGTGGGGTTGATTGATCTGAGAGTGTTGTTTTTCTACATTATTTCCATCCCCCTGAAGGTATGACATCAGTCTTCCTTAGTTCCTGATGCTTTTTAACCACCCCATTACTTATTTAGACCAGGAATAGAGGAAAAATAAGAAAAAAGGAAATAACAATGGGTTGGGGTATTTTTTTTTAACTTCTGTGAAGATTTGGTGACCTGTCTTTACATTGAGGTGGCATACTTTTTTTATTTCCTTTTATATTTTTAAACACCATGCTAATATCCATCATTACTATATCTGTATTTATATTCTTAAGTGGCAATTAAAAGAAGCAAGACAGGGACAGGTGCATACATATCTATATATATATATGTGCACAAAAATACACACCTATTTTAAATATATACACGCACTGTCTCACGATGCTTCTTTAGTTACCTCAACAGTTCTCAGGTATTACAGACAACTTTTCCCTGTGAGCTTGATCTATCAATTTTGGCATAATGAACTCCTGAAAGGTCAAATTTAAAGGATTAATGCTGCAGGAAATGATGACTCTACGATAATCCTGTTATCCTCCTACAACTGTAATTTCATTTTATTGAGTTGAACAGTGTAAGGGTAAAAGGGTAACTACTTTCTCTCTGCTAATGCCCATATACCCAAGTCCCCTGAGCATGGCATTACTTTTAATCACTGTCGTAATTGTATTAGTAATAAAAATATATTGTAAAAATAATTGTTATCTGCTCTTTGTTTTTCCCTTACAAGGTAGTTTCCCCTAATAAAACATTAATAAAAATAGAAGGAAAACTGCACGGTGAGCAACAGTGTTTTCATTGTTGCTACCAGATGTTCATACTACCAGTGGGTAGAAGTTCTGTTAAATATTTACATATACAAGATGAATAAAACTTTCATCAGTCAAACCCTGCTCTGACTAAAACTAACAAAGCTTTTTTTCTTGCAAACAGATTGCAATTCTACTACTGGGGAGGGGGGTGTGTTATTTAGTACTTCTAGTAATTCAGTACTATTATTCATTAACTGTGACTATTCTCTGTATGACTTGTCCAAAGTTTGTGCTCCTGTAACAATAATTTCCTGAGTATATACCAACATATACTTCAGAAATACATAAAACAATCAGAAAAAGTTAAGGAAACACATTTAAATATCTGTATAGAGGAAACCTAACCATTTATTTTTATATATCCCGTGGGTGGCCAAACAGAATTTCAGGAGGTGCTGCAGAAGCCAAATACAGAATAGGTATAAACAGAAATAATTTGTTTAAATCATTAACGTGTGCTTATAGACAAGTACAATTATTTTCACACTTCTAACATGTCTGTAGTTGGGTGCTCTTTTTGAGATGCTACAATACATAATTTAGCCTGCTGTCTAAACCCTGATCAGAAAATGTAGGAATCTGTTTACAGCTCACTACCTAGAAGAATCTTAGCAGAGGTGTTGGGAAGTGTTACTGAAGTTATACTCTCCTCCAGAATATTTTCGGCTGAAAAATTCGCCAGAAACTACTACAAAGATAGAGCATGATGGAAGTAAAACTAATAACATGTCATTGCCTTGCTTGTTCCAAAACATGTAAAGCCCATGGGTAAAAAAACCATTTGAATGGCTGTTGCTATTAACTCTTACCTTTTATGTTTTCATTAGGTGAGAATCTCAATTGAGGTTTGTTGCTGTCTTTTGCAACCTGTAGCAGTAGGTAGAAGAGATGACGCTGCTTGGATACTTGGAAAACAGAAAAACTTGAAAACATGAAAAATTGCAATGACAAGGCAAGAATTCATTGCTTTTAGTGTAGTGAAATGAAATCCTTGCCCCATGCACCTCATATGTCTGCATAGGCAATATATTCATGAACTGAAGCTGGAGTGATATTTGTTTAAAACTAGTTTCCAACCCTCTATAAACAATAGAAATGTCAGCTTCCTATAATCTCCCTTGCACACTTTTGACCTAGCAAAAGGGTTGTACAAGCAAAAAAGCCTTACAATAATTTTGAATTAAAGTTCTCTCCCAACACCCCAAAAATGCTTTTTATTTACTGAGAACTAATCAAGAGCACCTGAGCCCAGATATAGCAACATTATTAATAGAATAATGCAGATAGAACAGTATACCACCTGGAGGATCATCACCCAACAAAAAGTATACTTGCCACGAAGGCAAGGTGTTAACAGTCACCTTTAGTTTTATGCAAACTTGGTCAACTGCATTCTATAATGCTATAATCAACTTTCTTCTTATCTTAAATATGGACTAACACAAATTCATTGAAAGCTGCATCACAACTAGCAGCTGGAAAGCAAAAACTCAGTTTATATGAATAGTGAAGGAAATCATAGCTTCGAGATGCTAGGCTTTATTTTCCAAGTTATAAAAACATAGTGTCTAGCCAGTAAAAGGGAAAAACTCTCACTCCATGTTCCACCATGTTGTAGTTTTAGCACACAAACTGCAGCAATGTGTTTGGATCCTTGGAACAGGGTACAGCTCAAGAAGAAAGCTCTTGGACAGAATGTCAGTCACCATTTAAGGAGTGCTAATAGGAGTCCTTTCTGCAGTCTTCCTTGTGGAGTCATCCTCAGATGGTCAGGCAAGACTCCCCTGACCATATATGCTGGCAATTTTTATCTGTCCTGTATACATCACATACATGCACTTTATATGTGACCAGCTATCTAACTGAACAAAATGTCTGTATTTTCCTCTGCCCACAGCCAATAACCACTTACAGTTCAGGTTATATGAGTGCTTAAGCAACTTAGTGGCTCTTCTCCAATCACAAATTGAAAGATTATGTGTGTTCACATTATAAGGTTATACAAAGTTATAAAAATTCGCACTCACAGTAATATAAGCTTGGCTGAGCAGAGGAGTCAAGTTTGGATAACCTACATAGTCTCCTGCAGGACTGACTTGCCAGATTTTCAGGCAAAATCCTTTTCCCCACACTATCTTTCACACTTGGGAAAAGGATTTTTTAAGCTCACATAAAGTCACCTCGGTACTACCTTTTCAGTCCCACCTTAAAAATCTCTTTTGCACACGATGTAGAGAAATCTTGACTACAGATTTATAGGAATCTGGCTATTTGCTCGTATGAACAGTAAGAATTCTCTGGTCATTTGTACCAGACGCAATGTAGACTTCAAAAGGCTTTTAAAATGTGCTGGTGGCCACGCTGCACACAAATGTCAGTGGTATAGAACAGGGTAGGGGAAAACATCCAGAGGAAAGAAAATGGGATGTCAAAGAAAGCCAAGAACTTCATTAAATGTCCCAACTGCCATAGGCAAAACAAGATAAACAAAGAAGATGCGTGTTAAGAAACTGGTGGAGAATAGTTTTGATTTAATAAGAGTTGAGGAAATAAGGAATTCCTGAACTACTAAAAATGGTTTGTAATCCCTCCCTTATCACATATTGTAACTCAGAATTTCCTTACTGTCTATCCAGCTAACAAAATATTCTAATATTCTAAATTTTCCTTATAAGTAAACAATTGCTAATCAGAGGTCGTATCAGCAGGCCGGCAGTCAAAGAGTTCACTTTCATAGTTTAGGGACGTCAGCAGCCTCCCTACTGAGGTATAGACTTTCTTCAGTATTATCACAGAAAAAAAAAAGTAGAGAGACTTGCTTCATTTTACTTATAAAGAAAATGCTGGCAGAAAACTTTAATCTGTAGAAACAGAGTTGGAAAGCAGTGTGTCTTGTTTTTTTTTAAGAAGAGGACCCAGTTTAACGTTCACTCTTTTTGCAGCACAATTGACAATTGGATAAAATATTTAATGGTACTGTATTCTGAACGATGTATTTTTTACAATGCATTTCATGAATTGTATGCCACTGAAGTTACGAGATTGGAGTGAATAATGAAAGAGTAACCCAACATTCTTCACGACAGTGTGCTCAGATGTGTTATTTTTCATTGACATGCCACTAGCTAAATCACGTCTTGATAATGCCTGTTTCTTGCTTTGCAGGAATTATATTAAGATATAAGAATGTCTCAACCTTCTATCTTTTTCTATGCAATATTAAAATCACATTAATATTTAAATCTTTAGTAGCCATTGTGGGAAATAAAATTTTAAAGAGCATGTACAAATCCGTGCTACAAAAATTTGATTTGAGAGCTTCTGTTTTCATACCAATGTTGTCTGTTCATAAAATGATCCAGCCAGGAAGAAAGAATAGCAGATTTAGAAAAAGCTTTTAAAACGTTTATTATAGTATTTGTAGCACCACTGTAATTTTCAAAAGCAAATCTATTACAGAAATACATACCTTTTCTATGGTTTTGTAAAGAGGCTTATATGAGCACATAAGGGGTTTGGAGGACTTCAATACTATTTACTTTAAAAATATAAAAGAGGAAGTTTGAAAAGAAATTAAGTTATTCAAAGGCAAAAATCTAAATTCAATGAAAAAACTCTATAAAGCCATAATAAACAATCTTTCCCTGTTTTTGCAAAGCATTTTAATAATAAGATGGGTTATATAGATAGGTTATGTATCTGTTTGTTAAGGTCAGATTACCTGCAGTCATCTACATCTTCATATTGAGACATTCTGTCCTCTGAATGTAGTAAGGAATTTAGGAAACCAGCACTTTACCTAAAGCTGGGAGCATCAGGTATCTTTGAGCAGACACTGAAAGTACAAGGCAAGGAATAATGCTATCCCAGAAGAGCTGAGCTCTATAGAGATTGGACAGATACACGAGTCTTCTCTACAGGACAAGATGCAGCTTGCTGTGCTACTGCAGTACACCAGCCTCAGAGTCTGAGCTGTCTTCATTAATTTTCCATACTCTTCACAACATCTCTGATGAACAGTAAGCACACAGTGCCACACAGAATCACAGAACCACTGGTCCACCACTTCTTACGGCTGACCAAAGTAACCTGAAAAATGGTAATCGGTTTTGTAATAACAGAACAAATTCTGGGCTTTGTCTCTGAATATGCAACATAGTTTTAAAGCATAACGTCTAACCTGGAAAAAGAAAAGCATCACTGAATCCTACATTGCTATGCTAAGTCAGGCATAATTAAGAAAAAGATGAGAAAATGCTATTAGGTATTAACCAGGTAGTGATAAAAGGATCAGCATCATTAAGTATTAGTGAAAATAATGTAATTGCATTTTAAGGGAGAAATTGTACCTCTCCCAAGGTAAGAAAGTAATAAAAAATTAATGTAAAAATTAACGAATGTCATTTCCATTTTTCTTCTATATATCGCACTAAACAAATTCTATTTATTTTGCCCAGCATTTAACACACTGCTAAGGTCTGTTTTGCTGACTTCATCATATGCAGCCATTGAGTGACTATGACTAATTGTGAAGAACAAATACAAATACCAAAGGGAAAAGGTGGAAAATTTCTGTGATAACTGCCTTATATACATAATTAATCAAGTGACAGATGACATTGATCCAAAGTTGTTAGTCTGCTGTGACAAAATCATTAACAGATATTCTATCTACTTGTAAATGAAAGAGTGTTTAGCATTGTAAGATGTTTACTTGATTGGCTGTAAACCATTGTCAGCTTGGATAAACCATCAGTATGCGATGCTAAGTCATGATATTAATTATGATTATGATGGATTCCACACAGATAGAAGAGTGCTCATAACAAGTTTTATGATATCAAAACTAATGTAAAAAAAATCACGTCCTGACACTAAAAGTATACCATAATTTAGGGCTAAAAATTTTTAAATGACGGATTTTGAAAGGATCATGTTCATTAGATTGCTGGGGAAAAAATAGGGGAAAAGCTTCGTGAAAGGCATTTCACATGAAGGACCCAAAATGTAGAACCAAGAAATCTGTAAGACTGTAAACAGAAAGAGAAAGACATCAGCAAGATAATACCAAGATAACGAAAAAAAAAATATAAAAAGAGCACACTTTACTATATTCCACTTTGGTTTTATAATTTTTATTCTTAATCCCCTACATATTGCTTATTGGAGGAATGAACACGATATTGTTGGTGGAAAAGTGTTTTCAGAAAGTCATCAAATGACACTTAAATTCTTCATTTATCATACCGACTTTTGTTTGCCATATTGTGAAAAGGCCATGCTGCGGAACAAAATATACTTTTCTGATATGCTGCACCACTTTAATGGCTTTTTTATTTTCAGATGATGTGAATGTATATCCCTTTCATTATATATATATAACGGGAACAATTTTGTTCCACAAAGACCTGCTCTGAAGTTAATATAAAACTATGTGATAGGTTGCTCTCTAAAGAAAAAAGAGTAAAACAAATTGTTGGGCACCATGAGGACTAAGTGAGAAATATCTTGCGAAGTGCCCTTGAATCTCAGTAGTTAAGGTTAATAATCCGCCCAAATAATGGGATGTAGGTTGCTAATTTTGCTAAGAAAATAATAGGTAGTAGATAAATAAAATTTTATTTCAGCAACCTGCCGAGGACACATGCAGCTTAACTCCTGAGTGGAAAATATGGATTGAAAAATGTTGAGTTCAAAAGCATAGTAATGTGATGTTTAAATATGTTATCCCTACGTTGTACATTCATATTCTTCATAACTGCTGCATTATACTTGGACTCCTGTTGAGCTGCATGAGACAGTGGCTTTCATCGTGACAGGTCATAAATACTCTCCTGCTGTGCAATGCTTTACAGGGTTGAGGGTAATTGTGTGCAGCTTAAAAACACACTGGTAACATGACCTTAACACCCTGTAAGCTTAACACAGACAAAGTTAAGAAGGAATGATCCAAACTTTATTTACATTTTATAAAAGACAGCAATAAACTTCTATTCATTTAACAGGTTTTTATCTTTTATGGGCTTCTTGTGAAGTGACTTGTACATTTGTTTGGGTTTTTTTTTTAAATCACGTTGCCTATATTTTTCCTTCCATGTTTGTTGCAGAACATGGGATTTCTCCTGTCCAGCCTCATCACTAGAATTGTGCCCCACAACAGTAATTATTTCCACTAACTTCAGAAACCATCTTTAAAATAAAAAATAAAAAATAAAAAAATACTAAAAACCTGCAATTGGAATTGTGTGTCTCTTACTTTCCCAGGGCTGTGGATTACTGACACTTACTAATTTGTTAGCGTTTGTGTATTAAAGAGTGCCGAACCCAGAGGTCAGCAGGACCCAGAAAGTACTCCTAACCCAACCATGTAGATGTGGGGCTGTGGCAGTACTATGTCCCTGGCTCCAGGCAGTGTCAAGGCTAAGCGCAACATTTACAAATGCCTTCATGTGCACACGCTTTAAATACATTGCCAGACACACAGACTGATACAGAAAAAAAACATCTTTATGGCTTCCACCTGAACAAAAAGCCACCCACACAAACATGAATGGCCTGAATAGTCCAGCCCTGGAGCTCTTCTCTGGCTTATAAGGATCACAGTCTGATAGTGGAATATACACATACTAGGGCTCTTGTCAGAACGTGGTCTTATACATTTTGTCTACTCAAGATCCAGGTGCTCCTAACTTGCTGCAGCCTCAGCCCTCAAGCCTCTGGGGCTTGTGGTTCGTTCCTGTTGCTGGTAATGAGCTCTCTTACTCTTTCACCAAGTCCAGGTTGAATTTCTGCAACATCCACTTATAACCACAAAACAGATAGTTGGGACTTTATAAGAATATAGGGTAGCTTGCAGTGATCAGGCACAGGCTTCAGACAACTGTACTGGCCAGCCCTTGTTTATAATCAGCTGGACTCTTTCCCCCATCCTCGTTTCTTTTCTCACCTCCTTTTGTTTCTCCCCAGTATAAAGTGCCCCCCCTTTCTTGCCTATTTCCAATCACTAAACATCCCACAATGAGTGCCATACAGCCTCAAAATGCCCTTTAAAATATCTTTTTATTTAATTTTACACAATCCCAAAATTCTGTTCCCCTGCATCCCACAAAAGTTCCTGTACTCTGTAGGCAGCAACACCTTTTAGTTTGCAAGGCATTCATAGGAGGCAGTTTCTTGGGCTGACTGTTCCCGGTGGGTTTCCACGAGGCCCAGGGTCTGATAGCTCCCCTTGGATGGTGCTGAAATGCCAGGTCAAGGTACTCTATTACTCATGATTAGTTTCTTGGGGTCCGTCCACCTGCCACAGTCGCCCTGGTCCCCAGGGGTCCTTTCTTTTATGGGCATTATCCTTTAATCATATAAACTAATGCTTTGACCCCTCAGTTTAGAGGAGTTGAATGTCAAGAAATTTCAGTACCATGCTGCAAGTGGAACTGAAGGCAAATTAGCTTGGAAAAAGACTGCCTGGTTGGAAAACTTGGCCATGTTTCAGCTTCTACAATGACTTCATAAGGTGGAGCTGCAAATATGAGTTAGAAACAAAAGACCCATAGTAAGAGTGGCCAAGAGGTGTTCTGACCTTCCAAAGGTACAGGAGAGAAAAGCAGTCTGAGGCATAACCCTCTTGAAATAAATCCTACTCAGCCTTTGCCAGCACTGACTGAATAATTTCACCAGCACACCAGTATGTCTGGGGGAAAATGAGGGAGAGGAAAAGCAGACTTTGGTCTAGGGATACATTGCTTCTTTCAGGATGTTTAACAAACCAGGCTGTGGGTATTCTCTCTTTTTTGACTGTCAGAGGCTGCAGGTTTTGAAAGCTGGACAGCATCCCTGTCATTATTCCAGTATCTCCCAGCTGAACATCAGTGATTAGTATTTGCTACTCTTTTTAAGCGTACGGAAGATTCTTTTCACTGCAAATTCATTAACACACATTACTTTTATCAACACAGAAGCCTAGGGAAGGACAAGAAATTACAATTTCACTCTGGGGTAAACTGAATAAGGTCAGCCCAGCAAGGTAGCATAAGTACTGCTTATTTCTTGTAGACATTTCATGGTAAAAATATAAGTACTCAATCTTCATTTGAATCTTTCAAGGTGTTGTCATGTAGCAGAGTTCTCATCTGTAAAAGGCACATCTTTTTTTAGGCATCAACAAACCAGCCCCCAAGTGCCACCTACAATATTCAAGCCCAAATGAACAACAGAAGGCTTCAAACTGACAGTTTTGCACATTTTCATTGCAGGAGCCTCTGCTAACTAATTTCTTATACAATACACATTGAGAAAAACTATCAGAGAGAACATATGGTGATCTTCCTGGACAAAATGCCAAATGAAATACAGTGGAGATGAATAAAAGAAAATCCAGAATAGTGCTCAAGGAATGTGGGTGATTTTGACATAGGCAAAATTTAAGGTAACAGTGAATACAATAGGGAACAGGAAACAAAGCAAAAATAAATACAACACGATGGTAGACAGGGACTAGATGTGGTAAAGGTATTCATGCTCCATCTCGTACACAGAAGACACAATAAACCTATAGCGAAAAAGAGGGTATAAACAAGTAATTTTCCAGACTGGGGGGGATAACTTGGGGAACTTAGGGTGAGACCAGAATTCACTGACAATAAAGGGGTAGTGGCAGTAGGTGAGAAGAGGGGGAGAGAGAGAGAGAGAAGGTGATGGCATATTGGAAAGTGTGGGATATGAGCGTGACATAAATGTTATAGAACAGAAGGTGGATACTGTCTTGATTTCAGCCAGGATAGAGTTACTTTTCTTCCTAGTAGCTGGAACAATACTGCATTTTGGCTTCAGTGTGAGAATAACATTGGTAACACAGTGATGTTTTTATTGTCTCTAAGTAGTACTTACTGTAATCAAGGTCTTTTCAGTCTCTCATGCTCTGCTAGTGAGGAGGGGCACAAGAAGCTGCGAGGAAGCATAGCTGACAGCTGACCTGAACTGGCTAAAGGGATATTCCGTACCTTAGAATCATGCTCAGTATACAAACTGGAGGGAATTGGCAGGGGGCCACTCTTTTGCTGCTCAGGCATGGTCTGGGCATCAGTCAGTCGGTGCTGAGCAATTGCATAGTGCATTGCCTATGATTTCTGAAAATTTATTTCTCCTTTTTTTGTTGTTCTCTATTATTATTATAATTATTGCTGTTGTTATTATTTCCATTATTATTATATTTTACTTTATTTTAATTATTGAACTGTTCTTATCTCAACCCACAGGTTTTGCCTTCTTCCGATTCTCTTCCCCTTCCCACCTGGAGGGGTGTGAGCGAGCAGCTGAGTGGTACTTAGTTGCCAGCTAGGCTTAAACCATAACAGCCATGATCAAAATGAGACCTCACACACTTTATATAAACCACAGCTGTAAGGCAGTCCTGAAGGAACCCCAGTTCTGCATGTCAAGAATTGAAAGAGACACAGCTAATATTCACAGCCATGGACTTTAACATGACCTACCTACAAATACCAATGTACAAATCTGTTCTGATTATATCACTGAATATAAAGTAATGACTTTTTCATAATTCTGTCTCAGGAAGAAGAGATTACAACATTTAAATCCTCATCTTATTTGAATTTTTGTTAATGTAAAGTTATAACTTATGGGATATCATCTCCATAAGTGGAATTCAGCTCAAGATTTACATATGTATAGGTAACCATTTATGTCTTTCTGTCTAAGCCCCCATTACAGGTAAACACTAAAGCCTAGAAAGTGAGCACAAGCTATTAGTCATCAAATACAGTGATTTAGGATCCATGAACTTTATGAACAAGGTTTGCTTTCACTATAATGAAAGTTTATACATCTGGGATCATTAATGTAGATGTCAAACAGTACTGGCCAAAGTATTGACCTCTCAAGTACTGGTCTCCAGTTGGATTTTGTACAGCTGATCACAACCTTCTGAGCCTAGTAATTCAACCAATCTTCAGTCCCCCACACTACCTATATTTCCAGACCATACTTCATCAGTTTGTCAATGTCTCTGTTACTGGAGTCAGTGTCAAAAGGCCTGTTAAAGGCAAGACAAACAATATCCACTGCTGTCCCCTCATTCGCCACACCAGTCATCTCATCACAGAAGGATATCAGATTGGTCAAGTATGATTTCCCCTTCATAATCTTTGCTGATTATGCATAGTAAAAGATCAGTCAGAATATATGCTGGTTTTACTTTGGTAGATCTACATATGTACAAAAACATTACAAGAATAAGAAAAAAAAAATAGAGACCTAGAAGAAATAAGCTAGAAACAACTTCACTTCATGCAGTTATCATCAACAACATATATCCAGTTCTGTAGTTTATTTCCAAAGTAGAACCATTTTATTTCCTGATCTTGTTTTCAAGTCAGCCTGAGGTTTTTTTCAGTCGTTCAATATATCAGCAATTTATATCATCATATCTAACCTTTTCTGAAAATGAGGTGCTGCTGATCCTACTGTGCTAAGTTTGAAGACTGCTGGTTTTACCAAGAATAATTTTGACTGCAACAGAAACAGTCCATTTCAGGGTTTTCATTCAACAGGAAGAGCAATTGGGTAATTCTCTGCAGTACAAGAATAAAAGAAGAAAATTGTTATTCTGCAATATGCTCCCACAGAAATTGCACTTGTTACCAGCAAGTAGCTGGAGTCAGTGTGAATAAGAGACTACCATTTAGATACCTTATTCAAGAATGAGAAGGGAGAATGAAAGGTGGTTGAAAATAAAGATAGATAGGCAGTAAAGGGATTAAAACAATACTAGTAAGATTATAGTAGTATAAAATTCTCTGAAATCTCTTTCAAAATATCTGCATTACATCCCTTTTACTTCAGTTAAAAAAAGAGAAGGTAGAGACAGTTTTATCAAAGGTCCTCTCTAGAATAAGAACATTTAATAAGAAGTGTCTAAGTCTTTTTCAATTGTTCTGAAAACACTGGGTATTATGTGATTAAAAAGCTCAAAGGTTGCCTTCCATTACCTCTAAGTCCTAAATGAACATGAGGAACGAACTTTGCTAAAAAAATGGGTTTGTATTTTTCTTGTCAGTAATAACCTCTTCAGTTGCTATTCCAGTTTCTATGCCTTTGATGTACTAAACTAACAAGAATGTGACAAAGACTAAACAATTTAAGAAATACTGGGGTTCAAACATGAAGATATAAAGCACTAATTTCTATGCACTTTCCTGGAAAGGATTATTTCTCCAGTACTTGCTTTACATTAAGAACTGCAGGAGGTAGGAATCCCTGCTATACTTGCTCCAATTTCAAGAAATAATCACAACTGCCAGCAGAAAACAATGGGATGCCAAAATATGCTTGCAGAATAACTACTGAACTGAAAACCCATGGGGTGTATTTATTTAAGTATAGAACACAAATAAACAAGATAGAAAGTGGTCTCTGCTTTATATCTATTATGAGAAAAGAAGAAATGAACAAATGACACTTAAAAATTAAACTGATCTATTAATTTAAACATTCAGCACATTTGTGAGCCACCCAGACTTGTCTTTTAATTGTTGGTTTTTTTTCCAGTTTTCACTTTGCACTGTTTTTATTAATAATCCTTGCACTGTGAACTGTCAACACATGGTTTGGTTCTTATAAATCAATGTCAGAATTCATGCTGTAATAGTTTTGATTAAAAAAACAGATCACATTCTATACTAGGTTTCATATTACTGTTCTCATTTTTCTTCCGTTTTACTCCTTCATATTAATTTACAGAGATATTTCTCATTTGCTGTAGTAGCACACGGGTATAAGAAGAATAAGTTCAAGGTCTTAGCTCTCAAAAAAGATATTTGACACATTTACTTGTATCTGGGCTTAAGTAATCGTTGAACACTGCAGCAAGGATGGGCAGCTGACTACCACAAGCATTTTATCTGCTGTATCAGTGAAGGCTCTTGTGGAAAGGAAAGATGATACAGGGTCAGATTTCCAAAAAGCACAGGAGCATATAATATGTTCTGTAATTGTAGTATGCAATTTTATTTTTTTAAATGATTTACCTATAAATTAAGTGCCAGATTTAAAATTCACATTTTCTTTACAAACACTTATGAACAGATTTTTCTTTTATACTAAGTTCCTTTGTCAATATAACTTTTTCTTAAACTCTAACCTAAACTAGGATCCTAAAGAAGTCCAATCTGTTAAGGATGTTTGAGGTCTTAAAACAAAAGAGAAAAGGAGAGTAAAAGCACAAGTTAACTGCTTACTGATACTAACTTTGATTTATAAACTGCTTAATGCAGAGGCTGTCTTTAGCTCTACACTGCTTTTTTACAACATGGTCGTGCTCCCCAAATACAACTCCTTGATGCTTCATTCTAGGCAGTGAATAATAAAATAGCAGGTTGTTATCATCAACAGCTGGGACCATGTGGCCCTCCTGGGAGAAATAAAGCTGTCCCCTGTTGTGGCTGCTGATCACGAGCCTGCTGAACAGCGAGTGTGTGCCCAGGTGGCCAAGAAGGCTAACGGCATCCTGGTTTGTACCAGAAATAGTGTGACTGGCAGGGCCAGGGCAGTGATCATCCCCCCTGTACTCAGCACTGGTGAGGCCACACCTTGAATAGTGTGTTTAGTGCTGGGATTCTCACTTCAAGAGAGATATTGAAGTGCTTGATCATGTCCAAACAAGGGAAACAAAGCTCATGAAGGACCTAGAGCACAAGCCTGATGAGGAGCAGCTGAGGGAAGTGGAGTTGTTTAGTCTGGAGAAGAGAAGGCTCAAGGGGGGACCTTATTGCTTTCTACAGCTACCAGAAAGGAGGATGTAGCCAGGTGGATGTCAGTCTCTTTTCTCACTTAGCAAGTGACTGGACAAGAGGAAGTGGCTTCAAGTTGCACCAGGGGAGGTTTAGATTGAATATTAGGAATCAAGTTTTCACAGAAAGGGCTGTCAAGCATTAGAACAGGCTGCCCAGGAAAATGGTGGAGTCACCCTTTCTGGAGGTATTAGAAGACATGTAGATGTGGTGCTTAGGGACATAGTTTAGTGGTAAACTTGGCAGCACTACATTTACAGTTGGACCTAATGATCTTAAAGATCCTATCCAACCTAAACAACTCTATGACTCTATGATTCTATGGTTTTATAAGATGAAATGTAATTAATAGTCTGGATATTTTAACAAGGGTTTTGTCATGTGTTTTGGGGGGGGCACCTCATAAAGGATGAAGATTGAAAAAAAATAGATATTAACATTAATGATTAAGAAATAACATCTGGAAAACATAGGGCTGTTTGCTCACTACTAAAGCAACTTCTTTTGAAAAATTAATGAGAAGCTATTACTGTAGTCCATAGACCTCTCCTCAGCCCTGAAGGCAGAAATATCTGCTAGCTGTTGTAAATGAGGTCTGCTTAAAAGAAAGTTACCAAATTATCATTACTGCTTTTGCCTAGGGAATGTCTCTGGAGTCAGAGCAATTACTACAATAGGTTTCAGAAATGGAACCAATTTGCTTGTTAGTGCCACTTCGGTTTGTGCTAGATTTGAACTGTCAGTTTGAAAACAGTAAACACTTACTATAAGCTATGAGAGCACAGACAGCAAAAATGACTACTGGAGAAGAGAATGCTTTAATTTTTATTTTTTTAATTAAAAAGAATCATTAATTACTAGACAAGAAGCTTTTTGAAATAGCATGCCAACAAAACCAAGTGTGCCATAATATTTGTTTAGGGTGTTTTTTAAAGAGACATTCCAAAGAATAAGGCAATCTCTTCTGTAGAAACATCCTCTGACAAGAAGAGTGTTATCAGTCTGAAGAGTTTAAAGGTGTTTGGATTTGGGATTTTCATTCAGGGTCATTACCAAGTACAACAGATTTTTTTTTCTTATTGCCTTTCAATTAACTTTCACAAGCCCAAACTTCTTTTAGAGGAATGGTATGCAGGGTAGAGCCACAATAAATAAATATCAAGTAAGGAAATTAATTCCCTGGTAGTCAATTCTTTGTACATTGACTGACAGAGGTTAAAGGAAAGAATAGACACCAAACAACAGGCTGCTATTTATAAGTTTATATATATATATATATATATATATATATTAATTATACACTCTAAGAATAAATTATGTCTTGGTTGTGGGTACCTGTTCCAGGGCTGTGAAAATATCAGAATCCAGAAGCTTAGTTACAAATTGTGATAAATAGCAGGATTTGGGAAACTACTATCTGGTTCAGAGGACACTTGGCCCAACTTAACTCACATCCACACACTTAAACATTCTTCTGCAGAACACAGTGGCCATACCTGAGCCAGGAGCACAGCCACTGGAAATAATAGCTAGTCTGCAGTAATGAAGACCATGGCTGAGTGTTTCCTGAGATGCTGCTAGGTGGCACAAGCAAAATACATGAAGAGAATGTGCTAACAAATATGACAGTAGATTGAGCACGCACACAATGTGTTTTGGTCCTGTTTTATAATCTAATACAGTCCTATATTGCATTTGCCTTTGTCCAAAGTATACTAAATCACTCACTCTAGGAGACTCATCTTTGTCCATCTGGCTGTGCTGAATCCCCTTATAGTCTCCCCACGATCCATGCTTTCCCTCAATCCAGTCCCTTGTATTGTTTAACTCAATAATAGACTCTGTCTGACAGGTATGTTATCCAAAACAGTTCTGTTTGTGTTTCATTTCAGCATTAACAGGACACTACAGCTATGCCAACCCACAACTATACTTTTGTTTTTCGTTTTTCCTGCCTTTTTTGAATAAACATATTACCAAGATGTTAGTAACCGTGGCCCAGTAACACCCTCTGGTCTCAGATCAAACTGCTTCTGTCATATTACAAAGCAGATCATTTCAGTGTAATGTTTATCTGCTATTGCAGATGATCCTATTGGTCTGTGAACAAACCAATATATAGTACCCATTGCATGTCATATGATTCCTACGTAGTAAGTGGTATATCAAATGTTTCAGGAAAACATTGTTAATAGGCCTTTTGTCTAAGTTAAGATTTTATGAGAGTTTTTATAAGAGAAGCCTGTTCCTATCTCTGTTTTATGGCTGAATTATCTTTTGTACCAGAACCTACTTAAAGTAAAACCTTCATATAGATACTAAAACATCTCAGACAAAACACAACACTTCCTGTGATACAGACCCTTTTGTGTTCCACCTTTCTACCTCAGTGTATACTCTTCTGTTCCTCTTCCTCAGTTGTTTTTTCTTACTGTTTAACAAGCAATACAATTATGCTTTACCTACTCTATACTCATCTCTGCTGTCATTCATGTAGCCACCAGCATTATTAATGTAAAGGATATTTCTACATACAAAATAACTCAAAGTCAATGCTTGTGCTGAATTCACAGTCACCACAACTGCCACTTGAAACTCCACTGGGATAGTTTACAGAAAGTGGTCCTTCCAGCAAAGGTGAAAAAGAAAAGTGAACAACCCACCCAGAATTTTTCAAGTATGCTCTTGCACCATAATGGGCTTAAAAATCTATACCAGTCCACAATATGACAGCATCCCATTGTTCCTTTTCTGCAGAAGTATGTCACTTTAGCAGTGACCCTTAAAGAGTTTACACAAGACAGACTTTAGTTAACAGTAAGTCCAGCCTTTGCAGCACAGTGTACATGCAACTAACAATCCAGTTATCACCAAGGAATATGGTTTCCATTTTATAAGGAGTCACATGGAAAAGATGATGCATAATGAGTACAAGTTACTCCTGAGGAGATTTGGATTGGGCACAAGTGGAAATTTTTCACAATGAGAACAATCAAATACTGGAATAATCCCCTCAGGGGAGCAGTGTGTTCCCCAGTGTTCAATAAGTTTCAGATTCAAATGGAAAAGGTGTGGGACCATTTTGTCTAGACAGTGCTTTTGCCTAGAAAGGTTGGACCAGATCATCCTTGAGGTCCCTTCCATCCTGGTATTCTATTATTCTGTGAATTTAGACAGCTTTTGTGGTCTTGTCCTGTACTCATGCTGCCACCAGTATTCATGCAAGTTGTTCAACTTTGTCTGCATCACATAAAAGTAGCTGCAGTGTGAGCACAGAAGTTGGAAAGGGTCTCAGTCCCATAAAGAGAATCATTATTCATACTGGAATCATTATTCTGCTGCCCTTTGACAAAGCTGGTCCTGCAGCTGTCACATTTATGTGCTTTCTTCCACTTTATGTAAAACAAGAGATGAAGTTTTCTTGTTCAAAATGCTGTTATTACAGGTTCAAATACAGTTCTCAACCATTTCTGAAACAATTGCTGAGAAATAACATTCTTGCCAAGAGTTAATTTTTACTTCTTCAACAGGAAATTGTAGGAAAAACAGTAGTCATGTGGAAGGTTTTTTGAAATATTATTTAGGTGTAGCATGGCTTACCAAATTATTTCTTTGTCTGCTTAGTACTTTAACCTAATGTAGAATATTAAATTAATATGGAGAGTTCCTTATTCTTTTAATTCCTATTTGTTACTATTCTTTATTTTAAAGAACACTTGGTTTGGATTATATCTAGATCCATGAAAAGTTGTGCTGCATAATTACCACTGCTAACATCCTGTGATCATTTACTTAGAGTTACCTTTCCATTCAAATCTATAAGACAATTTCTATGATATAGCATATAAGGTCAAGAGCTGTAGAATCTAGAGACAGATTAATATTTGCCAGTAAAAGATTTTATTTCTGCTGGGGGGGGGGGGTGTTTGAAGGTTTTTCTTTTTATAATCTTCAAACCATCACTTTCTTTTGTACTTAGTAACCCAGAAGAAATGGAAAGAAACAAAGTACACAGTAAGTCATTATTGTGAGTCAGACAGGTACTTTCATATTATGTATTAATCCCTTTGGAACTTACACATATTATGCCTTTTGAAAACTGTGAACCTTTTCCTGATCACTTGGAAATATTCAAATGTGTGTAAAATTTTTCTTGTGCTTCTAAGAATTGATTATTAGAATTTCTAAGAATTACTGTTACTTGCTTAGGGAAAATAAAAATATTCCATTCCTTTATGGAATTACTTAACATTTTCACCACTATATATCAAAGGACATTGGAGTCTGTAATTTTTTGTTACAATTAGAGGTGGTTTTAGTACCATTTTTGATCATTTGCAAGAACTCTGAAAGTTCTTCCATACTTCCCACTATAACTAACTTTAGTTATACTAAAATAGTTAGGAAATGGTCTTAGGATGTTAGTTTTAGTTAGGAAGTTACTTTTAGCTAGGAAAACCTTTTCTGGTGGTGCTTTGCTGGAAAAGACAACATAAGGTGTTCTATCTTTTCATGTAACAACCAGAAGGCATTTGAATGAGAGGGATTAGATGGCTGTGCAAATGCATTTGACCCAGTCAGCAAGTACTTCAGAAGTAAGAATCTCCAGTATCAAGCAGAGCCCTCCATCAGTAAGATATTTTTAATATAGAATTGTATTCTCACCCCAGCACAAAAAGCTTCTAGAAAGAAACGTTAGAAGCTAGATTGGACAAAATATGAAATAAGGAATAATCTAATATTGTAGCAAGATTAACAAAATGGCTGAAACATAGAAATGTGTCTTATGTGGGTAATGTGAATCCATGTTAACATGGAACATGAGGAAAAATTCAGGAATTTTCCTGACAGCACCAACATTTATGGTATAGTTGATGCACTGGAGGGAAAGGATACCATCCAGAGGCACCTTGACAGGCTTGAGAGGTGGGCCTTTGCAAATCTCCTGAAGTTCAACAAGGCCAGGTGCAAGGTCTTACACCTGGTTGGGGGTAATCTCAAGCACAAACACAGGCTGAACAAAGAATAGGTTGAGAGCAGCCCATTGATTGGGAGGGGAAGGACTTGGGGTGTTAGTTGACAAGAAGCTCAGCGTGACCAGGCAATGAACACTTGCAAGCTACGAAGCCAACCATATGCTGGGCTGCACCAGAAGGAGTGTGACCAGCAGGTTGAGGAAAGTGATTCTTTCCCCCCCTCCTCCACTACCAGACCCTACCTGGATTACTGGGTTCAGTTCTGGCACCCACAACACAAGAAGGGTGTGGATCTGTTAAGGCAAGCCCAGAGGAAAGCCATGAAGATGATCAGAAGCTGGAGCACCTCTCCTATAACGACAGGCTTGTTCAGCCTGGAAAAGAAAATGCTCTGGAGAGACCTTCTAGCAACCTTTCAGTAAAAGGGGCATATAAGGAAGGTGGAGGGGATTTTTACTGTGGCATGTAGTGACATAGGGAAGAAATTCGTTAGGACGAGGGGGGTGGGGAAGAGGAACAGGTTGACCACAGAAGTTGTGGATGTTCCCATCCCTGAAAGTGTTCAAGGGAAGGTTGGATCGGGCTTTGAGCAACCTGGTCTAGTGGAACATGTCCCTGTGCATGGCATGGAGGATTGGAACTAGATGATCTTTAAGGTCTCTTCCAACCCAAAGCATTCTGTGGTTCTATGAATTTGAAGATAGCAATGATCAAAGACATTTTGATTCTGGAAAAATATTAAATATATCTAATGAAGTTAACAGTATTCAGAATATTACTTGCATATAATTGTTAAACTTGGCATCAAATAGTAAACATACATAACCACAATTGGTAATAAATTTAGAAATGTTTATTGTTAAAACAAAGAATACTAACATAAGACAAAACTAGAAGTCTTAAAACTGGTATAGTATTTCTTTTTGGTTTATAATCCATTTGTTTGACCAAACTATCTTTAGACTCAAGCCACTCCTTCTAAGAATTCCAATTGCAAGGAAAAAGCCCTTTTCAATAGAGAACTGATCCTTCAATAATTCTGAATCAAGTCTACATCTAGATCAGTAGCCAGTACAAAATAGTACATTATAGTCTTCAACAAAAATGTCAATGTGTAATTGCACTACGCCTACACCACACCTGCTGATGTAGTTAGTCATGCTTTACATTCCTCTAATAGCACAGCTTAACAGAAATACCATAGATAAATTTTTACACTCCAGTTTAGCAATTATTCTTTCATTCTTTCTCTTAAAGTTTTCTTTCAATATTCACATCTGATCTTACACGTCTGTCTTGTTATTATTGACTATTTTTGCAACGCTCTGTGGAGAAGGAACATTATGGACAAGAATAATTTTAAGTGCTTTTCCAGAACAGTTTCGAAATTAACAAGGGTGCCATATTTTTCTCGTCATCAGAGAGCCCTTTTGCAGAGATGGGCAAAGTCATGCAAAGGCAAATCAAAGATCTGCACAGCATTTGCAAAGCCTGTTAGTATTATTTCTGATACCTTCATTCCTAACAGTCCTTTCTACTGAGTTTATATAATACTAATTATATGAAACCTTTTCAGAAACACTCTCTCAAGCCGTAATGTTTGATCAATACGGTTTAACCTTAGCTCATCTAAATTTAGCACAAGGTCTCTCTCTGATCTGTTTCACACACAGAGTCTCCCCAATATTTGTCTCCTAGCAAATGATGAGTTTGTTTTAACTCACTTGTCTCATTTCTAGGAAGATCAAGGTCAGGATATGCAAAGTAAATAACAGTTTTGATGAGGTAAGTGTGAAGAATAATTATATATATATGAATATATCTTGATTACCCGAATCATATTTTGCATCCACTTGATGATTTTTTTATCTGTTTAACTTCTGCACATCAGATATCTCCCAGTGCATGTAAAGTCTATGTTTTTATACCCACGTCACTGACTTACAAATTCATTTATGACCCTTCTGATCCTAACCCACAGTGTCAAATTCAGTCTCCAATGAATCAGTGAAGATCTTATAGATTTCTAAATTTAGTTGTAAGGAAAGAATCTGTTTGCATTCAAAAAGTTGTATATCAAATGTAAGTTGTTTATATACCACTGCAAGTGGTAAATAACTGAACTTTATCCCAGTTTATCATGCAAATAACCAGACTCCAGTTCATGAGAAGATGAAAAAGGTGAAAAAGATGAGAGATGAAGAATGGTATGTACAAGAAATCTAAGTAGAAAGATACTTACCAGTACTAGAAAATACTACCATATAAATATCCATCATATAGCTTATGTTACTTGGTAATACTTGCCACACCATCACTTCATTACACCTATGGTGTAATATGCAAATTATGATTACTTTTGGTATATGGCCAGTTATAAGTGCATTCCTGTGAAAAAAAGAGAAGCATTTGGCCTGTAAACCTCTAGAATTTTTTCAAGTTGTTAACAAACTGAATTAAATATTTTTTGGATTTCTGTATATTGGATATAATTGTAAATTGATATAATTGATATGAAGTAAATTGCTATATTCTTACTGATACAAATAACAAGTTCTAAAAGGAAACAGAGCTATGCTCATTTACACTTCCAAAAAATGTAGGTTCCTTTGCTTGTAGAAACACTTGGTTAGATTATCATTTCCCAAGCTAATTATGTGATATTAATTATAAATAAATAAATGCATTATTTAGATTTTTTCCTTACAGGGAAGGCTATTTCAGCTTGCACTTTTAAGTTCAGTGGAATAAGAACACAAAGCACATTTTCAGCTGAGGTTATTAAAGGCTGCCCTTCCTGGAAATTCTGGTTTAAATTGGCAACACCATTTGTGAAAATGATTACTCAATAATAATAGAAAGGAGATTGGTTACTGAAGACTCTGAACACTGTGGTTCACAAAACTGCTCAGAGACTTGAATCTCATGTAGAAAAGTCCCTCTGAGCAGGAAGCTTACTCAGATATAAAACATATTAAATTAAATCTATTAGTTAACGAGAGACCTTTATTTCATACCCCATTGGACACTATGAGTAGCCTGCATCTAGTTTGTAGAGTGACAGTGCAGGGTATAGTATGCAGGGACCCATACTCTTTTGCCAACTCAACCAATGGAGTAACCTTTATTTGGTGCATGGATAACTGGGAGTGATATGGAAAGGCACAGAGGTGGAGCACCCACAGGTCCCCAAAGAAGGAGGGATATGCAACTGTAGGAGTCTGCATTCCCTGAAGGGGACAGGAAGCTGGTAACCCACGTGGAAGGGGTAGGGGGTGCAGTTAACTGTGAATAGGTGGTGGAGGGCATTAGATTTTTGGGGATTCATTAAAGACAGTATTTACAAAGGTACTTATTAAAATGTTGTAAATATCTAGTATTATGGTTTATCTGTTATATTTCTGATATTGGGCCTGAATTATAGCTTGCTGTTTTCTCGCTGATTATGTGTTATTAATAAACCAATACACACCACTTTTCTCATTTATTTTAAGCTACATGAAGTGAGCAGGATTTTTCCCTGTGACAAACCTAAATTTTTTTTCAAACGTATTAAACGAAGTAATCACTGTGATAATATAAGATGACAAAATGGTTGGTAGAGGGGAAGATTTGATCCAGTTTCAGCTGAAGGAAGGCTTAGGAAGATTCACACCAGGGCTCATGCAGTGTTTGTAAATAGACTGGTCTAAGGCAGCCACAAAGCTCTCATGGAGAGCTATGACTTATGTGGATTCACCAGAACTCCCTTTACTGCTAGGGAAATTTTTGACACTTTAGGCTTTTACAGAGAAGATTTTAAAGGTAGACACTATGCCAAAACAAAAGAAACTAAATTCATGGTACTCAGTTCACAGAGCAAAGCCAAAGAGAAGCAGAACCTCCCATTCCACACCTGCAAACACTCACTCTGCTGCAATCTGCTCTAGCTGCAGGTGATAGATGAACGTTTTTGGCAGCACACAATCAAGCGCACTGCAGCAATCCAACCATGATATCAGAAAGATCCATGTAGCATGTCAGCTTGTAAGAGAGAATTTTAAAGTTCTCACCAACCTAAAAGGTTTAAAAAACCTTTATAATACATCTCTAGCTGTGACTGACACATGATTTTCTGACATTCACTTTTGATCAATCGGTGCAAATAAATTTCAAGGCTAACATAGTATCAGTCCTGTAATACAACCAAACATAACTGTATTTTATACTATATCATTCAAAAGATGTACAGGAGTGAGTGTAACTGAAAAGCAGAAGACAGCTTCTCTCCAAACACCCGTTTTTCATCCCAGAAATGGTGATAGCTAAACAAGACCTGAATGAGATCATCATGTTCCTAGTTGAAAAATGGAAGACTTTTTTTAGCCAAAACTTTAAAGATCACTCAAGCCCCTAAATATTCTGTGGACACAGCAGAACTTGACCCTGTAAATCCTGTAAATCCTGTTGGTGTCCTCCACTCCTTCAAGCCAGTTCAAGGTGAAAGTTGAGATTGAGAGTCCCTACCAAGTATAAATGTAAAACACTCATTCCTTCTCCAGGGTGCTCCTTAGCAAACAGCAAAATCAGAAGAAAAGCAATCAAGAAGTAAAAGCGAGTTGAAAGCATAGTAGGGAACACAGAACTTATAAAAAGAGGGTTAAAATCAATAAATGATGCCATACACAAATAAGCTCTCACTCTGCCTTCTCTCTTCAATGGTCTCATGGTTCACTTTAATTCTAAACCATTCCTTCAGACATCTCCGGGAAAAGATACCTAATTATATGAAATGCATTTGCAACAGAAGAGAAAGCTGGTATCTGGTGAAATGTGCCATTTTCAGAGCTGCTGGAATTACTTAATAACAATAACAAAACCTTAAGTGAAGACAAGAAAGATTTTAAAAATTGAAAAAAACCCACATTAATTTATTCAGATGTTTTCTTTGTGTGATAGGACTTCATCCTCTGGATATCTATTCCAAGTGCTTAACCTGCCCTTTCTACCTCTCTCACCCACAGCACTGTTGTTTCCAGGTGATATTTACAATGTCTGTAAGCTAAATTTCCACATTTATTTTAATGGGGAAAAAAATGAAGCTTCACATATGGGTAATTCAGATAGCATTTATTTCACTGTGGGAAACTCTAACTTCACTTGTTAATTTGAACAATTGGGAGTATGTCTCCTCCAAACTATTGGCTTGCTAATATTGCAAACACTACATTTCTATGCTCAATCCTTGCCTAGAAAAATATTTTTTCTTCTCTTTTCCTGTAATGAAATTCATTCTGAACTGTATTAAGACTGTTTTATCAGAATAAATTGATTAGCTCAGTGAAATAAAGTAATTATTTACTTTACATTAATATGTCACAGCCAGACATAGACTCATCCTATCTCTCTTTAGGCACATAAACACAGTGATGACAAAGTGACTAATCACTGTGTGCCTATTGCCAGTGCAATGAAACAGATGTCTTCAAGTGGTAATTCAGGTCCTAAAGAAGGTGCCTCTTTTTATCTCACAGCTGCCTAAGAGGGAGTTAATAGGGCAGCTTTGTTCAGAGTTTAGGCGCCTCAGTTGTGTCCATGATAGGCAAGATCAATGTCGACCTAAGCACCCTGTGAACTTGTCAGTGCTTTGGAAGGACATGCTCTGATAATTCTTGGAACAAGCAGTTTCTGTGAAATGCCATCAACCACTGCAGGATCGCTGCTGACAAGTATTCAAATTAGAATAATTTGGGAAACATTAGGAGGAAAAGGGTTATCAAAAGCTATTTCTGAAACACCAAAGTCTGATTGTGTGTTAGGAAATTTCTTGAGGCATAACAGGAATACAACGTTTCAGGGAAAGACCAGGAAAGTTTATAAGCAAGATGAGAAACAACGCTTTATGTAGGGAATACAGATTTTGTGAGAGACGGAAGAGCTAATAAAGCGATTTGAAAAGCATGATTGCAGGGAGAGAGAAATAGAGAAAAATGAGGACCTTATGTTCTGCAAAGACAGGAATGTGATTTAGCAGGCATTAGTCAGAAGATGAAAGGAGGAGAGGTAAGAGTCAGAATTTGGGTGGAGAGAGCAGAAAGGTGAATGAAAGATTTGGTAACAAGGAATATCACTGTCAACAGACAGAGGGAGGAACCTGAGAAAGTGGAGTTTAAGAAACTTCTCAAACATTTAAGAAGTGATCTCTGACATGGGCTATATAAAGAAGTCAGTGAAAAGATGGGTAAAAATTATTTTATTTTGGTTCTTTCCTTTATTCCATAATGAGCTTTTCCAACTGCTCTTCTGTGAACCTATGTTACCTTGGGCCCCTGGCTTTTTGAGATGAAAAACACGAGCATCTGAAACACTGGCAACATTTACAGGAGTCAATCCCATAGGAAAAATTCTAACTGGCTTTTGCTGACTCAAAGGTAGGCTGAAATGTAGTATAGAGGTACTGAACACACTTAACAAGCTGGCTCATATACCCAAAGCAGTCAGGATCAGCTGTAGATAATTTACTCTGAGAGTGGATCTTGAAGAAGAGGGAATTTAAAACACAGCCTTAGTTAAAGGGAGACTTCAGTGTCAGGTCAAAATGGTCTTACCAGAGGTATGTCTTAATATTTCAGTTTAGTAACTAATTCCTAGTCCCAGGCAAATGGCTTTGTGTGCCGCTTTGCTTTTGCAAGCAGTATTTCCTTGCATAGTTTATCAATGTTAAAATTACATGTGTAGCTAAGGAATATTTCTGTTAGGAAAGGTCTAGTCAGTATTATGGGCTAATTCATCCTGCTGCTTCACTTGCTCTCAGGAATAAAAAACTCTTTAGTGCTAAAGTATTTAAGAGTGGAGCAGAGTTCATCACAAATTTCTATTCTGAAATGCTGCTTTTGGTGTAGGGTCTGGTAATGACCAGAGTCAACATCAGGAGCCTAGACTTCATTTGATGTGTAAGTAGTAAGGATTCATATTTCAAACATTTTATTTCTCTTTCAGTACATCTTACAGTCAGCAAACAACTTTGGATGTTAAGTCAATTTTATATATTTATAAAAAGATACTGGGAAATGGGATCTGATTCTGCAATTTACTTGTTTTCCAGCTGTCTCCGTTACTTCATGTTGTTAGGTATGTTGGGTTGCTAAATTCGCTATAGTGGTTTACCTTCAAGCAACCTACTCTGATTAGATCTAAATTAATCCCTGAAAAATACGACAATTTACATTTTTGTTTGAGTACACATCATGTAAAGACATTCCAGGTGCCAGGTTGAATGAGAAACATTGTTTTGGTATTAATTTCTCAGATAGCAAGTGGAAAAAGCTTCTATAGATTAGTATCCCTGATGCAGACTTCTATGCATTCCCATACTTGTGTATAAGCTAATTTTCTCAAATGAGAGAAACAAGGCACATTGTATTGAGCATAGCACGCCGTTGAATAGCTCTACTAATTCCGTGAAGTAACAGAAGATTATGGCAGAACTTGAAGCACTGTTTCCTCATAGATACACGTTTTATAACGTCACGGCACATTACAAATTTTACTGACATGTAAACTAAAGAGAATGAGCACTTGTTATCAGTATGATGAAGAGTCCATCCCCAGCATCCCTATAGGTTCCCTTCAGATACTGGAAGGCTGCTATGAGGTCTCCATGCAGCCTTCTCTTCTCCAGGCTGAACAGCCCCAACTTTCTCAGCCTATCTTCATATGGGAGGTGCTCCAGTCCCCTGATCAGCCTCATGGCCCTCCTCTGGACTTGTTCCAACAGATCCATGTCCTTTTTATGTTGAGGACAGCAGAACTGCACACAATACTCCAAGTGAGGTCTCACGAGAGCAGTGTAAAGGGGCAAGATCACCTTCACTAAGGACTGTAGTGATAGGACAAGTGGTAATGGGTTAAAACTTAAACAGGGGAAGTTTAGATTGGATGTAAGGAGGAAATTCTTTCCTGTTAGGGTGGTGAGGCACTGGAATAGGTTGCTCAGGGAGGTTGTGAATGCTCCATCCGTGGCAGTGTTCAAGGCCAGGTTGGACAAGGCCTTGGGTGATATGGTTTAGTGCGAGGTGCCCCTGCCCATGGCAGGGGGGGTGGAACTTGATGATCTTAAGGTCCTTTCCAACCCTAACTATTATATGATTTTATGATAAAGCGAATAAGCAGATGATGTCACTGCCTTGTGTGTTTCAACAGGCTGAGATTCGGAGAGCATTAGTCAAAAAAATTATTTGCATCCTTACCTGTAAGTTGCAGACACCTGCTTTATACCCTTTCTGACCACTCTGTGTTTGGCCTTTTTAGGCCTGCAGAATTCAAATTTCTTCTTCTGGCTCATATTTCTAAAATAGTACACACTTTAATGAAGTTGTAGCAGTGATACTAACATCAGCTAAAGAACATTACTGAGAAAAGATTGCATCACACAGAATAAAGGTAATTTTTTTAAAAAAAGTCAATTAAAGTCTTTTAAAAGGGCCTCAGACTTTTTCATTGCTTAGCTATAAAGACTAGAATCTAAATTGCTTTCTGATTAAAGAAGTACTATAGGAGGTTAACAGAAAATCTTGAATAGAATTGCCAGTTCCATCGATTAGATACAATTTATAATGCCAGTCAGGTAAAACCTAATTTTATTTAACTTATTATGTCAATTGTTATTCTTCACATCAGTAAAAGACTAACCCATTTTGTTTTCTATGTGAACCTATTATCAATCAATCAATAATTTTCAAGTGCAAAAGGCAGAATTTCAAAATAGTTTCAATATTTAATCATTCAGAAGTCAAACTGTTCTCCTTGGTTTTGATCAAAAGGCAAATACTGTGGAATAAAACTTTAGAACCCTTTATGTGAGTTTAAAAAGTTATGAAGTCAGCTACTATTTAACACATGACAGACTTCATATCAACCTTCTAAGAGCAGCACAAATGCATCATTCATATTTTCACAGTAAATGAAAACAAATCATTTACTTTCAGGTCTTTAAACTGTCCATAATTCCAGCTCCTTTGGAAGGAAACCAGAATTAATCTAATCGAAATTGTCACTGCTTTTTACAGTTTCAGAAATGAAAGGTAGACAAAGTAATTACTGATCATATATTATGAGACTTGTGGCTTTGACAGTGGAAAAGGTTGAATCACACATGAGTGCTGTAATATGTTAGGCAGACTTAAATATTACAGAAACAGTACAATGAGGAGATCAGCAGCGTGGTTTGTAGCTGTAAATTGACAGGAAAATGTCTAATAAACATCATTTTCATTTCCAAACAATTCTGTCTGTAAAAATTTAACTTTGCAGAATTATCAGTAAGTTGTTGTGAGATTGCTTCAGAAATGTAGGTTAGCCCCAATCCAGGAGGAGAAATTAAAAAGGTTGATTGTAATTTCTTTTTGTCCTTTTATCAAGTCACTTTTTTATTATCAAATTGCAGCATGCAGTTATTCAGCTGCTAATTTTTCAAACCTAAATATTTGGTGCTTTTTTTCTTGTAGTGGCAGATCTCTCAGAGGGCTGTCATACAGTATCATTTGGGGTTCATACACACCAAATCTTAATTTAAAATTATGAAGTATTCCATCATGTTAGCTTTCTAATGGAATTAAAATTTTAGCACACTGAGTTTCTATTCCTTTCACAGGTTATTGTAATAGCACATTCAGCTTTAAAAATATTTGTCTGGATTTCAACAGATATATTAAGAGATAAAGCCAACAGTTAAACATTTTTTTTCACGGACAAGTACCTGACTAATTCAACAGCTGTTAAAGTTATAAAAATAGGAAGGAAGATATACAAATGTACTGCAAAATTCACAGGGAAAGTCCACGATCACTTCTAAAGCTCTCTCTTTCCTTTTTTTTCCCCCTTCCTTTTTTTTTCCTTCACGATCTTCACTTTTCTGAGTTACCTTAACTCCCTTTTTTCAAAATCCACCATCAACAAAATTCAAACATCTGAAAAATACAAGTGAATCAAATTACGGAATTGATACTACAAAATAACAACAGTAAAATCTGTAATGACCTGAACATGCATATTCTGGGCTGTTCTTCTCTGCAGTAGTTTCAATTCTGTTCATTTTCTGTTTCCAAAGATGAGCATAATAAGAAAATGGCAATTGAGAAATGGTTTAAAATTGTAAACTGAGATTTATTTTAACTCTAGTTTGAGACAGGTTCAATGACTCTTCAAGTTATGGCCAATTTAGGCAGTCTCTGTGAGCTTGGTGTTCAAATAGCATTAGCTAATGATCCTTGTATGTATTTTAGCCCATGAAGTGGAAGCATATTGTTTAGGGAACAAGCAAACACAGGACAGAAGGATCCTGAAATGACAAGGAGCATTTTGAAACTTTTTAACATCATCTTATATGTGACATCAGTAGCTAGCAACCTGGCTGCTCCTTGAGGTTTTGATCTACCCACAACTGGATTTTCCAGCAACAAAACCAATTGCCAAAATAATTAGCTCAGAAGCTTTCTAGCATTACTCCAGGAATGAGTCATGTGCGCATTCGCCAGGGTAAGTAAGTGTCTTGTTTCTGCAGCAAGAGGAAAATCTGTCTTTTCACTGCATCTGCAACTTTTACACTGGCTCACTCATCTTTTACTCTATGAGCTACAGTGTTCCACCAGATCAGCAGAGGGGCTTTGCAACTCAAATTGTCATTTCATCAAGTTTCTTTGAATTTCTGGAGCAAGTCCTCAGTATTTTTTAAGTTTAGAAAACCGAAACTGTTGGAAGTTCTTCTTCTAGAGATATAACTCTTCTGTGCATAATTATATTTATTGAAATTGCCCTAAGATTGAAGTGCTAAATGTGGTGCTGCTTCAACTTTTCATGAATGTCTTTTTTAAAGCCTCCTTAGTGGACAAGTGAAGATTGTTCTCAAGCAGTGGCTTTTCTTTCCAGGCCTACGGCTCAACTATTTTAGGAAGGTATTTTATGACTTACTAACAAAATTAAATAGCGAGAAAACAAGAACATGTCAAGATGAGGTCAAAGTCCATCTGCCATTCAAGAACACAGGCTGCCCAGGGCTCTGAGATGCCCATTTGTGCACTGGTGCATTCACAGACATTGTCTGCAGAAAGTGCATTTGCTTTTCCAAATGGAAATCATAGGCATATAGCAAAACAGCATGGAGAACACATGCAAAAAGATGTAGCAACATGTATTGACAAAATGGAATGCCATTACAAAAAAGCATCTCACCCTCCAAAGCTCTTATTAAGTACTGTGGTAAAAGATGGCAGACACATGCACACACTTTGAATAGTCTCTCTTAGTGATTAGTAACATTTTTTCTTGAGCATCCGGTAATTCTATTATTACCAATTTTCAGCAAGTTGCCAGCAGTTTCATTTAAACTTCTACAGATACATGGATTAGAAGGGTTTTTACTGCACTACAGTAGTAATGAGTGACGTGTTAGACACAAAAATATCATAACCCTTAAGAGCCTGTACATAAAACTTCTTGAAACTCAGTAATATAAACCTATTCTCATTTATACATGGAGCTGAAGCTGCCAACTCTAAAGGCAGAGTTTTGCAGTATGCTGTAGGAAAGTTGGTCTTGTGAGAGCTCTGATCTACTTCACTGCTCGTGCTTAACTACATGGCACATTTCAAATGGCACAGACAGATGACCTTGCAGCAAATTAACTTTACTGGATCACAAATGAAAGGAGAACAAGGATGGGGTAGGAAAGTTGCCAGTTGTTTGCCTTTTTCTTGAATCCCCAGCCTTAGCAAGCAGCAGATTTTGAAATCTGGGGTCAAAAGAGTGAGAAGAGTTTGGGATTAAATGATTTAAAAAAACATGAGCATTTTAGGACTGAAACTTTGGATACTGATGACAGAGCTGCAATATCCTCCTTCATAAGTTCATTAGGAAGCATGAGTCTTAAGTATAGTAGCATCAGTTTAGAGTGGTAAATTTTTCCCTTGCTAGATAAGGTGTTCCACTCCCTCTGTAATACATTGTTTGAAAGTGGTTTCTAGTAGAGCCAAGAGTGTGTATAGGAGACAGGAGACTTGATTGAAATTACAGCTTCAAAACAAAGGTTTAAAAAGACTTCTTGAGATTAATCTTGAGCTCTAGGACACCACATTGTTTATATTATTTACATAAAATGTCAGGGTGCTTGTAATCCTAATGCTACTGACCTCAGCACAGCCAGTGACTTTCTCAGATTGCAACAGGGGAAGATGATCAAAGTTGACATTAAGATGAAGAGAGTGAAAAGTCCACTGCTGGAGAAAAATATGAAGAGACAGGGGGGTGGAAAACTTAGATTGAAATTGTTTTGAAGCAAGCGTTCAGAGTCCTAAAGAACATAAAGGTGAATTTACCACATAAAACCTTTAGAATAAACAAATGAATCTATTGATGTATACCCTTAAATAGACTGAGTATGAATATCCCTATTGAACAACCAATAAAAGAACTAAAATGTCAGGACTGTGCCCTGAGAAAGTGCAGAAAAGATAGTAGGAGGTTAGGGACAGATTAAAGCTTCATGTTTGTCTGAAAGGGCCTGGGGAGGCAACAGGAGGGAAGGCAGAAGGGATTGCAAGTTTCCCATGAAGAAGAGAGCCAAAAGGCATTCTGCAGCAGCGGAAGGGATATTGCACTGAGCGCCCTTCAGGACTGGAGTGTGAATTGTGGAAGCCAGTGACAGTGGAGACTTTAAATTTGCATCTTGGTACCAGTAGTTTAGGCACTGTTTGACAGGGAGAAAACTGATTTTAAAATCTCATGAAGGGACTGGCTTCAGCAGAGAGGACAACACCGGGACTTCAGGAAGAACAGTAGCATTATAATGAACAGCTGAATGCGTTAATGAGGGAATTCAGGTAAAGGTAACTAGAAACAGTATGAGAACATTATATGCTGTCTTCCTCTTCCAGTGCCTTCCAACTTCTATTCACAACTGGACAAAAAAAAGAAAAATATAAATTTTTAATACCCACTGGACGAATATCCAGCTTGTTTCCTGTTGATTATAGTGTGTTTATGCCAACATTTATCTTCAGTTTGCTTTACAGAAGATGAATACCCTAATCAATGCAGAGGATATACAATTATAAACCAGTGACCCTTATTAGAAAAAAACAATATATAAACTATTTGATAAAAACAAAACTCAGAACAGTTTCGTATTTTGAAGGTAGAAAAATCAGAGAAATAACAAGCAAACTATACAGTGATTCTGATAGTAACTGGCAATGATAAACTGAAAAGTAGGGAAATTCCCACAGTATATCAGCAAGTGTACGTACAGTTGCATACTCTAACAAATACAAAAATGACTGTGCTTGTTTTGACTGACAGTGCATTCTTTATTCAAGATATCAAAGAGCTCAACTACTTCAGAGACAAAAAAACAGCCGGTGCACAATGAAAGCTGCCGACTAAACATGAAATCATAAAAGCGTGCACATACAGGAGAGAAAACCAAAACTATCTTTCTTGCTGATTTGAGAGGGAGAAAGGATATTGTTCTGTGTTTTTTGAGCTTAATTTATTTTTATCTAATCCCTTGGCCTCAAGTCCCTCAAAGGATTCATTTGGGTGAGGTTCTGAAGGAGGTGGAATGTGCAGAATTCTGGATAAATTCTCAAGAGTAAACTTAGCCTTGAGAAGCTGGTGGCTTTGAAAGTCCTTTCAGGTGAACAAGCCTTGCAAAAATACTGAACATTAACTTCTAGAACAAATTGCCTCACATGACTGTGAAGATAACCTGAATTTCTAAGGGAAAAAGGTTCAGAAACATAGAAGGATGGAGATTAGATCAGTTAAAAGAACAGAGCTTCATACTTACAAATAAGAAATTAATTGTCTAAAGTCCCAGATTTACATTCCTTAATGGACTAAGAATTCAAACCCTATGCTTTTCAAAATCATTTATACACATAAAACCCTACAGATTGTTGGAAATAAGGTGAATTGGAAAGGAATGTCATAGCATTATCCTGATGAAGAGATATTATCTCTCTAGTGAATAAAATTACATTAGCAACAAATATTATTAGAACAGTCATTTTCGACAGATTTTTCACTCTTCTCCAAAATTTCATTTAAAACAACTTTTATAATCAAAAGTATACTACACTATATGATCTCCTCCCCCAAAAAATCTAATTTTGACAATGATCATAGAATCATAGAATGGTTAGGATTGGGAAGGACCTTAAGATCATCTAGTTCCAACTCCACTGCTATGGGCAGGTATGCCTCACACTAGACAATGTTGCCCAAAACACTGTCCAGTCTGGCCTTGAACACTGCCACAGATGGAACATTTACCACTTTTTTGGGCAACCTGTTCCAGTGCCTCACCACCCTCACAGTTTTCATTCTTTTAACAAAATCATAATACATTTAATAAAACAGAAATAAACATTATTCAACTATATATTTTTTGTTGTTTCTAAGTATGTTTTCACACTGAATTCTGTTCAGAAGCAAAAAAAACAACTATGGTATGTTTTTTCTGACATCTCTCTAAATGAATTATTTCTGCATTATGCAAAGAAAAAGAGAAGATTGTAAAATTTCGATAAAATAACTAGCCTTATACTAAAATTATTGCAAGGCTTTCTTGACACGTAGTTGTGTGTTCTACATTTATTTTTGGGAATTCTTTCCACATGAAGAACAAACACAGCAAGTTATTAAAAAAAAAAAAAAAGGAAAACCAAGCAACAAAATACAAACCCATAGAATCCTAGAATCATACAATAGCTAGGGTTGGAAAGCACCTTCTGATCATCAAGTTCCAACCCCCCTGACATGGGCAAGGACATCTCACACTAAACCATGTCTCCCAAGGCTCTGTCCAACCTGGCCTTGAACACTGACAGGGAGGGAGCATTTGCTGAGGGTGTGCTCAATCCCACTGTTTGTGTCACCGACAAAGGCTACCTATCTAAGCCTTTCTGCTTTACTAGATTTTATCCTTGAAGCAGAGTTGGAATGGCAAAGGAATGTCTTCTTAACATAATGTTGCAGTGAATAAAAATTAACCTTCAATTTTCACCACCTATGCAGTAGGATACTGTTGTATTTTTTCTGCTCAATATTTCCCAGTGTAAAAACAAACAAAAAAAAAAGTGAAAATCTTGATTTTATTAATTCTTGGGTTATATTATTTTTCAATGATATTTTGCAGTCGTCCAACTCTGAGGTTCCTTACCTTCCATTTGGAAGTCTCTGCTTGAGCTAGCACAGAAACCAAGAAGATTAACGTGAACAAGGATGTCTTCCTGAAACAGGCAAACTATTTGCTTTTGCCATTTTCCACAGGGATGCCTTTGGAGTATGGACAAATACACTGTTCCTTCAGTTGTTTTAGAATTCCCAGGAAACTCTTCCTGAAACACTGAAGAATGAACACAGCACCCTGTCTTGAAATCCTTCACACATGAGCAGAAATAGTTGAAAGCAATGGGATCATTCACTTATCAGCCTAGGAGACCAACTGGTGCTGAATTAGAACAAAGAAAATGCTGCATTTAAGACAGATGTTCTCTTCAATATGTTTTCACTAACAGGGTAACATTGCTCCCCTCATGTAAGAGACGTGAAAATAAATTAATGTGTTTCTTCATATAAGAGCAAGCTTTTTGTTTGTTTGCATGGTTTTGGTTTTGTCAGGCTGGCAAATCTCATTCCTGTGTTTTGGACCATAAGCAGCTTTTGTCAATTTAAACTGTTCTTAACATCTGTTCCCCTACCCATGGGTTGATGTTCAGACAGAATTTACAGAGAAAGCTGAAAAAGAGCAAGATATTTTGGCTGCTTATTGATAGCTGTAATGAGATGGCTGCTCTCAGAAGATGGGCTTTATGTATTTGTGATTCTTAATATGTAAAGCATGTTCTAAAGGATGACTCAGCATAAACAACGCATATTTTGCTAGAGAACAAGTAGTCTCAGTTGGTTTTGAAGGGGAGTTTTGAGAATAGCATAAGATAGATTTTTTTCAAGCGGACTTGGTAGCAATAGTTAGGCAGGGGTATTCCAGGATGTTCTGTTTGGTAGGCTTTTTTTGTTTGTTTTGCTAGAGTTCCCTATCCTTAGGGGGAAGAACATGCACAGACAAAGACTTATTACAGCAGACACTGTCATTTCCAAATCTAATAGAAACAGTTTGCTCAGACACAGAATTCAGAGTAAAAAAGTTTCATTCTCAAAAGCACTGACATTCTGTTGATAGAGTTTTCAATAAACAAACATTGCTTTTTGATAACCCTCTTTCTGTACAGTATTATTTCACTGCAGAGGCAGAGCTCTTTACAAGCTTACTGCTGTGCATGAAAACAGATGACAGTCAGATTAAAGGCTTCAAAGGAAATCTTGCATTTTCTGTCAAGATAAAAGCTGGTGAGTTTTTTATTTTATTTACAGTTCCATGTCCTCATTCAAGGCATTCATATTAATCTGGACATATGATTAGAAATATTGAAGAACTGAAATAGTTGCTGCTTCTCAGACTTCAGCATAACTCTAAATTATATGTACCTGTCGTGGCTTAAGGTTAGCTGGTAACTTAGTACCAAACAGCCACTCATGGTCTTCCCCTCCTTTCCCTTCCTCTGGGCAGGAGTGGGAGGAGAATTGAAAGAAAGTAAATCCATGGGTTAAGAACAGTCCAATAACTAAATTATAATACAAAGCTACTACTGCTACTACTTATAATAATGATAAGGGAAATAACAGAGAAAATATAAAACCAAACAGGGAAGGGAAAAAATAAAAACAATAAACACAAATGATGCACAGTATAATTGCTCACCACCCAATACTCAGCCCAACCCCATCAGCGATCTGCTGCTATCTGGGCCTTCTAGGTAACTCCCCTCAATTTATATACTAGGCATGATGTGCTGTTGTATGGAATACCCCTTTGGCTAGTTCGGATCAGGTGGCCTGTCTCTGCTTTCTCCTGGCTTCCCGTGCCCCTGCTCCCTGGCAGAGCATGAGAGACTGAAAAGTCCTTGATCAGAGTAAGCAATACTTAGCAACAACTAAAACATCAGTGTGTTATCAGCACCATTCTCAGACTGAAGCCAAAACACAGCAGCACACCAGCTACTGAGAAGGAGAATAACAACTGTTACAGCTGAACCCAGGACAGTACCCTGGAAGGTATTCTTAATGCTGCAGAACACCATAGAATTAAGTCTGCTGAAATAACCTTTTTTTTCCATGAAGTAGTTTGTTGTTTTGGTTTTGTTTTCTGAAAGTTCTATACACAACACATGACAAATATGTCTAAGGTTTCAGCTGTTAAAAACAGCCCTAAAACCTTACCTTTGTACACTATCTCTCCCTTTGACTTCTATAAATGTTGTCACAAATCCAGCTTGTCCACAAGAAACATCAGTTTTACGTGGCTCATATTTTCACCAAACACATACCAAATTTCCACTACAGCACTACTGGAAGTTTGACATACCCTTTTGCCCCTTTTTTTTCCCGTATGTTCCTATCTTTTTTGTTCTATTTATTCACAGGCAGGCTCAGATTCATACCATCCTTTACAGTATGAGCAAAAATTGACCAATATGCCTTGCTGATAATTCTCTGAGCACAAGAGCTACAAATTGTTACTTTTTTGCCAAGGAGACAATAGCTAATAGGCTGCAGGAGGGTTTTCATGCCAAGACTTCTTAATTTCCATCCCAAACACTGCTTAGAAAGTCTTTTAATTTGCGGTTCCAGCAGGATCAAGATCCCATGATTACTGTTTAATAGGGATAAGCTACTACTGCAGCATAAACCCTAAAAAACACCACAGGTAAGCAAACATACAAACAGTTGGGTGAGAGAAAATAAAAGTAAATACATAGCACGTTAAATAACTTGCTGTCCCTTGCATCTTGTTCCTGTTGTTGCTACACGACCATGCAGAAACACACATATATGCTATACATGTATGCGACGGATTCAGCAATGAGAAAGTAGCTTCAGTTATGTAAAGAGTAAATTTTTTTGAAGAGCTAATTGAAGCATCTATTTCAATAAATACTCCTCCTATATTTGCTATTTCAACTTCCACATGTCTCTAGAGAAAAAAAAAGGCCACCTTGTAAATGCTTAGAGAAATGTTCCTAACATTTAAGTGGCATGAGAAGACTGGAGTTAGTACTGTGTATTAATCATATTTTGTCAGCCATTGGTAACATATGGTATTACAAATATATCAAATATGTTTACAAAAGATGTGAACAGGTGCTAACGCTTGTGATCCAAATGTTGACAGGCCTTAACAAGATGTTCCCTGTTTACCAAACTGTGTCCCACAGACAAGGCAAGAAAAAGCCTATAAACTAGGGCAAATATAGTTTTTCAAAGTGACCTAAATTTCTTCCCAAACTCTTTTGAAACTAGCTTTGTCTAATCTAATTTGTCATACATAGTACTCAGGGTTCCACAATGTGCATAAATTGTCAAAGAAATCTCCAAAGATTGTGATCTTTTCCCATTCACAAGGCAGATGTGGTATATATTTACTGCTAACATTGTTATCATTAATACTATTACCAACATTATGCTGGATTCTAGAGGCCCTGTCAGGGGTGACAGTCACAAGGTACCTATTGTATGTTCATGTACATAAAAGTCTGTCTGCAGAGTTTAAAATCTAAGACAGAAGCATAACAAAGGAATATAATGAACATAGTGATGAGACACCGTTTGAAAAGAAAAAGCTATTCAGAACAGCTTTTCCAAATCAGTGAGTTCTTCTCTTTTATCGTTTAACTCCTTTATTTTTAATAGTGTAGATGTTTAAAATATCTATTGAACCAAACTTGACATGACTTTCCAGTAAGCCTGGAAAGATTACTGTACAAAAACGTATGGACAAGAATGAGTGTACTCTTATTTGTGTTTTATCTAGAATAGAAAGTATAAGATATGGCTCAGAAGCAACTTTTAACAGGAAGTAGCAAAATATGTAACTATTCTTAAGAAAATAATGTGCAACACTATTTCAAGTTGTTGTATGTTTTAATTGTAAACCATTAGGTACTGTGTTGTTAGCTGCAATAGCAAAGGCAAAAGAATGGATGAGCTTCAATCCTTTTAAAGAATGGCTTTAAGAAAATTGCCATTAACTTTAAATCATTTCCATGATTTCATTCTGCAGCCACAGCATTGCTTACGATCACTACCTCTTAGATTCTCCTCTATTAAAGATTCCAGACCAGGCTGAAAAATGATCAAGTGAATGCATGTGATTCCAAATTCTGATTTACATCCATATAGGTAAAAATAAAAATTTTCAAATATGTTGTTTATTTTAAGGGGCATTTTCTACTCCTTAAAAAAGCATTTTAAATCACAGTTAAAATACTCCCCTCCATGAAGACCTCTCCAGTGTGACATTCAAGAGTATCTTCTCCTCAGTATTCACTTGAAGTTGCTTTATTTAGTGAGACAGGACTGGCGCAAGGATATGTATATCTGGCTTTGCATGATTTATCTGATATAGTTCCTTATTTCCACTAGTACCTAGTCATGTTTGCAGTATGGAGAAAATCTGTAGCTCAGTTCAAACATGGCCTGAGGTGAAACAGAGAATGCCTGTATAATATATGGGCAGTGCCAAGTTGTCTGGCTGAGGAAGTTCATTTGTCATTGCTCCATGGTGTACCTAAGTTAAAGGAGGTTTTAGTTCCTTGCCAAGACATGATATAACACTCTTTATTATGTCACTCTGGCTAGGATATTGTCACATTTCTTTTTAAATTTGGATAGTAACATTGTCTGGAAATTGGTCATCTCTAATTTAAGCTATCACAAAATACTCAGAACACCTTAAAACTGCTCGTTAACTCAAGCTTTCATAGTTTGTCAGTTACCATTGAAATCACAGCACCAGGAATACATGAAACTATATTCTAAACAACAAACGCCCTTACAGGCCTGTTTACCGCATGGTCTGCTTCTCCCCATGCTATACTGGTATGATTGACTGATAGCATGTTCTTATGCAATTTCTTTCAATGAACGTGTCTTCACTGAAATGCTGAATTTTCAGTAGGTGTTTCCCAGCTGTCCCCACCTGAGATCTGACCCAAATTTCACGGTGATATAAACTGCAATCACAAAATATTGCTTTCAAATTTAAGTTGTGATTTAAGTAAACTGGTTAAAAGTTGTGCAATATTTGACAACCTGTAATCTGCTTCTCTTGGTTCAAAATGCATTTCTGAATATCAAGACAATGGACTTTCTAGCAAGACTACAGAATGCACAAACTTTAACTCAATTCCAGTTTCTTCAGCTATTACCATACTACATAAAAATAACCACAGCACTCTCTTCAGTAATCTTCAGCTCTTGGTTACTGCTGCCATCTCCATTAGGTACCAGCACTGACTCTGTGGAGACCAGGCAGAGCCCAGCATCAGTGGTTTGAGCTAAGTTCTGCTCTTCCTTTATCATCCATGATGACTTCACAGTACTGCCTGCAGCAACAGTTAAAAGGAGTATAATTCATAGACTAGACTGGAGTTGTGGCTGCATATACACAGCTAGGCAATAATATTTTGGGGGCAGACCCACAGAAGTGGAGTATTTTTGGCTTATGTTATTTTTAGCATGAGTAACTTTTTGGTCAGAGTCTTGAGGACTCCAATAAACAGCAAAATGCAAACACTGTACTGCATTAGCATACGCTATGAAAGTTCTCTCTACAGCAGAAGATTACAACCAATGTGTAAACAGATTTATTTATATATACCCCAGATGTAGTCAGAATTAGTCCTGGTTCAAGCCTGAATTTTATCCAAGTAGCATGAGTGTTTCTCTCTGGTGTGTTGGGGCTTTTTTCACAAAATTTGCGTTTAGTATTTTTACACCCCAGCCTTCACACAGACAAGTTCTCTTCCTCTCTTTCTGTCTCTCCCTCCTTCTTTCTTACTACGTGTGCTGCAAAATAATTTTCTCAGGCTGATGTACTTAGTATATTTTACCTCTGAGACTTGTACATCAGTAGGTGTCAAATGGTCCAAGTCACAAAGCATTTCTCATACTCCAAATTGGCTGAGTTTAACTTACACAATCAACCCACCTCCGCAGGAGTCACTTTCAGAGATGATTTCTCAGACAGGCAGTCAACATTTAAACTGATCCCTCTGGTCAACTAGCAGAAAAACTCCAAAAAAAAACAGAGAAAAATAAACAGTGTGTCTGGCTGTGGCAGTCTAGTTGCCTACCACACATTTCTTTCTGTAATTCCTTTGAGAACTGTCTTATTCTATTTTCTATTTAGCTTGAGATAAGAATATTTCATTTTTAGAGTTTTTTTTTCCCACTGATATCAAAGCTTCCCTGTGCCAACAGACTATTTTTACATTATATTTCTTCTGTAAAGAAGTTTTCGTATAGTCTTCCCATATGACTGTAACAACAAGTTATTAGTGCAATTTAATACATAGCATTATGTAGGTGTATCCTATTTTTGCAAGAGAAAAAGGTGTTGTTTCACTGCTGTCTGAAATCTGTTGTACTCTCAGACCATAATGTGACATGCTGTATTTATGCCTCCCTACCACCTGCCTGGAAGTTGCTGTAATGTTAAGAATTAGCATCTTGCAACAAATAATTGTCTCCTGTTTTCACAGGAGAAATTTCTCTTATCAGAGCACTTAAATTCCAGCCTCAGACTACGAGATACAAAATGAGGAGCGAAAGAGAGGGAGAGGACAATCAGGGCATGGCAGTAAATACAAGCAACTTTGCCAGTGAATTTTATTTATATGCCACTCCGAGTCTTTCAGGAATGGCCAAATATCCCATGTTTCCTTGCTTTCATAGGGAGAATAATGACTATTTTCACCTGCTTTCTCTTATACAGAAATAATTTTCAGGCTGAGCTGATGGAAGTCAAAGGGTGACAGCAAATGTAGAAACTGCACTTGTGCAAACACAGAGCTTTTCACCTGCATGAACATAAACAATTTATAAGTGTACAGCTCACAACCCAAATGAGAACCAGGGAAACTTTCCAAAACTAAGGGTGAGCCAAATTCAGGATAGCATGTCTGTAGAATACAGATTTTAACAATACATCCAGCTTCCTCTGTCTTCAGGCACTCACAGTTTTGACAAAATATCACCAGAGTTTCAGTAATAGCGGTTTATAAACAGCAAAATGTCTTGTTTTCCTAAACTATTGGACATACATTGAATTGGAAAAAAACAAACAAACGAAAGAAAAACCAAAGCTTTTTCCTGATTAATTAAAACTAATAATTGTAAGTTAATTACACTAAGAGCTATTGGCATAATTATATGTTCAAATAAAAAAGCTCTTAATACAAATTAAAATATTCAGCATTTGTTACTGTATGCCTTTAAAAATTGTAATCATTTTATCAGCCCAATAAAGAAATAGAAAGCTCTATTAGCAAAATTTTGAAGTGGAACATTTTAACTTCCCCAACTGATTTCCTTCTTTTATTTGATACATTTTTCTGGATCATGTTCATGTGTGTTTTCATAAGAGTGCAAGAACAATCCTGATCCTATTAAATCAAAATTCTTTCAGTTCATCTTGTTTTGACTCATGGGCAGTACTGTAACAGGAAGGAAGGTTATTAAACCTGTGGACAATATTTGAGTAACACTTCTTTTGCAGCTTCTGTCAATTAGCAGCTCAGGCTTCTGAAGTGGACATTCAGTCTGGACTGTCAGACTTAGGAGACACTGGTTCACCTAATCCCCATGAACTTTTTCATTCCTACTGTAGTCCTTTTGTAATTTTGTCCTGTGGATGACTCCATGAAAATAAGTTTCATAATATACATAAAAAGTATTTCCTTCTACGTATATAAATCCAGCTAACCGATAACTTATTAATGTGCAGGCACTCCTTCCTTTCTGTGAATATTCCCTATTCACATTCTGCATACCATTTATGTTTTCCATCATAGCTCTTTTCATTATTTTTCCAGTTCTAGTCTATGTGATCTCTCTTTGCATAAGAGCCATTCTCTTTGACTTTTCTACTTCTTCTGAATCAATTTTGAGATGGATTGACCAACATCACTTAATATTCTACATCTGAGTGCATTGTCTTATAAACCCATTTCAGAACTGTGCTTTGCTATTAATTATTTTCCTAATGATTCATGACACTGTATTAGATTTTGGGGTCAGAGATGAGTCCTGACCTCATGTTTTCACAGAAATATCTAAAATAATTCTGCAGGATGTACATAACATTAGTAGTTCAGCACTTCCATAATGGGCTCTCTGTAGTTTGCATGTCATCCACTGTTGTGATGTCCTAGAAACCACTGAACTGATTTTTCCTAAAATATCTTATACGAGTTTGATATTATTCTTGATATCCATTCTCTGAAAAGAATGTCTGTAGTGCAGCAGCTCCTTAACTTATAGACAAAATTTCCTCATTGGTTTAAATAATTTAAAATTATTTTTAAAATAAATTCTTGGATTTTTAAGATACGTCTCAAAATATGTATGTCTTGGCAAAGTACTGGGGTTTTTTCATGCCAAAATTTAAGCTTTTTTAAAATTATCTGTCGTTTAGACAAGGTTTCCACTCTTCAAAAGAAGAAAAATCTTATTGCTTCTAACAGTTTCCTTTGCTGTGCTGTTAACCCCAGTAAACACTTTTGTTCCTGAGAGACTCTATTGATTATTCTATATTTTCACCATGTCCATAAAACAGAATTTTTAATCAAACTTCATTCTGCTTATTAATGTTTTACCCTCTCAGCTCCCGCTTTAGCTTGTTCACTTACATTTTTGTGTAATTCGTATAAACATTTTCCTGTAATTCCCCTATTTCATCTTAAATTTGCTACCTTCAGTGTATTTTCCATTCCTACAAGGATGTTGAATTGGATGTGTGACAACCGTGATTCCCTAACAGCTGTGTGAAGCAATTCTAGAAGCAGGTCCTGTGCACAACAAAAAAAGTAAATCAAGACTCATGTCTCATCTTGCTTGCTAACTGCCCAGTTTTTCCAATAAGTAAGCATTCAGGGGATCTAAAATGTAGAGTTTGCATCATGCATTTTTGTTACAGAGTCAGCATAGGAATAATCAAAGTGTCCCAGTACCATTAATTTTCTGCCTTAACCACCCTCTGAATCTCCCTTAGCAAGTCATGGTTACTGTTCTATCAGCCTAATACAGCCTTATACTATACTCCTATCACTTTGATATGACATTTCAACCCAGTTCGATCGTGTTAAGTTTAGAAAAAGTTATCATCTTGCTTATTTTTCACTTATTGTTTGACATAATTACTCTAGATGCTCCAAATACTTTATTGAAATACGCTATCCTCTTGCTTATGGGCTCCATAAATATATACAGCAGTCTAGCCAAATAAACATAATATCAGCTTCTGCAGCAGAATTTGTTACCCTCTCGTTGCTTCAAAGCCTACTGTAAACAATTCCCGTTCCCTCCTCCCAGCCACTCTGGAAATACCTCTAATCTCACATAGACTTTGATTTCTGAACTGCATGTCTCTTTAGGAAAATATTACCAACCTTGCTTACTTCTTTTCTGTAATTCTCAGTAAATCAATTGCTGTAAACCATTGAAAGCAAAATAAATCTGGATTTAATGAGCAACAGCAGACTGGATAAAATAATACACCCAGGTTTGAAGAAATTAGTAAATAAAGAAAAAAAATTGAAAGTAAATTGACATCATTCATGCTCAGAGACACTTCTTTGGCAGGATCTCTATAGAGGTGGTTACTGCGTTGTTGATTTACCAGGTACAGCCAGGCATTGGGTATTGGGTAGCTATTTGGCTACCAAAGCCATTCTGTGCTGTAGAAGTTGAAGAGGAAACTAAATCAGGCTTTTCAGATGCTGCTTAAAGTCCCCTGAATCTTAGATCCACTGTTTTTTTCCCCATCTAGTCCTACAACTCTGCTCAAGTTTCTACCTTATTGCCAAAAGCACAAATCTCTTAATGCTTGTAGCTCTGACATTCAAGAAATGTTCCAGACTAAACCTTTTAGTCTGTAGAAAGAGAAATATTTGTATTAATAGATGATTCAAAACGGGATGACTTAGTAAGGCCTAATACACAGGATATATTTTCTCTGTCCCATAGCAGCAGCGTATTACAGAACCTAACAGTTGGTCTTCTTTTGAACAGCAGTTTCTTTGCTATGCTATTTCAAAGCTGAAGACCAACTGAAAGACAGCCATTTCTCATGCTCCACAGCAGTTCCTACACTTTAGGAAAAAGACACCGCACATCACTGTTTCAAGCAAATAGAAAAGATATTTCAGTAGTTATGATTTAATGATGTACCTCAATCCTGAGACAGAGTGAATTCCCAATGGAAATATTAACATTTTATTTTTTACTATTAACAAACAATGCAGTGTGTTTTAAAGGCATAATATAAAACAAGATTTACAGAAAAGGTCAGGTTCCAGCAGATGCCTTCCATAGATATGCAATATTCAAAATAATTAGCACACAAATACCATTATTTATTTCTCTAAGCTGCTATTTCAACTTTTGTTTTCATATTATGCAAATTTCTGCTTGGTTCTCAAGAATTTATGACTGTTTAAAAAGACACTTATTAAAAATAAGAACAGAATAGATACACTGTATGAGTTTAGAAAAAAATTACAATAATTAAGAAGTGATGCTTTGTGCAGCCCTTCTTTATGCTGCTGTTTCTCATTGAACTTTAAAATGCTACAAAAAACATGTATTCCAAGTTTCATCTCTAAATTTGGCATTAAAAAAGATTATTATCTTTTCAAATTGATTTGTTTTTAATTGGAAAAAGACCTTTCCACACAAAGGTTACAATAAGACTCATATTAGTCAAGCATGTACACATTTCATAGCCACTTGTTACTCTGCCAAGGACATAAAAGTTAAAATCAGACCATTGCAAGTAACCTTTGGCTCTCATTCCTTTTATGGTATTTTCCAAACAACAAAAAAATAAATAACAAAAAAGAAAATAAAAAAAATAGCCAGTTTCAACTTGCTATTGAAATGATGTCAGGTAAATATAAATAAGTATTTTGGAGGAGGGGCGGAGGGAAAGAACTTCTCTGCAAAGCACACACTGAATGGATTGTTAAGAAAGCACCCACAAAGTATGGCTGGATCTGCTGTCTGCTTTACTGTGATGCATCTGTAAATCCAAGCTGGTGCATTGTAAGTCCTTCTTTAGTAAGAAAAGTGGCCGGCAGTATGTAGGTGGTATAGGCTTTTCTTTATTGAGGGTTCTAATTTGCAATGCTTTTGTTTGCCAAATATTTGGAGCACCTGATCCTGAATTACTAACAGCTCTCCGAGTAGAGTTCACATGTAGGGTTACCTGCGTTCAGTCACAAGACCTTTGAATGTCATAATGAACAGAAAACAGATTTCTGATTCATGTCTGGTCTATGGTCCATAGAATTACTCCGGATCTGAAAAGGCTACACTGTATCCTAACCTGACCATGGTCAGCAATTCCCAGAGAACTTTTCATGAGCGAAAGTAAAATGCAGGCATATTAACATTAAACATGCAAATTTCTACATTTCTGCAACCCCTTTTAACTGAATATTTTCCAACGTAAAACACTGTATATCTTTTTATCCTAAACTATGACTTATACCACAGTATTTTTTACTTCATTCTAGTTTCTCTTGCTATTATGAAATTAAATTTCTCTGGTGGATAAGTTATTCTGTGTAATCTGTAGGCCCAGAACTAGTTTTATTTTTATTTGTTAACAGCATAAAAATGTTTGTGAGTCCATGGAAGATTCATATCTGTACCATGGTATGATCTAGCCAGTATTTTATAAAGTGTTTGAGGTTTTATCAGGATGAAATTAAGTACATAAGTACAAAATTTAGTTGTTTAGATGTTTAGGCATTTAAAGTGGTTTAACCTTTCTAGCAGTTTCACAGTTTAAAGAGGTATTATCTAGCTTCACAAGCTCAGCTGACTGAATATGAAAAAGTTAAATATCCTGAATAATGCTTATAGTCTGGCTAATTAGCAAATGTCCTTGTTGGAATGGAAAATGACTGCTGTGCTTTAAGTATTACTATTAATTATAATGTTAGCTGAATATTTGTAATCACTTCAAAATTAACCTTAGTATCCTCAGGAGATCTCTCTTGGTAAGAGTCACTTAGAACCCGAGAAACTAATTAGTCAATGAATGATAAGTGCAGAAAGAACACAAATTACTTCTTTGTTTACTGCTTTATGACTGTACCGTATAATTTGTATTGTAATTACAATTTGTTTTATATTGTAGAAAGAAAAGTGTATAAATCAGGGTTAATAATAGTGTTTTAGAGTGATGCTGGCATTTCATTAGTGCTGTCTATTCCTTGGCCATACAAAGTGAGAGGAAGCCTTCAGGTAAGACTTTGACAAGAAAAGAACTTTTCTGCATCTCGTGACAGAGTCCACATTTTTAATTCACACATCACAAAGCATAGAGAGAAACACTTAAGATGCAATAGCTGAGTTACATCATGACTACCTCCTTCACACAACTCCATTTGCCAAAAGCTCGTGTGTTTGACATTCACTTGCTGCATCTTGTTGAACAAGGCCTTGAGTAATGAAGTAATTCCCTGAAAAAGATACCCAAGGGCCATCCTATTAATCTAATGATATTGTTATGTAATAAATTCAGTTAAAATATATTAAATTGATACCATGTGCTGTGCAATAAACATATTTATTGTCCATTATACTGTAGACACATTCTATTTAAATATGAATTTAGTATAAGGGATTATAGAAGTCTGAATATATAAAAATAAAAATAGAATTATACTATTAAGATTTAAAGCTCTAGGAAAAAAAAATCACAATTTCTGCTAGCAACAAGAATTATATTCTAGTGCAACAGGAATTAATCCTGTCATAAGGGAGGTTACATGGGACCAAACCTAAATGCAGGACTACCTTTACGTATCTTAAAAGATCTCAGCTGAAAGATTGCTTCACACTTTGAGTCTTTTACTATGCATCCTATCAGTTTCATGTAATGCATTTTTATTTTAACTATTTCAAAAATTCCTTAATAGATGATAATTTATTTCAAAACATAAAACAACTTTCTAGTTCTGTTAGATCAGCTTAAAATATATCTGTCTATCTGAGTGACCAACCAAAATCTTTTTATACAGTTGGTCAGGACTGAGTTTGCCAGGACTAAACCCAGAAATCTTTATATTTCTAGTAAAAGAAAAATGACAAAAATAATCAAACCAAATTAGGTGGCTCCTTTTGCATGAATTGAAAATTGATCAGTTTTTGCAGGGAACTCTGAAAAACATATCCCAGAGAAGAGAGATTATTCATGCTCTGCCTCTGTATCTTCATTGGCTATTAAGGGAACATAGGGAAGTAGCAGGACAGAAAAAAATGAATTTTATATAGCTATAGTTACATGTGATCACTCCCATGCAAATTATTTAAATGTTATCAGACATCCTGATATTTTCTGAACAAGAAAGAAGAAAATTATTCCATTTTGTTACAAATGTTTTTGAAATCTCTCTGACCTCATAAAATATTTAATTTCCAATAAAATTGCATTTCTCAGTCCTTTTGAGACAGATTTCAGCAGCTCTAACAAAACCTTCAGAATATAAAAATATAGTGTAAAATTATTAATCTCAGAATGGATTGGAGATCTCTTCCTACTTCTAGTTTCATCCCTGCTTTCCTTGGCCTGTAGCTCCTGAAATTTTGCTACTCATTACCCCTTTTTTAGCATGAAGAAATCCAGTAAATTGTAAAAATTACAACTTGAAGTTCATCACCTAGATCCAAATAAAGCACATAATAAAAATATAATTTCCAATAGCTTTGAGTACCCAGACTGTTGTTTTTCTTGTTACTCTGGTTTGGTGAATTATTTCACTGTAAGGATGCTAGCCTGGCTATATCACTTATGTGGTAGATTTTTGAATAGGAACTGCATAGGCTGCTGGGACCATGAGTCCAGTTCTGTATAGCTTTAAACAAACATTTACTGAAGAAGGTTTGGCTGAATCTCTGCTCTATGAGCTTCAGCTGACCACATGCCAAGAGACAAAATAAACACACAACAAATAGCCAAAACCTACAATCATGCAATACAACAGGAAAGAATTCAGAGAGATTAAAGACCTTTAAGAGGCAATCATATCCGGATACATGACAACTGGGCTTATAAATGCTCACCTTTGCAAGAGTACATCCAAAACAAATCCATTGGAATGGACTTAAGTTTGCAACAGCAAACTGAAAAATTTAATCACATGACCAGAGTTCAGAAACATTGTAAGAACAGAATCTGCTTTTTTTTGAGAAATCAAAGTTTAAACTTGTCTGGTAGGTGCAAAATATTAGAATTACAGAATCATAGAATCATAGAATATTTAGGGTTGGAAAGGACCTTAAGATCATCAAGTTCCAGCCCCCCTGCCATGGACAGGGACACCTCACACTAAACCATATCACTCAAGACTCCATCCAGCCTGGCCTTGAACACTGACGAAGATGGATCATTCACAACTTCCTTGGGCAACCTATTCCAGTGCCTCACCAGCTTCACAGTAAAGAACTTCTTCCTTATATCCAACCTAAACTTCCCTTGTTTAAGCCTCAACTCATTACCCCTTGTCCTATCACTACAGTCCCTGATAGAAGAGTCCTTCCCCAGCATCCCTATAGGCTCCCTTCAGACACTGGAAGGCTGCTATGAGGTCTCCACACAGCCTTCTCTTCTCCAGGTTGAACAGCCCCGACTTTCTCAGCCTATCTTCATACAGGAGGTGCTCCAGTCCCCTGATCATCCTCTTGGCCCTCCTCTGGATTTGTTCCAACAGTTCCATGTCCTTTTTATGTTGAGGACACCAGAACTGCATACATTACTCCAAGTGAGGTCTCACGAGAGCAGAGTTATAGGGGCAGGATCACCTGCTTCAACCTGCTGGTCACGCTCCTTCTGATGCAGCCCAGGATACGGTTGGCTTTCTGGGTTGCAAGCGCACACTGCAGCCGGCTCATGTTCATTTTCTCATTGACCAGCACCCCCAAGTCCTTCTCCACAGGGCTGCTCTGAATCTCTTCCCTGCCCAGCCTGTAGCTGTGCCTGGGATTGCTACGACCCAGGTGCAGGACCTTGCGCTTGTCATGGTTAAACTTCATGAGGTTAGCATCAGCCCACCTCACAAGCATGTCAAGGTCCCTCTGGATGGCATTACTTCCCTCCAGCGTATCAACCAAACCACACAGGTTGGTGTCATTGGCAAACTTGCTGAGGGTGCACTCAATCCCACTGTCCATGTCACCAACAAAGATGTTGAACAAGATCAGTCGCAACACTGACCCCCTCAGAGTCACCAGGGGACACCACTTATTACTGGTCTTCAACTGGACATTGAGCCATTGACTACAATTCTTTGTTTGCGGCCATCCAGGCAGTTCTTTATCCACCGAGTGGTCCATCTATTAAATTGATGTCTCTACAACTTAGAGACAAAGATGTCATTGTGGACAGTGTCAAATGCTTTGCACAAGTCTAGGTAGATTATGTCAACTGCTTTGTCCCTATCCATCAGTTCCATAGCCCCAACATAGAAGGCCACCAAACTTGTAAGGCAGATTTCCCCTTAGTGAACACATGCTGGCTGTCACCAAGCACCTTGTTGATTTTCATGTGCCTTAGCATGCCTTCCAGTAAAATCTACTCCAATATTTTGCCAGGCACAGAGGTGACTGGTCACTTCAGTCATTCAGCATAAGACTAGATATTGTGCTGACTAAATTCTAAATTTTGTGGACTTCACTGTTTAAGTACCTTTGTAAAATAATCTTCTCTTTCTAACAGTTTCAATGCACCTCTATGTATCTGGAGCAACTTGTACATATTTTCTTCTAGGTAAAGCTGTTTCCACAATATTTTTATTATTCTTTCTTCCCCCACGTATTTTATGTTTCCAATTCAGCTTGTTAAACCAGGAATGAAGCTAATTAGTTTGTGGAATCAACTGATATGCAATTTAAAGTAATTTGTGGTTTTATTTTAAGGATATCTTCTGATATATCTCCTGAACCATAATTGGGCCACTGGAGAGGTTAATTAAAACTTTGTAGATTAATTAAACAAATTCCATCCACTTTTTTCTTATTTAGTAATTCTCAGTTTCATTCTATCAGTTGCACTAATGTGTTTGTAATGTGGATTTGGGTTTTTTTTTTTTAAGTACTCAAAATCTTAAGTTGATATCGCTAAACTGTTCTTTTAATCTGAAGACTAAAAAAAGATTAAAAGCTTACTTTAGATTAAATTTCATCAGTCAGTGCTGCTCAACTTCATTTTTCCTCTCAGCTTTTTTTTTAATTATTATTATTTTAATGTCAGAGTCATAGAATCAGATAGAATCATAGAATCATTTAAGTTGGAAAAGACCTTTAGGATCTTTGAGTTCAGTCATAATATAGTATCTTTCTCTCAACAGTAAAGTGTTGCTGCCTCTCACATACCTACATGGTCACCTACTGCTTAGGGAATTTGTTGTGGACAAGAGAATTTTGGGTTCTGGGAGGATAAGTTCAAAATCCGTTTTCCTGGAAACATTCTACTTCCTGAATATTTTTCCAGATTATACTGAACATTCAAATACTTTAATAAGAATGAGTGCATTGCTCGACTACTCAAGTAAGAGAGACAGACAAATGATTCCGACCACCTATCTGAAACATGCTTTAGGGGGTTGTAGAAAATACCTTCTCTGATCTCTGTTTTGGGATAAGAATGTACAGAGAGATTTTCACTTTGATGATGAAACTCCATATTAAAACTTTTTGAAACATGGAAATTGTAGCCAGTATTGAATGCAATATTATCAGTGCAATGTATAAATACATTAATGTACCTACACTAGTGGAAATACCAAGTAATGTCTCAGAATTGCATTTATATTTTAATATTGTTAGTGGCTCAATAGCATATTTATGATCAATTATATCCAGGCTTTCTTCTTTGCTGCTTTCGCCTCCTGCTAATAGAGTTATTCCTCTATGAAGACTAGAGTCAACAAAAGTCTGAAGCATCTGAAAACACCCTGCAATGAGCCAAAAGTCCTAGTGAAAATGTAAAACTTCATTAACATCAGGGACTGGTAAAGAGATCAAAATGAGATCCAAAGTGAGATCCAAAGACCAAGACATGAATAAGAATTGCTAAGAACAGGAATGTTTTAAAATCTGACAGCCCTCAAGCAGGATTGCTGTGAGGTGTTGCTATCCAGCTGCAAACAATTGACTTGGAATCTCTTCCTAGGGATAGTGCTTACAACACTTTTCTAAAGAGCTAAGTCTCATTTCTAAAGTACAGTTTTGTGAGAAAGGTATGATGGTGCTCACCGTTCCCAGAAAAACACTCAGCCAGGAAAGGAGAGGCCCAGGCACATTGCTTTGCTCCTGCTGAGCAAACTTACATCCATTTCTTCTCTCACAGGAGAATACCATTGCCACCAAGGCCAAAACAGCACTTAACTTAGTCTCCAACAGTTCTGTAGAGCTCTGTAGCAAAGTGTTCACAGTTCTCTGAGTCAGAGATAAAAAATAGGTGCATAAGGGAAAGAACATGATACCATGTAATATGGTATTCCTCTAGGGAATAAATCCAGGCCCTGTTCCCTGTATCACTTCTACACTTGGTGTTTAAACAAATAAATAAACCATTTTAATATTTATGTAAATTGCTTTTCTTGGTGAGCGCTAGCACTTACAAAATGGAAATGTTTCTGTAAAGGAACTACTGCACATATTCTTAATAACGCTTCTTTCACAAAGTGGGCACAAACTGCTCAGCACAACAAAAATAAAGGCACTCTGGGGAATGCTAAGATGCCAAAATAATATAATGAGCTCGTTATAACTCTTCTGGGGTTAGGTGCCATTTGCAAGGTTAGAGTTGGATGTTTGGACATGGCCTTTTACATCACTCCCCCTCTGTGTGCTTAAACATGTGTAAGCATCAGGTCCCTGGTATTATTTTTTTGTTGGGTTTTTTTTTTTTTACCTTTTGTTAGCATTATTCTTTTTTTATCTCATTTCTATCAACAATGATCCAGATGTTTTTTAAATGGATAATATAATAACTATTTGATGCAATTGTGAAAATATTGATGAAGAATGATTTCAAAGACAGTCCTTAAAATAGTCCACTGGTAACATCTCTCCACCCCGAGATTTCATCTTTCATCACAGCATGTGCTCCATTTTTTTTCCTGAGTCCCTATTCTAATTTGATCAACATTTTCCAACGAAGGCACAGATAAAACTTGCTAGTGATAAGCAGATAAATTAGATTTGCTACCACCTCTTATCTAAGAAACCATTTATTTTAATCAAAGAAGGAAATCCTATTATTCAGACACAAGCTATGTTGAGCTACACTCAATTTTACTATACTCTGTTTTCACTTCCATGTCTTCAATTTACTTTCTTCAAAAAGTGCTCTTAAAAAATGCACAATCTCTTTTAAAAAATAAACTATTCAATTGCTGTTGCTGCCTGAGTCTCTGCTTCCTTCTTCAGCAGATGCAGTGTTATTAGAGACTCTTTGTTAACAAGAGGTATCCCCAAGCCTACGGATTTGTTAAGAATTCTGACAGACCTACAGTTTGGTTTACTCTTTGAGCCATATCCTCAGTTTTTCTTGTGTCAAGTTCTCAGAGCTTTGTTTTTCAGATGTGCTACTCGCTTTATTCTGTCCTTCATTCTAATTAGCTCTGTTTTTACTCCTACACTGAAAGTCAGCAACTGTACTGAAAACAGAAGAAAAGCAGTAATTTTATCCTATGGCTCTACCTTTCTTCAATTTTTAGCCTCTGGCCTGTCATCTGTATGTTTACCTAAAAAATAATGGTAAAGGAAAAGTAAAGATGGATCGTCATTCCGTTTCATTTCTGATCCATATAGATTTATTTCTTGGTTTTATAGTTTTGATATTTTGTGTGGTTGGTTGGTTTTTTGGGTGGGGTTTTTTTTTATGTAATGTTTTCACTAGGGAAACTGGAAGTTTGGGGTTTTGAAATAGAAAATTTTCAAATATTCTTTTGCTTTTACTTGTACATGGAAGAATGGGAGTTCTTCATGTGTCTGAAATAAATGTATTTCTCTCAGGGTGGTATTTATCTTAATTTGACAGTTTAAATTTAAAGAAGTTATTTTACTTTTCGGAATGCTTCTTGAATCTAAAAACACTGGGTTTTTTCAAGAAGTCCTGACTTGTCAAAAGTCTATATCAGAATTGGTTTTGTGTTCCCTAAACAGGTTTAGGAGACAAAAAGAATACTTAGACAAACACAAAGTCTTCTTTTCATTATGTCTAATCCCAGAGATTTCAGTACTTGATGAATAAATCTTCCAATAATGACAACAATTTTTTTACATAAGTGTCCAGGATTAGTCCAGTATGATTACCTGCCCTTTCTTAAGAGAGAGCTATTATTCTGATAGTAGATCAGTCACTAAAGCATTACAAATCCAGTATTTCATAGGTTAAGCCACCAGCCCTCTGAAGCTGTAACAGTATCTTCTGTACATAACATCAGTCAAGGGGAACCTGCTGGCTACAATGTGCTTTTGTTTTCCATTTCACTCCTTGGACATGCTATCCTGCACTGAGCCACAAGTCTGCTAGATAAAGATTGCTCTGGACTCACCATTACCAATCCCCCAGGTCTATTGTTATCTTGTACAAGCACATTTCAGTGAAGCCTTTAAGAAATCATTGTATTTCATTTCTGAATTCATAAGTACTACTACTGCCACCAAAGTCAGAGGACACTAATATTTCAACAGCAAAAACCATGCACAAAATAAAGAGTTAAACCACAAACCCACATTTTGAGACATGCTCTCAAAATTCTGAGACTGCTCATTTGGCTCTTTCAAAGCTCTTTGTTACAGGGAAACTTTCAAACTCTCCTGGCTTAGTGCTACACTTGCTGCATGCTTTTTACTTGATACCATTCTGTTTCCCTGGGAAGCTGCTGCTTGCCCTTCTGCATCTTCATCTACAGGAGAAATTTTGGTCAACTTGGGTTTGGAGAGGAGAGGAGAGGAGAGGAGGGGAGAGGAGAGGAGAGGAGAGGAGAGAAGAGAGGAGAGGAGAGAGGAGAGGAGAGGAGAGGAGAGGAGAGGAGAGGAGAGGAGAGGAGAGGAGAGGAGAGGAGAGGAGAGGAGAGGAGAGGAGGGGAGGGGAGGGGAGGGGAGGGGAGGGGAGAGGAGAGGAGAGGAGAGGAGAGGAGAGGAGAGGAGAGGAGAGGAGAGGAGAGGAGAGGAGAGGAGAGGAGAGGAAGGAAGGAAGGAAGGAAGGAAGGAAGGAAGGAAGGAAGGAAGGAAGGAAAGGTGATTTTTCTAAGGACCTTAATATTCACACTAGAAGTGCTAAATCCCTGCCTCATTCCTACTGTCCCCACCTCAAGCAACCATTTTCAATGTAGAGCTCTCACTTTTGGCAAAGTAATAGCAAGCAAATACGCTGAGTTAAAACAAATTTGCACCCTAGCTGTACAGTTCTCACTCTTATTTTGAACCATGATGTAATTGAGAAAAAGTCTTAAAAACTTGCATTTCATCTCTGTTAGTATGCTACATGCAGAAGAGGTACAGATCAGTTGCAACTCTGAAGACAGAAAGTAAAAAAAGCTGAGGTGGCAATTGTGCTTCAAAGCATAAAAAGTAAAGGCATATTAAGAAGAAGCATGTATACAAGTAGGATTTCTGGAGATATTCTTTATGACTGCATGATCTTATTTGGTTGATTTGTTAGTATTGGTTTCTTGAAAGATACTTGCACTTCTTTCAAACAATGCACTGGCATTAGTATGTGAAAACTCAGTGATATCAAAAATCAATATGAAATGAAGAAAGGAATAAGTGGTAAATTATAAATCATATACGTGTTCAATGGAGAAACTCAGCACAGCCTCGCAGCCCAAGATATCTTCAATATATATGATTTTGAACAGGAATTGTTCTGGTTTTAAAATGTTTTATATATAAAATTTTCATATATTATTTGACTTTTGATGCTCAGTATAACTGTGTCACCATGGGAATACAGATTTTGCTGAAATAATTAGTGCTGCAAAGACCAAATCTACACAGGATAGTAATTTATTTATAGCCTTCAGAAGAACGGTATGAATGACAGAGAGGTTTGGGGGCTTACTTTTGTCTGCAGTCCAATAGTCTTAATCATATAAATATCCCATGGCTACTGACACAGGTTTTGCCTGAGAAATTGCCTCTTCATATATGAGTTAGCATATCGAATTACTTCTTGATGTACTTCAACAAATCAGACAGTGCCCCATATTTCAAGTCTTGTCATTTTTCTTCTGTTCTTGTGTCAGGTATGCACACATTTTGTTTTTGAAGTAAATAGGTAATTCATCCTTAGCACATGTTCCTCTGTATGACTTATTTATGTCTGCATGCAGTCCCAATCACACAAATGTTTCAGCTAGCAAAGCATCAGCTATAGCAAAAAGTACTATCACCTGTGAATGGACAGTTTGAACACGCAAGACCAACACACAGTTTTTTCTTTATTTTCTACAACCTCTGGGACAATTTCCTTTTTTTTGGCCGTTGTTGTTTTTCAATTGAATTATTGTCAATATCATTGTACATATAAGTGTAGGGACATAAGATTTTTCTATGCTAATAAGACTTTGAATTGGCTATTACTGTAAAGACTATATAGGGTACATGACTGTGTCTCTAGCACCTATCATTTTCTACTGTTCACATCTACATTATTTTTTTTCTGGAACAAACAATATTTCTAACCTAAATATGTTTAATACTCTTCCCAGATGAAATAAAACACCTAGAAAGTTGTACTTGAATGGAACAAGACATCTAAAAATAGTGTTTAAAAAAAAAAAAAAAGCTTCCATTAGCAATTTGTAGAATTTCTAAGATATTAAGACACCTGGAATGTTTGGTCAAAACAAAAAACAAACAAACAAAAAAAAAAAAACCCAAACAAGACTGCAGGTGCAAAAAAGCTGCGATTTTGAGTTGTGCAATTCTAATTACATGTCTCAAAATACTGAAAACTTGAAAAAAAATATAAGATAACTGTAGCTTTGGCTAAGGATGATTATAAATTCCACAATGTATTGGAACTTCTGTAAAGTCTGTAAATCAGTTGAATCTGTTCAAGGTTTTTAAAAGTTAAATCACTGAACTTGATATAGATGCTAGCACATATCAATTGAATATTTAGGTCAAGGATGATCTTACAGAATAATTATATCATCTATAAAAAAAAAAAACAAACAGGAATGCATGTAACTGCAGAAATAAATCTACCAAATTCATCAGTTACAGAAGGGACAAGACAGTTTATTGCTAAGGACAGCTACTTTTTTGAATACAATATCAGGTGCTGCTATTTTAGGCTTGTAAAACTTTGTCTAGTAGTAGAAGTTTCTATCCATAAAAAAACCCAGTAGGTTCAATTTCATGAACTGATTGAGGGTCCCTTCAGTTCTAATACGGTAAGATAAACTGAAATGCACTCACCTGCTTTGGATCTCTCTTCTTTCGATTTTTCTCAGCTTTTACAAGGAAAAACTACCACTGATGAACAATCTGCAGCTGAAATTATGCATTACACCCTTCTTCATATTTAGATTTTAATGCACTTTTTGGACTGAGTATCATTACTACCAGCATTATAATGCAAACCATGAACTGAAATCAGATGAGAAGATTTATCATTCTCAGGTCACAAATACACAGATTTTGCTTACCTAAGAAACATTTAGACTCTTTGATTCAAAGAGCTATAGATAGGAGATAGGGAAATAAGATGAGAAAAATAAATAGGTGAAAAACTGAAGAAGAAGGCAAAGCATGAGATTGAAACCTGATGTAAAAAGAAATTGGAAGCCAGTGAAGGGATCAAAAAGATTGGAATAGACATAGTCATTGTAACAGGAGTAGAGATAATCCTGGCAGCACTATATTTAATAAACTAGAACAGGAAAGCAAGTTGGGATTCACAGTTCATTAGAGAAAATAAAGATGTGAATCGAAATGTTTATTCTAAAATGATTTTTAATATGGACACAGATACAAATTAGGGTTTGCAGTCCTGCAAACCAGTTGGTGCATTTTCAGGACAAAAAATCTGCACATGTTCATGGACCCTGAGAGATTCTGATTCAAATATGTGACTGGACCCCCAGCACAATCTTTAGTTAAGACATGACATGAGCATATTCCAAGGCAATGACCTAGTACAGATTACCAAATCTGAACGGGTCACAGAAATGTGTATTTGAGGATTCATTACTGGTGCTTTTCAGTGGATAGAAAAGATCATATCCAAAACTATAATAAATTTTTTTAAAGTTTATTTTTATACAATACCAAATTCTTTGGATTTTTACTCATAATTCAGAGAAATATTCTGCATATGAGCCCTCAGACAAACAAAAGCAGTGGTAACCTTCCCAAAAGTACATCGCTATGCAAAAGCACTTTTCAGTGCTGTTTCATGCTCACCTGTTCAGTAAAGAAACCATGATGGTGAACGCCAGAAAATACAGGAGTAGGAGGCATTCAGTGGTAGTCACCCTTGCGCCTGCTGGGTGCTTTAGTTGAAAGCAAAAGGCACTCCATGGGAACAGTTGTGCTTACCAAAAATTAGTTTTTGAAGACCATGCTGACCAGTTTAAGAGCAAGTCATCACAATGCAACTTTCATTATAAGGAAAAACATCAAGAAGTCCCAGATTCATGTAGAAATTAAACCTGATGCTCATGTACTGTTCATCTCATGCATTTTCTGACCACATCAGAGATTGATATGTTTTCGTTTCATAAACCCTTCATATATGCATTGAGAAATCTCTTCTGTATTCTGAGATTTCCACTCTGTAAGTATCAATTTACTGTAATAGTCAGTCATTACTCCTGGCTACTGGAAAGCCAAAGGCCATTCTAAAAGCAATAGAGGAAATCATTTTACCAAAGTGTATTGACTGTAAATTAGGAACTTAGGCACAGTCCTGATTAAAGTCAAGATCCCCTTTATTTTCAATACCTGTTTTTTCAGATGATTGCACTGATACATTCAGTTTATTTCAGAAGTTAGTGCAAGAAAGGAACAGCTTCTCATCTTGAGCAAAATTGGTACAGAAGACACAAGGACCTTTGTATAAATAAAATATGTTGAATACTATGGACAAAATAGAGAGACTAGTAAATGTAAAATGCAAAAGACATTATAGAAAAAAGAACAGGATAGAAGACAAGAAGATAGAATTTAAAGTACAAAGAAAGATAGGACAAGGGGCAATGGGTGTAAACTGGAGCATAGAAGGTTCCACGTTAACATCAGGAAGAACTTCTTTACTGTGAGAGTGACAGAGCACTGGAACAGGTTGCCCAGGGGGGTTGTGGAGTCTCCCACATTGGAGGTATTCAAGGCCCGCCTGGACAAGTTCCTGTATGATGTATTCTAGGTTACCCTGCTCTTGCAGGGGGTTGGACCAGATGATCTCTTGAGGTCCCTTCCAACCCTTGGGATTCTGTGATTCTGTGAAAGATGCATGAGAGTGATTAACAGGGAAAGTTAAACCAAAAATCAAAATCTGATAACCGAAGGAAGAAGGTCATGAAAAACAAAAAAAAAAAGAAAAAAAAGAAAAAAAAAAAGAAAAAACATCGAAAAGAAGTCAGACTTAAACCTTACAGTAAGTGTTGTGTGTAAATACACAATATTGATACTATAGTAGAACAAACCTAATTTAGGCATGGGTTGGTTTTTTTACTTCTTTTTTTCGCATGCTCACAGATATTGACTACATCTCCATCTTACTCTGAAAAAGAAAAAAAACAATAAAACCAAAATTCGCTGCTATTCTACACAGCATCTTCCTTTTATGCTTTTAGCAAAAAATGTCTCACTACCAACATCTGAAAGAGTATCCTGCTCATAAAATAGCTCTTAAAGATTCCTCTACTCATAAGAGTAACTGCCAGTCATTTTCATTTATCAATTTTCACTAACTAATAGAGATTTCTTTTTCATACCCAAATGAATGTAATTAATAGGAAAAAGCTGCATATCTGCAGACACAGAAAACAACACAGCACGGGGAAGTGTGGCTTTGTAAAGGAAGATAAATTGTTTGGATAAAAAAATCAAAATAAATTCCGAAACTCTGGGGAAAAGAAATGGAAAAAAAATTGCATTCAAACGTTATAATGTTTTTTTAAACAGCTTGTGCTGGTTTTGGCTGGGGTAATTTTCTTCATAGTAGCTTGTATGGAGCTATGTTTTGGATTTGTGCTGAAAACAGTGTTGATAATACAGTGATGTTTTAGCTGCAGCTGAGCAGTGCTTACACAGAGTCAAGGCCTTTTCTGCTCCTCACCCCACCCCACCAGTGAGCAGGCTGGGGGTGCACAAGGAGTTGGGAAGGGGCACAGTTGGAACAGCTGAACCAACTGACTAAGGGCATACCCCAGATCATATGATGTCATGTTCAGTATTTAAAGCTGGGGGAAGAAGAAGGAAGGGAGGGACATTCAGAGTGATGGCATTTGTCTTCCCAAGGAATAGTTAAGTGTGATGGAGCCCTGCAGTCCTGGAGATGACTACACACCTGCTTGCCTCCATGGGAAGTGCCCATCGGAATTCTTTTTGTTTTCCTGTCATTTGCAGCTTTTGTTTTACCTATTAAATTGTCTTTATATCAACCAATGAGTTTTCTTACTTTTACTCTCCAATTCTGTCCCCATCCCCCCACCAGGAGAGCAGGTGAGGATCTTATGGTGCTTAGTTCTTGGCTGGGGTTAAACCACGACACAACTTTAAATATCTACTATAACACTTCATTCATAAAAAGAAAGATTTGAGATTAATTTGTTTCTCCTTGTCTTTGATAAATCCCTTCATGAATGGCAATGATCCTGGGCGTATAACAAGGAATTTGTTATGACAGCTAACTGTTAGTATGGAAGTAAAAACCAGTATGTGCCTCAAGGGAGCAGAAGCAATGAAGAGAAGCTACATTTCATATTAAAGGTTTAAAAGTTTCTCATCTAAATCATGACACCAGTAACATACATACTCCATGAATGTTTCTGAAACAAAGTTTTCTGAGAAGGGAAGCGTGTCTCTCACAGGACAACCAACATGGCATCTAAATGATGAAAATAACAGTCAGAAAGCAGAGTTTAGAAACAACTACATAAATATTCTTCAATTTAAATGGAAGCCCAACTTCCTGTTTCCTAAATACAAGAAGTGGATTTTTCTTTAACATAGAAATTAGAACAATGACATTTCAACTCTTGTCTTATTGTCATGTTGCATGTTTCATTAAATTGATTACATTTAATTCAGCCTCAAAACCAGACATGTACACTATAAAGTCTTTTTAAAAGCTATTTTCAGCTTTTTTAAAAAATTCTTAAACTATATTTACACAAACACTGCGAAGCTGCCCAGGCAAGCAATAGCAGTTCCAATTTCCAAGTCAGAATTGCAAATGCTGTGTACTCAGATACAAACCTTATAACAACATTTTCAGCTTAGATCTCTCATTTTTCTAGTAGTAAATATACAAAGATTGGTAGGCAATGGAGGAAGGAGGGAGGATTTTTTACTAACAACCTGCATGTGGCATAATAACTGAAAGAAGTTGTGAATTATTATCTAATCATTACATTCTAAACTATTGACAAGGGCAGTCACTGTGAACTTGATGCACTTTTCTTTCTCTTTTTCACATTAAATTGAAAGTACGTGCATGAATATGGAGAAAAGGACATTAGTGTGCACAGTACAGTAAGAAAGGTGAAAGAGATTAAATATCCACACCAGCATATATTAAATGACAATAAAATACCTAATGTCCAGTGAATACGTAATTCCATCAAGATCTTACAAAACTGAGAACTTAAAATTTCCAATGCATAAGAATGTTTTCTCCCAGCTGTTTTGCAAATATTATTAGTAAGCATTGTGTGTCCTCAACAGTAAGAGGAAAAATTAAGGAAAAACGGAAAGGAATTCCTTCATAACAGAAAGAGAAATCTGCCAACAACAGCCAATTGTAAACACACTAATTCAGTGACTATTTTCTACCAAAAAAACCCACATTGTTCCACTCTAACTTTTCCTATGAGGTAGTAAATCTGTTGTTAGAAGAGCTGAAGAACAGCAGCTGTCTAAAGAAACACTGACAGTGAATATGGTAATCCTTTGTGTTAAATATCACTTCTATTTCATATTATTTCTTTTTATCCTTTTTTAACCTGAGTATCTGCATCAATATCGGCAGAACCTGTAAATCTACATTGATATGAACTGGAAGTTGACAATTAAGCTATAAATAAGGATGAGATGAGTTAAGCCTCAAAACTTTGTATAGCTGTCTAACTATGAGATGTGATTACTGGTTTAGACCACACACTTGACTGATCATTATATTACTAAAACTAAAAGGGAAAAATCATAATCTCAAATCCTCCTCCCACCATCAGATGGTTTCCTTTTAGTTCCTGTACTCAGGTAAGCACGTGGATCTGAACTATTTACTCCTGCAATAATACTGCTATCAAAAAATACTGTTTAATTCTGACCCTTTACAAGAGGTACCTTGGAGTGGTGGTATTTATAGAATCATAGAATAGATAAGGTTTAGCAGTTTACTGAGAAATTTCTTATACCAAAGGCAGGCAATCGTATCATCCAGCTGGGTCATGTCTGAATGGCATCATTTGTTACACTGGGGTCCACGCTGAGGCATTTTAGGCTGTTTTACTTCAGGCTTTCTTTAGTGCGTTCCTGTAACCTGAACTCTGAGCATCTTGGGTGTTGGAAAATGAGCTCCAACCTGACTAACTAGCAAAGGACTCAAAAGCCTAATCTCTTACAGTGCACAATCTTGACAAGAGGATTGCCTCAGAGCTCCAGGAGTTCATAACTTTAAGGTTTTCTTTTACAAATAGGAGCTCCAAAAGTTCGACATCAAGAGCTTGGAACTAGCAGCACAATCAGCAGTGTTCACCAAACAACCGGAGGTGCATAACACATGGCAGTCCTCAGCTTTGTGTGCGCATCTCCAGAGACCTGGCCTTTGTGTGCACACCTCTAGAAACCCAGCCTCCTACAGACAGTCAGAAGTCAGCAATCTCAGACTGGAGTCAAAACTGTGTTACTCTGGGTATATAGGTTCCCAGCTTCATGCATACCTATAGCTGTCTTGCTTTGGAGTATTTGCCATGAATCTGAGGCAACCTAGTGAGTCTTTGGTAATTTGCTTACCGCTTAAGCATAACACAAAAATTCACCTTCTTTTATTGTTGTTAAAAGGAAAATCCAGGTGATTCTTTTTTCTAATATGTTTTACAATGTCTCAAAAGTTTTTACTGCTGAAAAGACTGATATTCTTTAAGAACCAAAATCTTAGTCTTAAATCTCACCCTTACTACACCATTTAATTGATAATTGCAAGACAGTGGCACAGTTGTCTTTCTCATTCTTTACAGTAGCAGCTCTGTATGTGCTTATCTATATGACATACCTATTGAGGACTAATGAATACTTAAGAAATTACCTGAGATCTTCAAGACATTCTTCACAGAAAATGCTGCGGACAGAACATGCCTAGCTTGAAAGAAACATGAAGAAACTGAAAGTTCACTTTTTTTTTCTGTGGAAATTTAAAGCTGCAGATCAGAAGAAAAGGGAAGCGATAACTCATGAGAAAAGTAAGTTTATAGAAGAAATAATATAATAGCTGTTATTTTAATCCCAGAAAGGAATGTATAAGAATGTGTTAAATGGGAATGATGTTTTTCAACCTTATTTATGTTGACAAAAAAAATATATAAAAGTTTGTTGGTAGATCAAGGTTTCCCTAGATGAATTCATTTATTAAAAAAATATTTCATATAACTATGTTCTGCCTTGTGGCAGTACATTGAGTATCTCATATCTCCATAGAGAAAGCTTAATTGGATATATCAGTCATTTGGTACTTTCTTCTTCGCTGTCTGGATTATTTTAGCTTTTCAGCTGACAGGTTTATGGTCAATGTGAATAAATTCAAAGAGTTAAAATCAAAGTCAATGCTGAGAATGAATGAGAACAGAAGGTAATGTATCTATACAGAGAGAAAAAAAATACACACACATTGATAATAACAACATCCAGACATGCAGTCCTTGGTCCTTCTTTGCTGTTGGCACAGTCTGCCTCTTTTGCTGCCTCAAAAGAGTCCTAAAGTACTCATGGATTCTGTAAGATCAGCTGCACAGAGTCAGCCTCTGCCCCTAGCACTCAGTAGCCACAAACCATTAGTTTCATTTGAAACTAGATTAGTCTCTCAGATTCAGTTATTCAGGTAGGACGGCTAGTAACAAATATACCAACGTGTACCACTGATTAGACAGCACATAGGACCATGAAGCCTGGGCTAGGAACTCAACCAGACAGAAACTATTTGTTATTTTCAGCTATTTAATAACTGAAGTAAATGTTGTGCTGAAATGGATTATCTAACAAAACTAATATACTTCCAGCTGAAGAAAACACCTGCATTCTAGGCTTTAATGTGTACTTTGACTGCAGCAAAAGCTGGTGTGCCCCACATGCTTTCTCAACAGCCAGACAACTCATCATTGCACTTAAAGAAGGTCATTGTTTCTGCTCCCCTAGCTCATTGTAAGGAGGCTGCTCTCAGCGTAAAAAGAAATAATACACATTCCTAGCCTTCTCTGTAAATACTTCTTTATGTGTCAGGTTGGTATTACAGTATTTTTGTGGACAGGAAATCACCAGTTAATTAAGCTTCTGGTTGACTTGAGGCATCTACATCTTCCTAAACATTTGTCTGGCAGCATAGAAAATGCCAGCATCCCAATTAATATCTAGTTTATAAATTGAGCTTTAAGGTACAGTTATAAGATTGATGTGAGACAGCTATGACAAATAATCAGATTTAAGTCTGATTATTTAAAGTTGTGCAGACTTAAAAATATGCTTAATGCAACTTGTTACTCCAAGCTTTATACATCTAAACTTTGATATTCGGGTATCTGATGTGTGAGCTTCCTGTGGGACTGGCATAACATCTTGAAAGAACTAGGGCAATTTTTTCTATAAGCATAAATAAATCACTAGTAATGACAGCTACAATGAAATAAATCATAATTATATTAGACACTACTAAGGATCTCACTGGGGATTATAAACAGCTATGGTAAACCCAAATGGCAGATTAAATCAAATCTTAGCAGGCAGTTGTTATCATCAATCTTGTCACACAGGTCAATTCCTGGCTCTGCTGGTGGCAGTGAACCATAATTTCACCCACGTTCCTTAGATTTTCTATTAAGGTTGGCACTGAACTTCTTTAGAACAGCTCTCGTGGAAAGTGAGTGACTTCTCTTTTGAGGTCTTCCAGCTACAGTAACTTTGTTGATTAATTTTTGTTGATTCATGTAAGGTTCCTGATTTATGTAGCACCCCAGAGTATTTGATTCCCTCAGAATCAATACCTTATTCACACCTCGAACAGCAAAAGCCTATTGGTCTTCAAGTAACATAGGTGGGCTGCAGTGAAAAGCCTTGAAAGACGTCAGTCTAATCCTGTGTGAGGTATTTACATGGGCTGAGACAAGTGCACATAACCACAAAAAAGCATCTAAGGCTATGATTTAAATTTTGTTCAAAATGAAAACAATAGCTTTCTACACAGATTTTACATTGTGATCTGGTTCAGGATAAACATAAAGGTGAAGATAAACTGCTTTGTATTAGGACATTTATTTTTTAATCACCTAAGAGAAGTAGAAATATTCAAGGTCCTGCTTAGTATCTGGCAGCTGAACCCACCCTGCCTGAGCAAAACTAAAATGAGGACACATTGCTTAGTTCTCTGCTTTCCTGAAAACCGATTTTCAAGCCCTGAAGTCTTGGCAGAGCCAGCAGTCATTTTAGCATTGTTACTATTGACAGTGAAGTGGATTAAGTTTTCTTGGCAACTGACAGTTTCTGTACTCAAGGATATGTTGCTTTCACCACTAATCAGCTACTCCCCCTTTCACTGGGAAGCTCTCCTAAATCTGCAGAGTGACTTGGCACTCAGTTCCATTCGACCAAGGGAGTTAGGAGCACAGGTCCAATCCCCCACTTAAAAGCTGCTGGAGGGCTTACACAGGCTCAGGAGTGATCCCAAGACCAACACTGAATTTCATTAAAGGCTGTTGACAACCACCAGGTTACACTTTGTAGAAGACTGGGAAGAAAATTATATTCATTCTGAGGAATATATGTACTAAACCTTGTCCTGGGTTCAGCAGTAGCAGTCATTTTTCTCCTTAGTAGCTGGTGCAGTGCTTTGCTTTTGACTTTCAGCCTGGAAAAAATGCTGATAACACCGATGTTTTTAGTTGCTGCTCAGTAATGTTTACTCCAACAAAGGACTTTCTGAGTCTCATGCTCTGCCAGGGGAAGCCGAGAGGAAGCAGAGACAGGGTACCTGATCAAAACTAGCCAGAGGTATTCCCTACCACAGCACGTCATGCCCGGGATTTAGAACTGGGAAAAGTTACCAGAAGGGCTGGACCACTGCTCAGCTTGGGTATCGGTCAGCTGGTGGTGAGCGGTTGTATTCTCTTCCCTTTTTATTCCCTTTATCATTACTATTATTGGTGGTAGCAGCAGTGGTTTGTGTTATACCTTAGTTACTGGACTGTTATCTCAAGCCATGGGAGTTACATTATTTCAGTTCTCAGCCCCATTCCCTCCGGGAGTGGGGGAAGGAAGTGAGCTGGGAGGGGAGTGAGCGACCGGCTGCGTGGTTCAGGGTTGCCTGCTGGGCTTAAACCATGACAACCTTCATACAAGAAAAACCAAGCACACACACAAAACACAAATTTCTTTTATTGGATCTTTTTTTGTATATATACTGATTTAACATATTATATACAATATATTGCAAAAAATACATGGGTTTGTTGGGTTATATAAAATTATATATAAAAGTCTCTGTTTACTTTTAGATCTGCAAAAGGTGTTTAAGCTTTTAACTCACTTGTGAAGATATTTAGAGTAACTAATGATATTTTAATCTAGTTATTGTGTGTGAAGCGAAACCCACAGAATAGAACTTTTTATCATTGAATAGTTTTTAATCTTTTTTGAAAGCTTAGCTGAAGACTTAGGATTTGAACTGCTTTGATTCATACTTTGAGAACAAGTCCTAAAGCTGGAGTTCGGGATGTACCATTAGGAGAACACTCAAATTATGTGGGCTAAACCCTTATCAGTGGATACATAAAGAATTTCAAAGATGCTAATCTCTCAGCTTTATATCGTAAGTAGGGTTTCCCTGTGCATACAAAGCAGAATGACAGAAACCAAAGTCACAGGTTAACCAGCGTGTCCATAAAGCAACCTCTCAATTGCTCCACATACACAAGATAAAAGATATGCCACCACTTCAATGAACATGTCATTAGGTGTAATAGAGCCACAGAGATAAGGTCTAAACAAATTCTTTACCAGCAAACCCATACGGATCAAATCTGAGGCACCTTTCCAAAGAAATAACAGGGGTTTCTAGATGCATGCTATTTGACTGTATCACAGACAAATAGAAATTAAAATTCTCACAAATCAGAGTTAGGATCAATGTATAATGTTTATCACACTGAACAAAATACAAAGCTAATAAAAAAAAACAAACAGCTTTTCATTTAAATACCTGTTCTAAAAAAAAAAGGAACTATAACTATTCTTTTTAGTATTTTGACCTGTACTCTGAGCACTTACATACAGTGATGATGCAAAACAATTAAAAACTTACAGACTGGCTACCTAAGGACATCGTTTTGTTACGGGGATCCTGCAAGTAGCAAAGATCTGGGACTGCAACCACTGCAATAGGTAAGGGATACAGCATCTGCAGCATCCTTCTAGGCCACCTTCAGATACTGGAAGGCTGCTATGAGGTCTCCATGCAGCCTTCTCTTCTCCAGGCTGAACAGCCCCAACTTTCTCAGCCTATATTCATACAGGAGGTGCTCCAGTCCCCTGATCATCCTCGTGGCCCTCCTCTGGACTTGTTCCAACAGTTCTATGTCCTTTTTATGTTGAGGACACCAGAACTGCACACAATACTCCAAGTGAGGTCTCACAAGAGCAGAGTAGAGGGACAGGATCACCTCCTTCGACCTGCTGGTCACTCTCCTTTTGATGAAGCCAAGGCTGCAAGCACACACTGCCAGCTTATGTTCATTTTCTCATCAAAGAACACCCCCAAGTCCTTCTCTGTAGGGCTGCTCTGAATCTCTTCTGCACCCAATCTGTAGCTGTGTCCAACCTACACAGACCTAGGTGTAGGACCTTGCACTTAGCATGATTAAACTTCGTGAGGCTGGCATCAGCCCACCTCACAAGTGTGTCAAGTTCCCTCTGGATAGCATTTCTTCCCTCCAGCGTATCAACCGAACCACACAGCTTGGCGTCATTAGCAAACTTGCTGTCGTGGTTTGAACCCAGCCAGACAGCTTTCACTCACTCCCTCCCCCCACTTCTTGCCCTCCCCCTACTCCTGGAGGGATGGAGAGGAGAATCAAAAAGAATGCAACTCCCACGGGTTGAGATAAGAACAGTTTAGTAACTAAGGTATAACACAAATCACTGCTGCTACCACCAATAATAGTAATGATAAAGGCAATAACAAGGGAAGAGAATACAATACCCCATCACCAGCCGACCAATAACTTGCCCCCCAGCCCGATCAAGCACTGACCGATACCTCCTCCAACCCTGCAGTCCACTCTAGCTCTTCCGGGTAACTCCCAGTTACCTCCTGGGCATGACATGCTGTGGTATGGAATACCTCTTTGGTCAGTTTGGGTCAGGTGTCCTGTCTCTGCTTCCTCCCGGCTTCCCCTCCTCCCTGGCACAGCATGAGGCTAACAAAGTCCTTGGCCAAACCAAAACATCATTGTTTTTCAGCTCTGTTCCCAGCTGAAAGTCAAAACACCGCACTGCACCAGCTACCAAGAAAGAGAAAAATGACTGCCACTGCTAAACCCAGGACACTTGCTGAGGGTGCACTCAATCCCAGTGTCCACGTCACCAACAAAGATGCTGAACAAGACCAGTCCCAACACCAATCCCTGAGGGACACCACCCATTACTGGTCTCTAACTGGACACTGAGCCATTGATCACAACTCTGCGTGCGGCCATCCACCAGCCAGCTCTTTATCCACCAAGTGGTCGATCTATCAAATTGATGCATCTCAAATTTAGAGGCAAAGATGTGTGGGACAGTGTTGAATGCTTTGCACGAGTCCAGGTAGACTACATCAGCTGGTCTGACCCTATCCATTAGCTCTGTGGCTTCATCCTAGAAGGCCACCAAATTAGTCCAGCATGATTTGCTCTTGGTAAAGGCATGTTGACTGTCACCAACCACCTTTTTTTTTTTCATGTGCTTTAGCATGGTTTCCAGGAGAAACTGCTCCCTAACCCTGCCAGGCACAGAGGTGAAACTGACTGGTCTGTAGTTTCCCAGGTCTTCCATTTTCCCCTTCTTGGAAATGGCGGTTATATTTCCCTTTTTCCAAGAACTTCACCTGACTGCCATGGTCTTTCAAATATGATGGACAGTGTCTTAGCAACTTTATTCACCAGCTCCTTCAGGCCTGTGGATGGATCAGGTCCCATGGACTTATGCACATTCAGGTTCCTAAGATGATCTCAAACATGATACTCTCCTACAATGGGCCTAAGGTCTTCATTCTCACAGTCCCTATATCTGCCTTCCAAGACTTGAGTGGTGTGGCTAAGGCACTTGCTAGTGAAGACTGAGGCAAAGAAGTCATTAAGAACCTCAGTCTTCTCCAAATCCAAGGTAGCTAACCCTCATGTTTGCTTTTGGAGAGAGCCCACATTATCTTTAGTCTGTCTTTTGTTTGCGATATACTTATAGAAGCCCTTCATGTTATCTTTGACATCCCTGGCCAGATTAAATTCTAATGGTGCCTTAGCTTTCTTGATCCCTAGTTTTTCAAACAACATTCCTGTATTCTTCCCAGGCTTCCTGTTCTAGCTTCCACCTTCTGTAAGCTTCTTTTTTTCCTTCTGAGTTTTTTCAGCAGCTCTTTATCCATTCATCCAAGGGCTCCTGGCCTTCTTGCCCCATTTCCTTCTTGTTGGGGCAAAACACTCCTGAGCTGGGAGCAGGTGATCCTTGACTAGATGATCATTTGTTCTCTCTCTCTCACCCACTTTCCCTCCATCCCCCTTCTTTCTTCTTTTTCACTTCTCTCTCACATTACAGTTAAAAGAAGGAGCATAAAAATGTTCAATTGTCAGTTTGGTGTATTACATCTTCTTCAACCTTTAAGCCAGCTCATCAAAGCTCATATCATTATGAACTCAGTTTCTGCCAGAGTGCCTAATACACACACCCACGTTACTTCTCTTAACATCTTGTTTAAAATGGCATCCTGATAAAGGGTACCTTTTAGACTGCAGATATTCTCTTCATCATGCCCTTTTCCATATTGCACTGATATCTGTTCTCATAAGTGACTGTTTAAAGCCATTTTGATTAATAATACCTGATTTACCACCACACATATCTAATCATAATTGAAGAATCTTATAATTTATGGAAAAACTAAGCATATAATAAAGGTAAAATGTCAAAGATGACAATATACAGCTTTTGTCTAGTTATTATTCCATAGCTAGACAGGGGACTCTAGGGGAAAGTAGTGTTTATTTGCATTCTAATAGAGAGAATCCTTTTTTGAAACCTGCCACTATGTCATTCTAAAGTAAGGCACGCCTGAATAGACCCTTTTCAGCATTTCTCAGACATTTCAGTTTCCTGTTAAATTACCATATCCATTTAATTTTCTCAGCTGAAACTCCTAGGGTAGCAACATATAGCATGGGGTTCGCACACTGGGCTATTCAACAAAGTGGATAATAGCACTGTGGCAATACACTTCCATTGCAATGCCCAGAGAGTACTAGCAGGCAAGATAGATTCTTATTCTCTTAAATAGTCAGGCCACAGCAAGCTATGATCAGGCTTACTACAGTGCATTGCTCCTCTTTGGAAAAGGAGGGGAGGAAGAGAGAGTCAGAGAATGTTGCTTACACTGCATCCCTCTGACTGGCGTATCTGATCTAAAGTAAATTCATTCTGTTAAATATTTTACTTTTCAAAAAGGCTGAGCAAAGAACATTCAAATGCAAAAGTATGCAAACTGCGTAGGCAAGGTACTATCTATATAGCATCAGTACCAGAGTCTTCATAATGATATTCATTCCTGTGAGAAAGAAACTGGAATAGTGAAATTTAGTATCAGTCCTGGAAACATCACTAAAACTTTTATGGATTTATTTTTTTCCCCCAAGGAAATAATATTGATGATTATTGAATAATCAAATTACTCTTATTCATAAAGGGAGAAATTCCATTCTGTTCCTGTTACTCCTCAGGTGTAATTGCAAAAAATACATGTAAAACAATAAGACCTCCTAGTTACTGACCTACTCCATGTCACATGTCAAATGCAGTTTTTCCTTATTCCAAAAGGTAAGGCAATCTTACAGTAAGAAACTACACCTAGGAATTATTTAACATCTAATATTTGTTCCCAATGCAAATCTTTCAGCCTAGCAGAGTGCAATTCCAAGGAAGATTCAGAGACACGATTTGATGTCTGTCCCTTGCACATAGAGCAGCAAGCTGAGCACTCACCAGGTCTTCACTCACATGATGTTAGTAACCTAAAGGGACAAACCAGTGATGTGTTCAGGAGCAAAATATTCCGAGGACATTTAACAATTTAATAGACCACTGGAGTAGAGCTAGCTGAAGTCATTTGTGACTTCCAGTGTGATGTTAGTAATACATAGTTAAATTCAGGTGCTGGCTGAAACTAACACAACTTTCTTATTAAAGAAAAAAACACAAGAATAATTATTGGAATTCAAACAGAAAAAGGGGAAAAAAAAAAAACAAATGGATGTTCCTGGGTTTAGCAGTAGCAGTCATTTTTCTCCTTCTTAGTAGCTGGTGCAGTGCTGTGTTTTTTACTTTAGTCTGACAACAGTGCTAATAACAGCGATGTTTTTATTTGTTGCTCAGTAACGTTTACTCCAACCAAGGACTTTCTGAGTCTCATGATCTGCCAGGGAGGAGCGGAAGCTAGAAGGAAGCAGAGACAGGAAACCTGACCCAAACTGACCAAAGAGGTATTCCATATCACAGCACATCAGGCCCAGTATGCGAACTGGGGGCAGTTATCAGGAAGGGTTAGATCACTGCTCAGGTTGAGCTGGGTATCTGTCGGTGGGTGGTGAGAAATTGTATTCTCTTCCCTTGTTATTTATTTCCCTTATCATTACTATTATTGGTCTCAGTAGCAATGATTTGTGTTATACCTTAGTTACGGACTGATCTTATCTCAACCCATGGGAGTTACTTTCTTTTGATTCGCCTCCCCATCCCTCCGGGAGCAGGGAGAGGAAGAGGGGGAGTGAGCGAGAAGCTGTGTGGTTCTGGGTTACCAGCTGGGCTTAGCAATTACAAAGAAACAACAAAAAAAACCTCCACAAACTTACATGAATGCACTGGATCAGAAAACACAGGGAGAAAAAGATGTTTTAAATTTAAAACCCTTTCAGTCCTGAAATTTCCAAAATCCATTATAAATTATGTGACTAATTCACTACTGAAAAACAATCCCCTAATTCTTAATAATTGTGATTTACTTTACCATAATCCAGAGTACTCTTACTCTTGAACCAGGATTGTACTCTGTTCCACAGTGTGAAAATGTGACCAGCAAGGCAGTCACTGTCCGTGCAGTAATATAAGAGATAAAAATTAATGTAGACAGGCAGAAATATCACAGGAAACAATGAGATAGCACTGGTCAGGACGTTAGAGGATTATCTTAGTATAGCATCCTAAATTGCCATACTTTGAAGGTATTTAGGCATTTTTGCCAAGAACGTTCTTAGGGTTAGTGGTTAATCTGAAAAAGAACAACAGTGGAAAATGTAGACAGCAATAAACACACAGGCTTACAGAATTTAGGAGCTAATGACTGAGGATATTACTTGGTGTTCAGTAGAAGCAGGTATTGAAATTCAGTATTCAAACTGTATGATTGGTCACCAGGATCTCATGATGTTGCCTCCTTTTTAATCAGAGCTTTCTAATCAGAAGCTATTATGAACACACTATGACTTTTGATTATTTTAATAAGAAGCCTATTTAGTTAGAATAGAAGATTTAGAGAATTTTATTAGATACTGTCAAACTTGCCTCTTTTTTTTTCTTTTTCTTTTTTTTTTTTTTTTAATGAAAGAAGTATTTTTGTGAAGTGTATGGACGTCAGAGCTAAAGTAAACCTCTCTTTCCAGCAGGAGTGAAATAAAGTATAAGCTCACTGAAAACTAGTTCTATTGAATTTGTGTTGTGCACACTATTCAACTTTCTCTTGCCATATTCATGGAAAGTAATTGCATTTTCATACACATGCACAATCCTTTTCACCACATTTGAGTTCCATTTATTCTGCCTACACACCATACCTTTCTGAAAAATAGTATACTCACAGAACACTTTATCAAGTGAGAATATAGGCACTTCCGCACCTGAACAGACCTGCCTTTATAATGTTATACAATTCAGCCAACATTATCTCATCCCACTGCTTCAATTCTTCCATCCATTTTATCCTCTACCTAAAATTATCATCAGAGGGGGAAGAAAAGTGTCTGTGTGTAGTAGTTTCTCAAAGAACAGAGTGAAGGTTTGGGGAGTACTGTTTATCATGATCTTCTAGGCACTTTAACTGATGTAAGCACTAATGGAATCAGGAGTCTCAATATCAGCTTTTGAATTGGCCTAAGAAGTCTTAATGGACAATCTCTCTCCTGCAATAAATAAAATAGAGGAAAAAAGGTTCACAAATATCAGAGGAAGTACACATCCAGCAAGAAGAGGAAACATTCACTCACATCAAGGAATAGAAAGATTGATTTTACATGTGGCCTTATATACATATTATATGCTTAGAAACATAATTTTTAAAAGACTTTAATACATAAGAGTACATTGAAAGTACATGACAGTTATTCAAACACTTTCAGATCTGAAATCATTTCTAACCTGATTCAAAAAATTAGCAAAAAGGCTTTTGGTATAAGCTAGGAACCTAACATCACTGAACTCATACACCTGAAGTCCACTTGTCCTACAAGATCCTTATCTCTTCCCTCAATTTCTGGAGACTTATTGACACCAAGCCAGTGCACTCATGCAGGGAATGGTCAGAATAGCATGACTTACACAACAAGAAAGTGCAATGGGCACATTGAAGAGGTAAGTAGTGTGAATGAGTGGGGATAAAGACACCACTGCAATTCAGTCCATGCCTAATTAAGTCTGAAGGACTATGCAAAGAAATAGACTGTGTCAGTTTATAGAAGTTGGTTGATACCTCTATTGATTTCTAAGGCTCTGACTCAGCACATAAGCAGTTGCTAGAGTTTTAACTCAATGCACTCAAGCATACATACTGCTGCAGCAGGGCCTGTTACTTTAGGCTGTATTTCTATGCATCAGCATTAAACTCAAGTTCTATACAGATTTGTGTTCTGTTGATGTACATGAAAAGCTGATATCATGACTGAGCAATTTTGATGAATGAAAATATTAGCTTAATGATAGTTCTTCATTACACATTTTCACTATGTAGCTGGACTGTTTTTAAAGGGTATAGGCTTCAATTGATTTCAGTGTAGAAACAGAGTTAAGTTTTAGTGCATCTGAGATTCCACAAGGTTTAATTAAATTAATTACAATCTCCTTTTATATTCTCTCATTTTAAGAGAAATTAAAAGTATAGCAAGCTATTGTCCATGTCTCCTTGTATCTGTAATTTCAGATGTGGTTTTGGGGTAGACCATTCACATTAATATGAGGTTTTGAGAAACCAAGTATATTTAGATATTTTCTTTATGAATGTAATATAGTAAATATCAAGGAAGGATACACACAGGAAATGCACAGTGCTAAAAAATTCATTCTTTCCATATAAATGCAAAACATCAGGGTTCAGGTTTTGCAGATGAATACATTATCATGTATAACACTGTTCACATGCACACCTCTAGTTTATCACAAATGCAGTGTAACTCAGCTCAGCTTTCTTTGGAGTAGACAAAGATGAAATCCTGCCTGTGAAAGATGCCTGTTTTCCCCTACCACCTACTGTGACCACATTACTACAAATAACATCCTTAGAAGGCAGTATTGTCCTTTAGGGTCTTACTAATGCAGATTTTGTAAGAGTTTATTTAGAATTAGTCTACACCATATTTGAAATTGCTTACAGAATGTTATATAAGTAAATTAAAGGAGGTAATGTGTTAGATAAGTCATGATAGTCCTCTGCAATACTTGAGGTTAGATATAAACCTCACTTTGAAAAAATCAGTTGTCCTGGGTTCAGCAATAGCAGTCATTTCTTTCTCCTTCTTAGTAGCTGGTGCAGTGCTTTGCTTTTGACTTTCAGCCTGGGAACAACGCTTCTAACACCTATGTTTTTAGATGTTGCTCAGTAACATTTACTCCAACCAAGGACTTTCTGAGCCTCATGCTCTGCCAGGGAGGAGGGGAAGCCAGAAGGAAGCAGAGACAGGACACCTGACCCAAACTGACCAAAGAGATATTCCGTACCACAGCACATCATGCCCAGTTTATAAACTGGGGCAAGCTACATGGAAGGGTTAGATCACTGCTCAGGTTGGGCTGGGTATTTATCGGTGGGTGGTGAGAAATTGTATTCTTTTCCCTTGTTATATATTTCCCTTATTGTTACTATGATTGGTGGTAGCAGCAGTGATTTGTGTTATACCTTAGTTACCGGACTGATCTTATCTCAACCCGTGGGAGTTACATTCTTTTGATTCTCCTCCCTATCCCTCTGGGAGTAAGGGGAAGGGGGGGAAGAGAAGAAAAGGGGGGAGTGATTGAGCGGTTCCGTGGTTCTGAGTTACTGTGTGGTTCTGAGTTACCGCTTAAACCACGACATCAAATCTTCAATAAAATCATTAAGTGGAATTCTTCAAGAAGCATTTGTATAACCCTTGTTATTAACCATTAAAAAAAAGAAATCACATACTAGAGGAACAGAAAAAACAGAAAGTGGAAGGAAAGAAAGGCAAGAAAACGGAAGAGGAGGGTTTGAATCGCAACATACAGAGAATGAGACCCTCATCTGAAAAAAAGGAAAAAAAGAAAGGGGCCAGGGGAATTGACAGAGATTTTATTTGGCTCTAAAACAGAAAACCCAGACCTTTTCACATTCTACTGCCATGCAGCCTTTAAGAGGCTTAAGGCTCATAAACAGCAATTCTTCAGATGGAGTTCCAAAGGATTTCAAAATGTCAGCAGAAATTTTCCAGGACTGAAAAACCAAGATTCCAAAAATCTGAGATCAGCACATGTAAATTCAAAAACCTATTTTGTTTTTAAAACACCAAAGACACAGAGACAGAATACCCTAACAGCATTTTTCATGCAGCAGCTTTATTTTTAAGCACCCTAGAGAGGGCTCAAGGGAAGAAAGCCTTATCAGCACTTTAAGGATTAAGTGCTAAGTGTCATTCACTAGGGGAACTGGCTTGAATTTCCCCCTCCCTGCTCTCCTCCAATTCGAGATTAATTTAACATGATCAGACTGAGATTGGTCAGGGCAGAAGACAAGAAAATTGCTTGCATGCACATCTGGTCCAAAGTTCAGTGACTCACAAGGCAGTCTCAGCCACAGTAAAATGAAAATAATTAAATATGCCCAAGGATACATTGCCTTCATGACCAGTCTTTATCTCACAGTATTGGAACCTTTTAATACTAAGCAAACAGGATGCAAAAATAAAAATTAAAAAAAAAATAAAAAATCCATCTCTGCAGGTATTTGGCTACTTTCTATAGGCAGTCACTGAAGAGCTATCATGGAAACTAATTATGAAGAGCAAAATTTTATTTATTATTTATGAAGAGTACTTTATTTCCCATGAACCCTCCACAAGAAAGCATACCTCTTGGGAGGATCGTAAAGGGCCTCTCATATAGATCTCTGCCGCCAGCATGCTTTTTGGAGTACAGTCCTCACGTGAGAGCAAATGCCTCATAGTGGATGATGTGTTCTATCAAAGCTCCATTTTAACATAAGCTAAGATCTTGTTTGTGTTGAGTATTCCTCTTAAGGCCCCTTCCAGAACCTCATTAAACTTCTGATTAGAAGCCTTCTAATTTTTAGCCTAAATGTTAAACTCCTTTCAACCTGGGACAAATCTAGTTCATTAGCTCAGTACTGGAAGGAACAAATACTGAACTCCCTTGATGTTTCTATAGAAATTATTTATATTTCTTTCAAGTCTTCCTTGTTATGTTAAGAAATGGAAGAAGAAAAAGTATTCACACTCTCTCTTCACAAGACATCTGTTGTCTGTTCTCTTGTCACCCTATCTATCCTTCTTCCCTGTCCCAAATCCAGTCAGAATTCCTCTTCTGTGAGAAAAGATGATCAAAACTGTTGGCATGATGTCCCCAAGTCCCAGCTACTGTACAACAGATTTAAAACTTCTGTACTTGTCAGGGTGAAATCCTTTGCAGTACATATTCTAGGATGACGTTTGTAGGAATACTTTTGCAGAAGACCTGACAAATCAGTAAAGCAAAATGTGGACCTTCGTCTCTGAAAGTTAATAGATTCAGGATAGTTTCTTGTCTTCTTCCTTCATGATTAAGAACAATATGCAGAATGTCTATAAGCAGTTTGATCACTGATATTTTAGGAAAAAGATACAAAAGTCACTAATGTATCCAGGGTTGAAGAACAAACATTTAGTGTCAGTGGTCTTCGTGAAATTAAGAAATGAAAGCTTATATTTCAATGAATAAATAAAGAGCAGATGCTCAAATGCACAAAAATATTATGTAGATGAAAAGTTAGATTACAGCTGAAAAGGGTTTTTTTCAGCATAGTGTATTTATTAATCCAAGAGTAAGTATGCTTTGATGACTGCATTGGCTTGATCACAGTGTAATTTCACAAAGTACCAACCACCTAGTTATAGACAGAATTTAAACTCTTTTCCCTAAACTAAGGTAAAAATTAGTATTGTATCCTCCCAGCCTTTCCAAGCACAGATAAAACCAGTTTGTGACAGCTGAAACAGCAAGGTCATTATAAAAATCCCAAAGTACAGGAAAGTTAAAGAACATGGAATAATTAACAGAACTTATACCTCATGAACTAACATTGCAATCTTCATTATCTCATACCTGCATCCACACCATGTATCCACAGCAGGCTCAGCCTGTCATCAATAGAAATGTAAGTGCCAATTCTTACTCAGTCACACTGAGTCACACTGCACTGCTAGCAAGGATGTACATTTGATATGCACAAAAATCCCCACCAGTATCTATTTTTATCCTCTTCCATAACTGCAGAAATACCTTTTCCTTTTCTTTTCTTTTTGACAATTCATATGTTCTGCCATGAAAGATCATACACAGTCACCTTTGAGTACTAATTCAAAGGAATACCTAATTAAAATTCATTAGCTTAAAAATTTTTACAGTAGTTACATTTTACAGTTTAGACTCTGCAAACAAATTATGGCAGGGGAGAAATTGTTTCAATGGTTTAGTTACTTTGGAGAATACAAACTCATGGGCCACTTGTCTGTAATCGTTGTGCGTTAGCATAGACCTGTCATTGGTTTTAAACTTTTATCTCTCAAAAGATATTTCATAAGAGAAATAAAATATTTTTGAGGTGATTCTGCCCTTCTAATGTGCTCTGGTGAGACTCCCACTTGCAGTAGTGTATCCAGCTCTGGAGTCCTCAATACAGGAAAGATATGGACCTGTTGGAGAGAGTCTAAAGGAGGGTAAACAAAACCATCAGAGGGATGGAACACCACTCCTACGAGAAAAGGCTGAGAGACTTGGGTTTGTTCAGCCTGGAGAAGGCTCTGTGGAGACCTTCTAGCAGCCTTCCAAGTATTTGAAAGGGACCTATGGTAAAAATGGGAAGAGGCTTTTTAGCAGGGTCTGTTGCAATAAGGCAAAGGGCAATGGCTTTAAACTTCAAGAGGTGAGATTCAGGCTGGACATGAGGAGGAAATTTTTTACAATGAGGGTGCTTAAACACTGGAACAGGTTGCCCAGAGAGGCAGTAGGTACACTAACCCTGAAGACATTCAAGGCCAGGCTGGATGTTGTTCTGAGCAACTTGATCTGGTTGAAGATGTCCCTGTTCCTTGTAGGGGGGATTGGACTAGATGACTTTTAAAGGTCACTTCCAACCCAAACTATTCTATGATCCTATTTTAAAATTGCATTCTTCAGTCACTGTGTATTTTCCCTTTTGAGATTTTTTCCCTAGATCAGTAAAATGTTATCAAAATAAGCCTGAATGATTAGCAAGATTAGTCAGAAGTTCAACTATTTTTAAAATTTTGGAAAATGTTTAAGTTACAGTAACAAAGATTAATTTTGGATATTACTATTTTTTAACGCTGCTAAGTATCTAAAAGGGCTATAATTAAAGATAGTAATGTGCCTTTAAGGTTTGATAATGTCAACAGAAATATTGTTTAACTTGACATGCTTTTCTAAATCCATGTCTAAATATAATAAATTGCATGTTAATTTTAATATCATTCCAGAGTCCCAAGCTTTTAACCAAATATTAAGTTTGTGGTAATATTCTACATGCCTGCAATTGTAATTGCATATAAACAGATGTTAGCAGATTTTTTTTGACAAAAAGAAACTAGTTACAGATGGTTGGAGAGTTAAAAGTTGCTATAAAATATTAAAATTCTAATATGAAAAAAAAACATAACATCAAAAATAATGGTTTTCAAAATCTGACTGAAGAGACTAAAAGCCATATTTTCTGATAATAATTTCCTTTTTTCCTGTTCCACAAACAAAATTTGCATCACAAGCTTGTTCATCCCATCATATGAACCTAGCCGAAAAATGAGGGGGAAATTTTTTAAGCTTTCTGTTGAAAAATACATTTCTACAGTCACTTCCTGGAACATTCTTTATCAAAATGTTCAAAAACGAGATGAGCGTACCACTCAGCATTCTTTCATACTAGATGTACAAATGCATCTTTGTACCAAGGAAGCTATAAATGTTCCTTCTATTCAATGAAGTGTGGTGACCTCATAGCAGACTTTCAGTATCTGAAGGGGGCCTTCAAGGATGCTGGGGAAGTACTCATCATCAGGGACCTTAGCTATAAGACAAGGGGTAATGGGTTCAGACTTAAACAGGGGAAGTTCCAGTTGGATATAAGGAAGAAGTTCTTTAAGTGTGGTGAGGCACTGAAACAGGTTGCCTAAAGAAGTGACAAGTGCTCCATCCCTGGCAGTGTCCAGGTACAGTTTGGCCAGGGCCTTGGGCAACATGATCTATGGTGAGGTGTCCCTGCACGTGGCAGGGGGGATAGAACTTGATGATTTTAAGGTCTTTTCCAACCTTAACTATTCTATGACTCTGTGATATATATTTCATTCGTTCATGTCTATTCAACTTCATTAAAACTCTTAAAAGACACATGATACATTTTTCTGCATTCTTCCTGAAATGACTCCTTCCAGATTTTAGTTTCTGAGAGAAATAAAAATAGAAATAAAATCAGGAACTAGACTTTTTTGCATTTGATTAATTTTATTAGTGGTCATTCATAGAGTCATGTTTGTGGGAGAAAAACAAAAAAAAGTGTACATATGGAAGTCCTTGCAGCCCTAAAAACCTTTTCAGCATCCTAAAATGAAAAGCCAGAAACTACCCTTTCTGCCCCCAAACAATTTATAACCTTAAGATATTGTCAACATCAACACTAAGATACAAAAGTACTGCAGAAGAGGGGACAGCAAGCTACTAACAAGAGAAATAAATGATGTAGGGTGAATGTTAACAAGGACTGGGTTATAATTAGAGAGGGATTTGGATGGAGAAAAAGCTTTCTTGTAATAAGATAATTAGTGGCAGTGCTTTACATCAGCACCAAACTAGGATGGACAGTTGGCAATTAATAAATACTGTCTCCTTGGTGGTGTCAGTCAAACAGCACAGAGTAACAAACATTTCTAAACAAAACTGAGTGCCAGATATTAACTGGAACCACGGACCCTTCCTCTGTTCTTGTCACTATAGTTTTGAAACCGTGTAGTACTTTTCTCTTTTTCTGTGTTTTGATAGTGAAAACGATTATTCAAAACCCAAATACCAGATATTCCCTAAAAAAAGAAACAAAAGCACAAATAGGCAGAGGGAGCTAATAAAGAGAAGCTGTCAGATTTTCCATTTGGATATGCATCATATATGGTGCACAGGATAACAACTACTTGCATGATCAGGAAAGGGTTAAGTCAGTTTAGTTAGATTATGCATAAAACACTATCTTTCATCTTAAAAAAGCTTAAGTAACTCCTGCGTGTCTATCCTACTGAGACTTACATACCTACATATTTGCCAAGGAAATGAAAAGATAATTTATGACCGGGTAAGCATACCCTGTCAGAAACTCCTTTCTGAAATGGCTTTAGAGTCTTGGAAGCTACAGCAAAACATTCTCTCTCTTGTTTAATCTGTCAGTGACAGCAGAAACATTCAGGATGGGCTGTACTGTTTACTCTCTATCCTTGGCACCTGGTAAATACTATATTTTTGTTTTACAACCTGTGTCTGTGGTCCTCTGTAATTTCTTTGGCACAGGGACTACCTTGGGTCACAGTGTGTCTATTTTGGACAAGAGCTCTGGGCACTCTGAGGTGCACGGTGACTGAAATACTGCACTTTGTCAGATCTTTTCAGAAGCCAGTGCCCCAGAACTTCTCATGGTGCATCCTACATCATCCCCACAAGGGGCTGTTACCAGAATTGTGCTTAGCTGGTAAAAGACATTGTGAAAGAAGCATTTAAAATTTTTCAGTCCTGAGCAAGCCATGCATTAGTTCTGAGCTTGTCAAGGACATATCCAAACATTAAACCAGCAGCTTCAATTGCTTTATCTCTCTGTTACTTGACTGCATTTCTCTAATATGCCTCTTTCTCCTCCATACCATTTTTCCCTTTCAGGACAGCTTTGGCTACAGCTTTTGGGCTTAAGGAATAACTGGGATAAACAGCATCGATATTAATCTCATATTCCTAGCCAGGCATCTGCACAGGGTGAACATTAGAAGATAGCATTATGTATCTGGGGGGCTTTTCAAATGCTGGGACATTCTAGTGACAGGTTTTGAAGGAGGATGAAAGCAACATAGAAATCATGCCCACGTGTACACTAACAACCTAGCATGGAAAATAAACTATCAATGGCACAGCTTGTGTTTGTAAGTGGTTGAATGAGACAGTTCAAGGTGGAAAGGAGGACCAAGAATTATAAGGACAAGGGTTTTTCTTGAGCACCATGTTATTTCTATCCAGCAGAGATTTTGTGCACTTAGTTGTCTGGTTTTGTTATACAGGGAACCTGACGTAGGAAACATACTTAGAAAGAGCATCTAAAATTCCTGCTCCCAAAAGCTTCAAGTTTAAAAGAAATTACATATTACTGAAAGCCAGTGTCACACATCACAGGGAAAGCAGACATTATCCCAGAAATTCTGTTTTGGGTAGCAGCTGCTGGGCCCCCTGAAAGTAAAGCACCAAGTTCCTAATCACTTATGAAATTTAGGCCACTGCCTTTAAGTTACTTTTCTTGGAACAGTCAAAGATTATAGAAGCAACAAAAAGGATCACAAAATGATCATTTTAATCTGAAAGTAGCGTGAGGTTTTTATCTTAATACCATTTCCATTTTCAGTTGCTATTAACAAGGGGATTTGCTGTAATGTTTAGCATATTTGATACCAATGTCACTGATGATTCCAGGAGCCGAGTCAACTGATGTAGTGAAATGCCACCGCAGCACTTCACTGGAATGAAGAAACTGTTTGGGACTCAAATAAATGATGGGCTTTACTTATAGCAATGGTACGACTTTGCTATGCATTAATGTTTCAAATAGTCTATTAAGCTTTTGAAAGGTAACAACACAAATAAAAATGTTTATTCTGGTATGGCAAGACTATCTTTGAGATGCATAAATGCTCACACATTGTCCTCCATCCTATCTCCCATTTTTCTTTAAGACTATACCAGGGTTACACTAGAGCTAAAATAAAGTCTACAATTTGAGTTATTTCTTGTGACAGGCAAGAAGCAGCAGCACTCACCTGCAAAGCCTGCCTAGGAACATGAAAATCACTAGAATCAAACGTAGTTACATTTCTGTTAAAATTTCCTTTCACCTTTTTCCACTGTACTAAGAGCCAGGTTCATTCTTACAATTAGAGTCAACACAGAATTAAAATGGAGAAAACTTGTTGTGCTGTGGGAATAGAGGTGACTGGAAAGTTTAAGGGAAAAAACTTTTATTAATATATTGAGTTCATCAAGCCCAAAATATTTTTTTCTAAATATCTTGGAGACAAGCAATTTTCATAGCACTGAAGGCAAGGTTTCAAGGCAACATTGCCTGTATTTAACATATGTGTGCTACAAAGATAAGTAATGTGGAAGTAGTGGCTCTCTGACCCTGAGGTCTGCCATAAAGATTCTAATAACCTAGAAATAGCTTCAAAACTTCAGCTTAGTAAAGACATGCTGTGGCTAATATCCCAAGCCAGAAGGCTCCAATACCTCTTATCTGCCCTGCCTTTGCAAAAAAATCATTTTTTTTCAAAACTTAGAGAGTTTTGGAAGCTCCTCAGACCACAAAGCTTCACTGGGGAAATAAAAGCACAATGTTGGCCTTGACAGCAGTTTCCCAGCTGTGGGGGCAGATATCTTCAAAGGCTTGAAGGACTTAGAAACTGTTTTTGTTTGCTCTAATTCAGAGTGAATACAAAGCAAACAGAAGAGAAGAAAATCCCTTTGAAAGGTAAATATTCCTTGCTTTCCAACTCTGTAGGGAGAGAAAAATACAATGCAGTGGAGCAGGCAGTAGCAGTGGGGAAATTTGCGGAGAAACTTCTAGCCTTCTCTATCTCCCCCTCTGGTTTCTGTTGACTGCAGCAGAAAATGGTAATGCACCCAACTCCATTTATTTCTCTGCACAACATGCTACAGACCAATGCTGGTAATATCACAACTAATGCTGCCAGATTGCAAATATGCAAAGCTTAAAAATGGAAAACTACTCAACGTTTTCCATTTGGTCATGACAGCAATCTAGAACACCAAGGGTCACCCTCAAAAAAGAGCTCAGCTCTGAGATTTATTGTTCACGCACTTTCTAGATTGATTTCCGCCATTCTGACGAACATATTGTCTCCATGTAGCAGAAGATCACAGAGAACTGCTCTATAGGTAGAACAGTGCACACTCCAGTTCTTTGTAGTGTAAGCTGGACCAGGAAGACTTTCCATTTTCACCTTTTGGGTGTTGATAGACAAAAAGTAGGATTCAAATGCCTAAATGCAGATGTTTGATGGCATTCCAAATGCCCTAACGTGTACTAGCAAGCCTCTGGCTGTCACTGCAAGGAACAGAAGTCTCCTGCAGATGCTACATCCTATCTGGTAGATCTGTGTGGATGCCTTCATTACCATGGGGCCATCTCTAATGGCACTAGGACATCTATATTCAAGCAATTGGAGCACACCAAAACGATGAGATAACTCCAAATTAAGATACATAAATATTAATGTCTACATACAAAATGGATGTCTAGCCACCACTATAATTGGTACAGTCAGTGGAGCAATTCAGCTTATCATGAAGTTCATATTTAGCATCTGATGACCTAAATACTTCCGCAGGTTCCACTGGTGGCATTGACTGGGTATCTTGTTGCCATAACAAAAGTTTAAACCTCACTGATCTCTACACGCATAAATTTCAGTTCTTAATCTCTAGTTCAGTGTCTTAATCTTTAATTTTAACCTCACAGAAGTGATTAACACCTTCCACTTACAGAGACACAATTCAGCTTGTCCTCTAATTCTGCCAATTTGAAGCACCTTTCCACTAGGTGCAGGTCTCTCCTACTACCTTAGAGACCCACAACATCTATACCAAAAACTAGAACCTGAGGAATTTCTCAGTCCAGTTAAGAGCAGTTGATGTGATATACCTGGACTTATGCAAAGCGTTCGGCACTGTCCCACTCGACATCCTGTCTTTAAATTGGAGAGACATCAATTTGATGGATGGACCACTTGGTGGATAAAGAACTGGCTGGATGGACGCACACACAGAGTTGTGGTCAATGGCTCAATGTCCGGCTGGAGACCAGTTACGAGTGGTGTCCCTCAGGGATCAGTGTTGGGACTGGTCTTGTTTAACATCTTCGTCGCTGACATGGACAGTGGGATTGAGAGTGCCTTCAGCAAGTTTGACGATGACACCAAGCTGTGTGGTTCGGTTGATACACTGGAGGGAAGGAATGCCATCCAGAGGGACCCTGACACGCTTGTGAGGTGGGCTGATGCCAACCTCATGAAATTTAACCATGACAAGTGCAAGGTCCTACACTTGGGTCAGAGCAATCCCAGGCACAGCTACAGGCTGGGCAGAGAAGAGATTCAGAGCAGTCCTGCGGAGAAGGACTTGGGGGTGCTGGTCAATGAGAAAATGAACATGAGCCGGCTGCAGTGTGCGCTCACAGCCCAGAAAGCCAACCGTATACTGGGCTGCATCAAAAGGAGTGTGACCAGCAGGTCAAAGGAGGTGATCCTGCCCCTCTACTCTGCTCTCGTGACACTTCACTTGGAGTATTGTGTGCAGTTCTGGTGTCCTCAACATAAAAAGGATATGGAACTGTTGGAACAAGTCCAGAGGAGGGCCACGAGAATGATCAGGGGACTGGAGCACCTCCCATATGAAGATAAGCTGAGAAAGTTGGGGCTGTTCATCCTGGAGAAGAGAATGCTGCATGGAGACCTCATAGCAGCCTTCCAGTATCTGAAGGGGGCCTATAGAGATGCTGGGGAGGGACTCTTCATTAGGGACTGTAGTGATAGGACAAGGGGTAATGGGTTAAAACTTAAACAGGGGAAGTTTAGATTGGGTATAAGGAGGAAAATCTTTCCTGTTAGGGTGGTGAGGCACTGGAATGGGTTGCCTATGGAAGTTGTGAACTCCATCCCTGGCAGTGTTCAAGTCCAGGTTGGACGAGGCCTTGGGTGATATGATTTAGTGTGGTGTCCCTGCCCATGGCAGGGGGGTTGGAACTAGATGAGCTTAAGTTCCTTTCCAACCCTAACTCTTCTATGATTGTAACACGTTGATTGGAAATTCTCAGCTTGTTAGAATAGGGAAAGCTGCAGGAAATGAAAAATAATCAGCATCAGCTAGTCAACAATTTGCTTAACGCTGAAGTTAAGAGGGCTGAGGTTGGGCAGCATCTCAGAACCCACAGAGTAGTTTGGAGAATTAACTCAGGAGCAGAGGCTCAAGCAATCTGCACATTTCAAAGTGAGCTCATGCATAAGGATTTCATGTTGACAGAAAGGTACGCCTACATCATGGTGACACAGTCATGATGAAGGGCACACTAGATGGAGGATGTGCATATTACATATAAGAACTTCCAAATGTTCCCCTGCTCAACTGAGCTACACAAACCCTTATTCTGAGAAGGCAGATAAATACTATTTTTGTCACTTTTTATATGCTGTTAGCCTGTTTAAAAAAAAAAAAATACATATATCTTGCAAAGGCAAATGTGTTGCAACACAAAGAGAAGTACTCCAAGACCGCAGCTCACCAGAAAGACCTGTGCCTTGAGCAAGCCAACAAATATGAAGTAGAGAGCCAAGCACTGCTGAAGGTGAGCAAAAAATCAGGATGTGAGAAAAAGAGTGTGAAAGAGAACAGAAATAGGTGGAGGGAAAGCAGAAACAGAAATTATGTATTTGAAAGCACTTTACCTGCTTCTGCAGCAGATTCTAATGCACCTGCGCAGCTATTCTAAGCTCCAGAAACACTGAAATAAACCTTGCACAAGAAGCACTTCATGATAATAAATCCATAATTCAATGGGACATATTAGTGACTTTGTTAATGAAAACTAGTGCTAAATCTGGAAAAAAAATTACTCTCTGATATGCACCACTGAACACGAAAAATCCGTTTTCCAAAGTCTGAATATAAATCTCCACAAGAGCATAAAGCAAAACAAGCAAAGTCCTCATGTGGCATGTCTATCAGTGACTCTTCAGACAGTCTTTGGACAAGGTAACATCACATTTTGGCATGTCCTTTCTGATTAGATTAAAAAAAATGTTGCCCACAAGAGTAATCCACAGCTGGTTTATCTTTACTTCCTCTGCGGTCCCTTTGACACGAGGTGATAACATATGCAATTGGTTAGGTAATGTAGTATTTTTTTTTTCCTAGGGTCAGAGATTTTTCCTTAGTGCAGAAAGAAATCTATGACTAGAATCTCCTTCTATAAAAATGGTACTTCTTCATTATGTTCATCACTTTTAACAGACAGAATTTCTACCGCTCTTGAGAGATTATCTTCAATTTGTCCATGATATATAGAATTAACAGATAAAGAGCAGGAACTGTACCATCCACAACTTAAATTCTTGTATTGCAACATTACTTCAGTGCTGTATATGTCAACACATGTACCTCAATTTCTTCAAGTTAACAGGCATAAAATAATAAATGGTTCCACTTGTGAGAGCCAGCTGTGTACTGTCATGTTTATCATGACAGCAAGTTGCTATCCAGTTTGTGCTTGTTTTTTATCAGCAGGCACACGTAGAACTCAATATAGTGATCTATCCCAGTCTGAACCTGCTGACTAGGATTTGCTGTTTATTTTTGTCTTTTAGGGCTCTTGGTCTGTTAAGTTTGAAAAGACACCACCGAGCTATCTAAGGTTTACCTACACTTATCAGAATTTTGTTAACATGGCTATATTTTAGGTGCTACCACAGTTTATACAGGCATAGAATCAGTAATTTCCCATCGGGGGGCCATGGAAACAGCCCAGAAACTAGCTTACAAATTACTTTAAATAGTGACATTGGAAAATACACCAGGCAAATATGCTACAACTGGAGGATTGCCAAGAGGAAATAGTAAGCCTGACTTTTCTGCTGGCCAACAAATAATCTCAGTCACTCACTTAATTCTCTTTACAAAAAAAGAAACAAGCGATCACAGAGGAACAGCACTTGCCCATGACACTGACTTTATCTATGGGCTTCCAGCATATTTATACATCAGCTATAGTCTATGCCAGCCAAACTTCAAAGCACAGAGAAACCTGCAAGGTGGCTATAACTGTATTACTCATTAGCACTCATTCTCAGGCTGCACCTGAGATTAATCCAGCCATAGGGCAAGGAGGTTTCACTCAGTTTAGATCCTGCAGTCTCCATGCCCCATCACACCTTGGGGTAGATGCAGGCAGATGCGACAGTGTTGTCTTCTCAGCCTGCATGGCAGGTGCTGGGGCCCTCCCCACAGCAGATGTGATTGCAGTATGCTGGATGCACCTAGGATTTCATTTCAGAAGACAAGCAGGAACATCCCATCACAGATATCAAAACTGATGCTGTCAGCATATGATTTGCTGTCTTGCCTCAAGGCCAAATTGAGGATGCTCTAAACAAGAGTGTAAATGCAGACAATCAATCCAAAGAGACCTGACCAAGTGTGAAAGTGATTTGCTGGTAATATAGACTGAATACAGTCTTACACTACACAGCTTCCCCAAGGGTTACTGTAGCAGAGAAAAGTAGCTCGGCTGGAATAAAAGAGGCTTTTTAAAGAAGCCACAGGAGACTCTCAGGGTTAAATAACCATATTGCTAACTAGATACAAGGCTTAGCTGTTGTTGCTTTGGTAGAGATCAAATTACATCTGAAACATGGAAGGTTTTATTATACTAGAAAGCTGAGACAGTTTTCTTTTTTCTTTCCTTTTCTTTCTTTGCCTTTCCTTTTCTTTTTTTTCTTTTTCTTTTCTTTTCTTTCTTATTAGATCCTCATCTTTTGGCACACCAAAGGCAACCTGCCCCTTCTTTGGAGAACTAAGTTTGTAAAGGTATACTCTAAGAAACAAACTACTTACCTTTTACTTCTCAGATGTCTTTGAACTTATGTCACCTGAAGTTACAGATCCCCACAGCATTGCTCCTAATTATATCAGCTCTTGTCAATTATCTCTATGTAACAACCCCCACACCATGTCTATTCTTCCCCAAAAAACCCATAATGCAGAGGCTCGTCATTACATCAAGATGATTGTTTCCTAGACCATGTAAAATAAAAGACTATCCAGTTCTCACCTGCCACCATGTTTAATATCTGGACTGAAAATATGTTACACTTGGTCAATCCACACTAGTGACACCCTGAGAGTGAAAGACAAATTTTTCAGTGCTGAGCCCAGTAGGGACCATTCGCCCTCCTGATTTTTTGTTCTCACCAAGTGCAAAGGAACTGTATGAAAACATCTGAATTCTAGATCAGTAATCTCACACGGGTTGATCTTAATAGCACTCAGACAACTCAAAGGAATGAATTGCAGTTTTCAGAACCAGACCTGTGCTGAAAAAACAGTAGGACAAAAAGCATGATGAGAAGAGGGAAGAGTCTGAGACCTACTGGTGGGACAGGAGGGACCCAACCACATTTCTTTAGCAATTTCCCATTTTACTAGCAGCCATACTGGGAACTGGGTCAAGGAGAGACATTTCCAGTATTACTTCTTTGGTTGGTTGGCTGTGGCCAGCAGCTAAGCACCCATACAGCTGCTCACTCACTCGCTGCCCCCAGCAGGACAAGAAGAGAATGAGAAGGGTAATAGCAGGAAAACTCATGGACTGAGATAAGACATTGTAATAAACAAAAAAGGAGAGGAGGCCGGGGAAACCAAAGTGATGCAAATGCAGTCACTCTCCATATCCCACAAGCAGACCAACGGCCAGCTAGTCTGAGAGCAACAACTAGAAGATAAAACCCATTTCCTACAAGTTTCTTCTTCCTACCCATTTTACTGCTAAGCATGACATTTTATGGTAGGGAGTATCCTTTTAACCAATCTGGGTCAGTTGTCCCAGCTGTGTCCCCTCACAATTTGTTGCCCACCCTCAGCTACTCACTGGGGCAGAACGAGGCAGAGAGAAAAAAGATAAAGCCTCAGTGCTGTGCTGTTTAGCCATGGGCAAAAAACCCAAAAAGGTGTTTTTTAATCACAATCAGAAGCAGCACCATACAGTCTGCTATGAAGAAAATGGACTTCATCGCAGCCAGACCCAGTGCACTATCTGTGGGGACTAGAGACAAAGGAGAGAAGTGCCCGTACCACCTCCCATGTCAGAAGTGGGATTCCCACACTGAAATAGGAGTGGTTTACACTTCACTCTCTCATTTATTTCACAGTTCACCAGCTACAGAGTATTTTCAGAATACCTTACACCAGGGCATCATTAGCAATTAAACTGGTATCCCATTCCAAGGCTTCAGCTAAATGGAGACATCTAGTCTTTATTTACTCTACTATGTTTGATTATTTAAGCACACATAACTTCTGCTTCCATATTCTGTTGTCATTCATGCAGTTCACTTAATAGCACATATGGCCAATTGGGAGGGTTCTAGAAATGCAGAATAAATTACAGCTTTTAACATCATCACCCCATTTACGTAAATGTGAAGTGGCTAAGAGTCACTCTAAGCAATTCCTGCTGGAATGCAAGGAAAAGCAGGGAAAATATTTTTCTCCTCCTGTTTTTTTATAAATAGTTTTATGATGCTTCAAGGATTTATATTCTTTCCTTGCAATTTGAAATGACCAAACATAAACTTTGACAGGAAAATTACATCCCAGTTTTTCATCTGAATTTTTTGGGCTGAGAAGGGTACATTCTAGTTTTCATCTTCAGATAATTCCAAAGCTTTTCAAAACAAATTCTTCCCTATTGAAAGTAATAAATGTGGGGTTAGATACTGTGCTAGACAATACTATGGGGCAAACCCTACTTAAAAATACAGTTCCAAATATGTTTAACTGTCTGGAATCTCTTACTGTATCACACATTTAGCATTCCGTGAACTACGCTAGACCTCAAATGAATTTGCAGCCAGTGAACATCAACAAGTTTACGGCAGCTGAGGAGCTGGGCCATTACTTTGAGGACAATTTCTGTTGTTGAATACCAGAGTAACTATTTCTATAGGAAGAAGTGCTCAACAGCAGAAATTAATGTGAAATCACCTCATCTCATACTATTTATTGCATTGCTTTGTCACCTGAAATAGGAACTAAGCTATCACACTGTGTGATTCTTTATGGAAAAGCTTTGTGACAGATGCTCCCAAGCATGCCACTAAACCTTAGGAAAGCAATTTCAATGGGCTGAATTGTGAATATTTTAAAACTGCTGACAAACACTTTTAAGCTGAAATGCTTATTAGCATATCTGAATCTGTTCAAAAGGCACATCTTGTGAGCTGATTGAAGGGGAAGCTTTAACAGAACAGTCAGACATGTAGTTTCAGTGGTACTTGATGGTTCCTCAAAATGACCTAATTTCTTTTAATTGACTATCAGATTGTGGTTTTGGTCCCAGTTCAGCATTTGCAAAAATCTTAATCCTTGCTTTTCATATTCTATTAAATGCTTCTGAATCTTGCAAAAGCTGCTCTTGTCATTGCTTTTGGAAAACAGACACTGCTTCTGTTAAGTCATCTAAACAAAAAAGTGCATTCTGAAAAGTAAAGCTGCCATAACATGACTCCTTAATCTCTGCAACATTGCAGACAAGACTTGAACATGATACAGCATCTTCCTACTACAGAATCATGATTTTCAGCTTAGGTTCAGAAACACCTGCAGAACTGTTTCTTTTATATATATATATACACACACACATGCACACCCTCTTTTTAATATATACCCTTATATATGTCTTAGGTGCTAATGGACCTAGGTTCACTTCAAAAACTTAACGAGTCATGAAACTCAAACAGCAGATATTATCTCTGAGTGGCACCATTTGATTTCCCATAGTCTGTATAAAATTGCTCACTAGAGGAAATGTACTAATAAGAGCAGAGACACCCATGAGCAACCAATAGCAGAGACAATGCCTTCTTTTAACATTTGATGTCATTGATCTTCTAGAACTTTTTTCCTCATAGATGAAGCTCTGCAAGGCATTTTGACAATAACTTTTATTGCCAGCATCGAACTGATGTTTGATTAAACCAGTGTTTCTCGGTTTACCTTTAAAGTTACTGGGGTTTTCTGTGTTACGAACTTAATCCCTGTGTTTCTGATGTGATTCTATTTGTAGATGCAACTAACATTTTCTGTTCTCCAGATTATTTTTAAATCAAGGCCTTCCCACAGCTGGCAAATGCTTACACTTCTTCATAAGCTGAATCTACTCATGACACTACATCTGACAGCTAAACTTATATTGTGTTTTTAAATCCCGTTAATTCATTGTGAGTCTAGGTATACTGTAAAATATGATGTTTCCTAGAGATGCAGTGAGATATCCACATCATATACTGTAGCTGTTCCATGTTCATTGTGAGAAAAATAGGCTTTTCCAAAGAGAATATCTGATACAGGGTCCTGTTTTGAATAGAATAGTACTGTGAAAGAGCTCCTTCTTTCCCTGTCTAAAGACTATAAAAATGCCTGAAGTAGACAGGCCAGACTACATAGCATATATAATGACCTACTTCCCTCTACAACAACAAAAAACATCCAGCTCAAGAGTCTTGGCTACTAAGTGTCTGCTCTAAATGGACATCATCACAAATCTCAGCACGGGCCAGAAGAATTCAGAAAAGCATTGCTTCGAAGCATTTTTTTTGGTAGCTTCTGTTACCTCTGATTCTCACAACAAGACCCAACAGATAACCTAAATTATCTCTTTTTCAACTCTACCTGGTACACGTAAGTAATCCGTTGTAATTTTCTTGACAAAGAGGTCTGCAAGGCAACAGCTTCACAAGGGAGAGGATAAACTTGTGAAAGAAACACCTCAGAGCAGTGGTTTATTGCTACCAAAGAAGTCATAGTGCTGTGAACTGTTATCACCAAAACACTCTAAAGAGCACTGTTGGGGTGTCACAGTACGAAAGCTGAACTACCCTCAAAGTATCTTTCTTGATTTAGTAAGAGAAAACAACTGCAAAAGAAGCCTATCTACAAATAAAGCTCAGCAACAGGAATACAAGGAAGTGGGAAGGCAGTACAATTTAGTAAATCCAAGAATCACACAGTAAATTAATTTCCTATCCTGCCAGCCAGTGCTGAAAGACCCAAGCAGAAATGTGCAGATGTCTAGTCATCTGAGACACAACTAATACATAACTAGCATTCAAAAATGAATACATGATCTTGACAGTTATTGCCTAGCAAACTTTGCTTCAAGTCTAGGAAAAGTAGGTAACCTAAAAAATACTTGTATTCCAAACACTAACTGACCAACAAGAAGTATTCTGGCTTTATTGAAGCCTGTTATGCTGTATTAAATTAATATGTTATGGAATCAAGGAGTCAATTCTGAATTTTACAAAAGTTTTACTAGTATTGGGAGACTATCAGTTGATGTTCAATCAGTTTGGTTTGGAAATAAACAGGTAAACATCAGACGAAGAAAAACACAAGCGGAAGACTAAGAATATAGTAATAAATATCAATGGAATGAACTTTAGGGTGTTTTACAAGGCCTGTAGGTGTTGGATTTGTACTCTTTTAACACACTATTTATCATCAACTTTAAAGATAGAAAAGACGCAAAGATTCATCTTCATTAACAATCACAAAGAGGTTAAAAAGCACAATAATTAAATTAACAGATGAGAATAAATTAGGTAGTGTGGTAAATGACCTTTCTACAGCAAAGGCAAAGAAAGTACAGAATTTCCTTAGGTTCAGCTGAATAGCTAGAAGGTGAGGAAACAAAGTTGCTTTTCAAAACATGAAAAAAGAAACTAAATCAACAATATTATTTCAGGATAGTAAACTGTGAATTACACAATAGCATGTTGCACAGAAAGGGCAATAGTACATACAGAAGCATCTTGTCTTACAGCAAAGAAATAATTTGTTTCTACAAAACTAACAGAATTTAGACTAGCTAGCTTCAATTCTAAGAAACATAGCCAAATAGACATTGGAAAACTGAGGCAACAAAAAGCATGGAGAGAATAATTTGACAGGAAAGAGAGCACAAAATATCCATATATTGATGAAGAGAAAATACCTATTTTTTCTACCCGTTTAGAAAAATGGTATTAAGGTAGATAGAGAAATGGTAGAGAAAGGGTATTAAGATCAAATTAGCCAAATAACAGGTTGGGTTGTAAATCTGTCAAAAAAAGGTTGTGTTTTGTTAGAAATCCTTTCTGAAGTTTGGAGAACAAATTGTTCAAATTGTTGGAGACCACTTACCTGTACTGAGAAAAAGATGTCAATTACTTGTTATCTCTTATCTAAATCCATTGACATGGAGCAATTTCCCCATATCTGTTAGTGCTAACCAAAGGAAAGGCAGACAGGCAGAAAACCCTCAGTGACAAAAGTGTAAGAAACTGAATGTCCAGCACTAAGTTTGCAAATATGTAGTAACTCCCATTGAGCTCAGAGGACTTCGGCTTACATGCTCTAAACAAGTGATTCAAGTAGCCTATCTGTCTCTTTAGCTCCTTATATGTATCTTAAAAATTATTACCCTAAAATGCTACTTTGGTCTTCTCTAAACATGAATCTTCACCTCCTCTGGCACTTTTTCCAAGCACTACTTCACATGCGAGTACAGGACCCATGCTTATGGACTGCCTCATCAGAAAGACCACAAACTTCTTGTTCTGATCTAAGACCTTGTCAGCAAAAAAAAGTACCTTTTTTTCCTCCCAAAAATTACCCATAAGCCAGCCTACAAGCACGATTTTAGAATTTTCATTTTCTATTTTTCATAAAATCTTGCAAGTTTAAAAATTGTGAAAATTAGCTTTAGCTGCATCATTTCTACTTCTCATGCTAGCTCAGAAACAGTACGCTGGATAATAAGAGTATTGCATTGTAATAAACAAGAATCTCTGGTAAAAAGATACTGGTTAGGTACACTAAAAGTATGAGTTCCAAGAGAATTGTTAATATTGTAGTCATTGCATAGATATTTCAAGGTACATTGAAACGTTTCCTATTCAGAAACTAGCAACATCACATTTTGTTAAAAACCATCAAGATAAACTTGACACATTTATACCAAATGCATGGGTGAGTCCCTTAGATTTTTCATTTCAGTTTAAGCTACAAACAAAGTTATCAGGAGTCCATTATACTACTAAAACACTTAAACATTTATGCTTCAAGTGAAACAACAAAATACTCAAAGAAAATAAATGTGTGAGAATACAAAAGGGAAACAAATTTTTGAAAAGCTAAACAGATTGCAGCCCTTCCTTTCCCCTCTGCTCCTAATCACAGCCACCAAAAAGATGGCTAGACTTAACAGGTTTTACTTTACAGTCACAGCAGGTGCCTGTAACAACAAGCTCACCATCAGCTGCCAAGACTCAGCTGACTCATTAAGCCATTCTAATTCAATCACTTTCAATCATGGTCAAATATGTTCAAATGCAGACAAGGGCTTTAAAACAAGCACACTGTTTTTCTGTATACCAAAAGGAACAAGAGAGTGTGTTTTAAGATGGTGCATCATACAGTAAGTACACATAGGGTAAAGTAAGGGGGAGCTGTTCTTTGTCACTCTTGAGTTTGCTTGGGGCTATTTTTATGTTTATTAATATGGACCGCTTGCTCTAATTCCATGTTATATCTGAGTTTCATTTTGTATGGTCTGTAGAGACCTCTTTGTTTTCTTTTTTTTATCCTTAGAGCCTATTTTACCCAGTTTCTAAGGTTATATTACTCCAGTGACCTGTAATTGACTGTAATTTGTGTTTATAGACCAGGACCTGTGTTATCTCTCTATGCTTGAACTTTAAAACCTTTTGCTATCATCCTGCTCTTGTACTTCTGTAAGCCTATGTTACAATCCTATTCCTCTTCAGTGGCCTTCAGGCTGTGGCTTTCTGATAGCACACTTTAAAGTTTTATTACCATAACTTAGTCACACATAAATCTATGTTCTAGGGGCATTAAACAGTTTACCTGTACAAACATAATGATTCATTAGATGTATATATCTCCAGACACACGTAGACACAATGTTATGGTATGCATCTGTCACTGATATCCACTAGGTATAGCATCATCACCAATTTATTATCAAAATTACTTTAAAGCTGATGCAACTCTGCTGAAAATCAAGTAAAATAAGCGTATCTATTTTTGTCACCAACAATTTACACCATGTAGGGTTAAATTATGCTTGAATTAAGGTAATTATTTTTAATATGATGAAGAAACAGGGAGCACAGATTATAGCATTCCCTTCACTCAAGAGCAAAATTAAGTTGGAGGACCCAGGAGAGCTTGCTGTAGGGAATAATGGTATGCCACACCACAGCTATGCCAAACAGCAGTGGGTGTCTGTGTCGCTTTATATTGTGTAATTGCCATGTTTATGAAGCACAGTCCACTCTGCTAGCCTGATTACGGCACACTGGATTCTGTTGCAATCAATACACTACAGACTGATATGTTAGATAGACTGCTCCTGCCAGCTTTTAACTACCAAACCCCTGTAACATGCATTCACACTAGGGTGACTAGAATAATTTTATCTCCAATTCATGTCTCCTTGATCCATGGATCCCTCCTATGATTCATCAAAGGTCAGGGAGTTACTGCTTCCCAGGGCCACATGCATTTTGGGTACATGCCCCATATTTACACAGGCCTTCTACCAATTCAGGGCTGAATTCAACTGTGTATACAATTCCAAGAGCAAGGTAGCTTTTAAAGAACCCTAATAGACCTGAGGCACGGCAGAGTTTATTGACAACATATAATGAGTTCTGTACAGCTAGCAAGCCATCATACTCTTGTAAAAGTCTTTCCCAAAAGAAAATAGGATGGATTTTACTCGATACCAGATTTAACAATAACAGGGTAAGAATTCCTCCTCCTCTGTAGAACAAGGGCCTCTTGCTATATAATCAAAGACTTTATATTTCAGAAGAAAAGTTTTTGACCTTCATGCTTGCTAAGAAAACAGCAAACACATAGACAAAATGCCCTGTTTTTTTTCCAGCTCTCTAATCTAAAGATGATAATTCAAAATGTCAGCATTGTTGGCTACTCTACTGCTCAAATTTCTATAGATTCAAAGATATTAAAGCCAACAGGTATCAATGGGCTAATGTAATCTGATCTGCATAATATATGTCGCTGAATTCCACTCACCCTTTCCTTCATCAAATCAATAACCTCAGGCAAGCGAAAGCAAGCTTATACCTTCAGAAAGATGGTGAATCTTGATCAGAAAATTTTGCAGGTTAAACTAGCGATCATATTCGAGAATAAGATATTCTTGCCATGAATTAAAAACAAGATTACTTGTGTTTCCATGAATTTGCCTGCCTTTATCTTCCAATCAGTAGCTTGTTTTCTGCAAGATTGAATTACTTCCTTTCCCCACCTTTCACCACTTCACTTTCACCATACAGAAAGATGTGTTTGTGCCATGCAGCAGAGCTCAATGCAAGTATTCCCAAACTAACAGACATTCAGCAAATTCACATAGTTCAGCTTCTCTTTAGGGCTTAAAAAATTCAGATCTAGAGCTATGTGAACACAACATAAATGCAGGAGCATTCTCCTGCCTTATGTGTATTTCAAGAGCCTTTGGATTTCCCAAGTCACCCTGCAGCTACAGATTTCCAATGAAAAAAGGTATTGATGCAACAACTTTGAGCAATTTCCTCTATTTTTCATGAAGTTGCTGCAATACCAGGAGATTTAAAAAAACAGAAGGCTGGTATCCCATAACCTTTGCAATTCTATTGTAATCTCAGAATTCCTGTGTTCCTTTCATGAAAAGTTGCAGTAAGAACATCATCACAGTCTGTCCTGCTTCAAATCCAACATTTCTTTCTACAGACCCAGGGGTATCCAGTCCTCTGTATCATTGTCCTAATCTTTTCACTGAACAGTTCAAAATCCTAGCTATTTGGGGACAGTTCCCCAGGTTTAGCTCTCATCCTCTAAATAATTTCTTGCGTACCCTAGAATCGAGTTCCCATGATAGAGCTAATTTCTGATTAGAGAATTTCAGAGTAGGAGGTTTCAGAGCAGCAGTTAGGTATGCCAGAATTCTTAGTTCTCTAATGCATTAATTCATTACTCTACTTCCTGACCTCAGATTAAAATAAACAAAAATCAAAGCAACCTCTCTACAGTCTCATTCCAATACACACATACTTTTATCAGCCTTTCCCACAACAGCAATATTATCCCTGTCAATGATAACAGCTTCCTGCCTCCCCCTCCTTTTCCCCCTGCCTCCCCGCAGGTTTTGCTTCCATTGCTTTAAAATCTTATGTGGGACTTTCTGCACAAAAATCTGTCTTTTCCTAAGGATCATTTCTCCAGTGATGCTGGCATGTTCTGTTTGTAGCTGTTTTCTCATAAAGCTCTCTCCTCCCCACTGTGAGTCTCACTTGGCTGACTGTTGCTACATTTCATATACACACAGACAAATCAAAGGTCTCCTAAACTGACTCACAAGTATGGGAATGATTTGCTGTAATTGCAGGCAGCATTCAATCCATGCACAACCATATAGCTACACAGGATTTGGAGAAGGCTGAGGTTCTGAATGACTTCTTCACCTTGGTCTTCACTGGCAAAGGCTCTGACTGCACCACCTAAGTCTTGCAAGGCAGACGCAGGGACTGTGAGAATGAAGACCCGGGTCCTGAAGGAGCTGGTGAATGAAGTTGCTAAGCCACTGGCCATCATATTTGAAAAATCATGGCAGTCAGGTGAAGTTCCTGATGACTGGAAAAAGGGAAATATAACCCCCATTTTCAAGAAGGGGAAAATGGATGACCTGGGCAATTACAGACCAGTCAGTCTCACCTCTGTGCCTGGCAAAATCTTGGAGGAGATTCTCCTGGAAGGCATGCTAAGGCACATGAAAAACAACAAGGTGCTTGGTGACAGCCAGCATGGCTTCACTAAGGGGAAATCCTGCCTGACCAATTTGGTGGCCTTCTATGATGGGGCTACAGAACTGATGGACAGGGGTAGAGCAGTTGATGTCATCTACCTGGACTTGTGCAAAGTGTTCTACGCTGTCCCACACAACATTCTGTCTCTAAATTGGAGAGACATCAATTTGATGAATGGACCATTGGTGGATAAAGAACTGACTGGATGGCTGCACACAAAGAGTTGTGGTCAATGGCTCAATGTCCAGTTGGAGACCAGTAATGAATGGTGTCCCTCAGGGATCAGTGTTGTGACCAGTCTTGTTTAACATCTTTGTCGCTGACATGGACAGTGGGATTGAGTGCCCCCTCAGCAAGTTTGCCGATGACACCAAGCTGTGTGGTTCGGTTGATACGCTGGGGTAGTGGGTTAAAACTTAAACAGGGGAAGTTTACATTGGATATAAGAAGAAAATTCTTTCCTGTTAGGGTGGTGAGGCACTGGAATGGGTTACCCAGGGAGGTTGTGAATGCTCCATCCCTGGCAGTGGTTCAAGGCCAGGTTGGACGAGGCCTTGGGTGACATGGTTTAGTGTGAGGTGTTCCTGCCCATGGCAGGGGGGTTGGAACTTCATGATCTTAAAGTCTTTTCCAACCCTAACTATTCTATGTTCCTATGATTCTATTTTGGCTTTCTCTTCCTCTTCCAAAATCAGCTTTCTACAGATACTTCTCTTACTTCAAGTTGCTGTTAAAGAGAGAGATTTTTTTGTGTGTGACAGGGAGTCCCATCCTTGTCAAAAGTTAAGACTACAAATAGGAAAACTATTTGACTGCAAACAACCATGTTATGTTGGAATTCACTTACAAACCCAAACTAAACAATATTATGCCAACACCAAAAGCCTGTCATTTATAGTTTACCTGTAATGATGCTTGAATTGTCAGTGGCCATAAAAGGGTAGTGCTATGGATGAAGCCAGTGAAAAGGAAAATTAGCTGAGACAACAGCAGATTTAACAAATGCCATATTCACTATGTTCTAGGTTCACTTCTTTCTGCAATCTTTTCTGTAATATCCAAATTAATTGGTCTGTATGACAGGTCTCCAACAGGGTCAAAACTCTGGGATGATTTTCCTACATGCTGTTCCTAAAGCAAGCACACCTCGGCCCTCACTAAATCTCCAACTCAAAAGGTGCATTTTACTTGAAGTCAAATTAGAAAAATCTAACATTTTAAATAGAAGGAGTCTGAACTGCTGAGGAAAAAATAACTAAATCCCCTGAAGTCCTGTATACTTTGTAGATCAGTTTTGTTCTCAGCTCAGTAACTTGCAATGGCTTTCTACAATACTTTCCCCAGTTCTACATTACAATACAGTCCCCATTCTACGGTGTATTGCCCCATCCCTGGGAATATTCAAAGCCAGGTTGGATGGGGCTCTGAGTAACCTGATCTACTTGAAGATGTCCCAGCTCATTGCAGGGGGGGTTGGACTAGGTGACCTTTAAAGGTCCCTTCCAACACAAAGTATTCTATGATCCTCCTCTGGACCATGGAGGGGGAAAAAAGTACTCTCCATTGCAGCTGTGGCTGTGCTTCAGTCTATCTTAATTCTCAGAAACCTCCCAGACTGGCTCCCACTGGAGCATTCTGCAGAGTGTGCCTTTCTCTCTGCCAGTTCCCTCTGTTCTCCTTTATATCCAGCTGCTCAAAGGGCTCTCACCTTCTGCCCTAAGAAAACTCTACCTGACAAAGGAAAAAGGCAGCCTTCCTCTTCTCCTAGATCACAGCCTTTTAAAGGAATATATTCAAAAGTTAGATATAGCACATCGTGAATGAACAAATTTAAACATATGCTGTGACAAACTGAGTAAACATTATCCCCAAGACATGAAGGACGCTCAGTACTAGAATATTATAACTGAAGCTTTTATAGCAATACACAAGGCAAGTAAAGATTAATTCAGAACTGCCAACTTGGTCAGACCTCAGTAACATAAGGGCATAAAAACTGCCAAACCAGGTCAGCCCTGCTTCCAATAGTAGTCTGCAGATAGATGCTTTCAGTATGACTGCAATAGGAAGAACACGAATAGTGTGATTCAAGTGTTAGCCTCACAGGTTCCAGCAATGAGTGCTTAGAGATTTCATGAGCTGAAGATTGCATCTGGTCATCCTCTGATAGCTACCAAGGGAGCTGCCTTCCATGAGCTTGACTAATCTGTCTTTAATTCCATTTTTACTCCTGGACTTCACAGCTTCTTGTGACATCAAGTGCAATAATTTTGTTATGAATTGTGTGGAAGAACAGAGTCTTTCTTCACCAGGCCAACTGTCTGCTCCTTCCTTCTTGCATATGAAGTTACCAGCTCCTATTCACCTTCTATGATTCTGTGATTTTCCAAACCATTCACAATTTTATAATCCTCCTCAACGTACCTTTTCTAAGATGGAGTTGTCCTATATATTCTCCTTATTTAGAAGCTTTTTTGTGGTCCTTATTACAGGTTGTTAGGAGCAGATGCTATCTCCAATAGCTTCAGTCCAGGGCTCCTCCTGCCTGACCACTGGATCCCAGCTCAGCATGCCTGAAGAACCAGAGTTTCTGCCTGGTGAAGGTGACCACATACCCTAGACACACACACACACACACACACACACACACACACACACACACACACAATGGCACACACATGGCTCTCTCTGGAGTCATACACATGGATTTGTGGGTCCCCTCAACACCAGCACAGACCTCCTGAGCGCCTGATCCCCCTGCCTAGATCCATGCCCACTCTTGCTGCCCACTCTTTCAGCCTGAAGTTTGCTATCAAATGACACAACCACACCACACACACATGGTTTGTGAAACATGTATACACTGGTTCCCCAACAGCCATCACCAGGAACATTGGCTGTGACCACAGTCCCACACCACCTACTGGCACTGAGCCCCTCACTCACCTCTCTCACATTGGTCACACCCAGGAGCTCTGTTTTTGGAACACACACCCTTCCCATACCAGTGACAAGAGGCAGAGTCCCCTGACCCCCTGCAGCAGCTGATGCTGAGACCCCACTTGTTTCAGTAGCTGACACCACAGACTGCGGGGCACCCACACACCCAACCCGACTCTAGCTACTGGCACCAGATTTGCTCTCACCAATCCCCCAGTAACTGGCACCTAGTCCTTGCAGGACACATGAGCTAGTGAGATTACATAGACAGGTAGTTAAGAAAAGATTTAATAAGAGGAGAGGATAAACTGCAGCAATCTGCAGACTCATACAAATGTACAGAATAGCCCTGCTTTTCAAGCAGTCGGCCATTTCACATCCCTTTCTTCCTATTCCACCTTTGTTCTTAGAATCATAGAAACATAGAATAGTTAGGGTTGGAAAGGACCTTAAGATCATCAAGTTCCAATCCCCCTGCCATGGGCAGGGACACCTCACACTAAACCACGGCACTCAAGACTCCATCCAGCCTGGTCTTGAGCACTTCCAGGGATGGATCATTCAGAACGTCCCTGGGCAACCCATTCCAGTGCCTCACCACCCTTACAGGAAATAATTTCCTCCTTATATTCAATCTAAACTTCCCCTGTTTAAGTTTTAACCCATTACCCCTTGTCCTATAGCTACAGTCCCTAATGAAGAGCCCCTCTCCAGCCTCCCTAGGCCCCCCTTCACATACTGGAAGGCTGCTCTGAGGTCTCCATGCAGCCTTCTCTTCTCCAGGCTGAACAGCCCCAACTTTCTCAGCTGATCTTCATATGGGAGGTGCTCCAGTCCCTGATCATTCTCGTGGCCCTCCTCTAGACTTGTTCCAACAGATCCATGTCCTTTTTTTCCCCCGTCTCAGTCCCTTTCCCTCTCTCAGTCCCTTTCCTCTTCTCAATCTCGCATCAATCCCACCAACACCTCTCCCCCCAACACACTGGACACTCAGGTCTCTATCCTTATGGGATGCAAATGGCCACTTTGCCTGCAGGTTCTGGACGGCCTCTCAATTACTGTGTCTGAGGAGGTCTATTCTTGTCTTTGCCTCCTTTATTTTCATCTGTCAGGTCTGTGTCTCTGTATATTCTTTCTTTATGGGTTCCTCCTTTCTTATCTCCTTTTGCTTTGAAAAGTTTCCTGACCAGCTACCCTCAGTAGAGTAGATACTGTCTCCTTCCACATGCCCTTACATTTCTTATTCTTCCCTGAATTTATATATTTTCTAGGGCTAGGAGGCCAAGTTCGAGCTCCCCTTACATTGTTATAAAATATCAGCATGAAAGCATTTTCTACTCGATTCTATAATTCCTGAAGCTCCATTTGATTTTTAATAGTCACAAAGTTCAATCCTTATGTCTTTGGGGAACTTTATGCCTCTACTTTCAGATATTTACATTTATGACTATGTTTTCTTATATGATTGTGTATTGTATAAAATATTATTTTATGTCTTGCAATTGTAATTGTAAAATATATGAATAATAACTATTTTTTAATGTAATGCCTGAAAGTTGGTTCCAAAGAGTGATTTTAAATAAATTTGTTTCAAAAATGAAGTGGTTGAATTTTTGTTTGAGGGGTTTTTTTGGTAGCATTTTCACAGAAACTATTCATTATGTGACTCAAGTCATGAAGAAAGGAAAATTAATCATTTGTGTATTAGTCTTGTTTTTAAATGGCATTATTTTGGGGACTCATATCTGAATGCCTAAATTGGGCAACATTATTTCATTTCTAAATTACACTCTTTCTATCAATCACTGTATGCTCTAATTTGAGTACTTGAGGGTATAAGACTTGGCTAACCTTTTTGTGACTTGAGAACAGCCATCTGTTATTGATGAATGAGATACTGAGGAATTTCAGTCACACTGGCTTTTAACATATTTTCCAAGATAAATTTCAAGAGATTGGCAGAGCAGAAACTGCTGCAATACTAAGATTTAGTTACTTTTCCACATTTTCAATGGTAGAACAGCAAGACAACTATTTAAACAGTATGATGGCAAACAACTAGGCAAAGAAAAAGATCAGTAACTAATGGTGGGTTTGCTCACGTGTAAGAGGATTAGAAAACAAAGGCATTAAGAGATAAATTCAGGTTGGCCAGAACCTTAGATTCATGTGCTTATTTCTACATTATTATCAGTCCTACAGAAGGATGATGTTAGGTAAAAAATTTTATAAACAAAGATCAAGAAAGGTCTTGCCTGAAATATTTTCTGGTTCATGCAAAACGCAGTGCTTCAGAGAGCGGAAGGTGTGGAAAGCAGTATAAGTAGTATAAGCAAGGAGGTCAGTGTGTTGCTTTGCAAACATCACAAATGTCTTCCACATTGATTCTTGAATGTGTTAGGGGCGTATCAAGTCTCATACTTTCTGTGATGAATGCAGTTGTTCCCGCTTATCTTCTATTGCACAGTGATATTCCATGTTTGGCAGTGAGTCATGACAATGTTTTACTCAGTATCTGTATCCTGTAGAACAGTAGAGAAGCTGTGGTGCTGTTTCCTTCTAGAAAATACCTTATCTGTAGTCCACTTCTGATATCAGTACTTACACAGGTGCATGGGTATGAAGTTTTAATACTTGTTTTCATTTTAAACTCAAAGAAAAAAGCAAGACTATAAAAAACACTTTAGTAATGTATTAAAATCCTTGCTGTTAATACTGGTGTTCATTTTGAACAGAGCTGTAGTTTATCTCTATTCTATTAACATTAGTAGTTGCATAATTTTATACTTTCTTGCACTTTAGTCAAGTTACTCTGTTCATGCTGATAGAATGGTACAGGAAAATGACAGTACAGTACCTTTTCACTACATTTTTGAAGACAGCAATGTGTATTATCAACTGTTCACTTAAACTGACAAAGCTTAGGCTTCATTTAAATAAGAATGTTCTTTTGAAAGTAAATGCAGCAAAAAGCATAAATGTGTCAGGTGTGGAGGAATGTAGCAAAAACCTATTACTCATTTTTTTCATTAAGTGATAAAATGTTGACATGCACAGAGGAATATACTCAAACAAATGGTAGTCATATACTGAACAATCATTCCATTACTGCCCTTTGGAGATCTGCTTTAAATAGATTACTGGAAACCAAACCTGATACACACAGGCAGCAGCAGGAGTGCAGGTTTATTGCTGCTTCTCAAAAGGGATGCAGTACCTGGAGTTTCACAAGGGAGGGCGATTACAAAAAGGAAGTTTTTAAATCAGTCCCATTTTTTGAACGTTTTACAGCAAACTGACTTTAAGGATATAAACTTACAATCTTACGGAATATTAGGCCCTGCTCAGAAAGATCTCCTACATGGCTGGAATGCTGAAGGTGTAATGCTGCATATGTTGCTCCTCCCAGGGACTATGTGGTAGTCATGCAGATAAGTTGCTATAGTAGAAGTCCTTCTGTCTTGGCTCACCCAGCCTTCGCTGTGTCAACTCCCTTCCCACAGTGGTAACTCTTCCATTGCCCCACTTCAAGGTCTCCAGGCTGGATGCCAATGCTTGTTAAACAGTCACATCTTTCACTGCTTTGGAAAAAGAGGTTTTCAGTCTCTAATATGTTTCTATCTTTGATCCTGACTTACCACAAAACATGCTTAATAATTTTTGAAAACACAGTACAAATAGTAAGGTCAGAGCAAGTTAGCCTTCATTGTGTTAAACATGGCACTTTTAACCAAATGTGGATTCATTGAACGTAAAGGCTTTGCCCCATCCATTTTGAGTTTGATGACTTTTCTGGCGGAACTGTTCTGTGGCAACTGCGAAAACCCTCTACTGATCTGACACCATTTTATCTTTTTGACCACCTGTGTGGCTTTTCTTCCACCAGAGAATAGAAGAATTATTTCCAGTTCCACATTAGTCTATTCATTACCTCCTTGGGTAAGCCTGCTTTCGGTTTTGAGCAGCTCAGGGTAGTCACATAAAGTCACGCTCTTAAGTCACATTTAATATAGGCTATTTAAGTTTGAAGCTAAAGCTAAGTTACTCCTCATCTCTGTATCATTGCGATTACATTTTCAGGGAAAGAAACAGGGAGAGCAAGTCACAGGCATAATTTCTCCAGCATTTCAGAACAGTGCGAGGTTTCCTTTCTAAGTCCCCGTACCTACATGAGTTTTTACACCATCATTTGTAGGAAGCAGCAGCATGTGATTTTACCTGACACCTGCATAATATAAATTTCCCTTCTCAATGTTTTCTTCTACAGTTTTACAAGATTGAAGGGAAAAGAAGTATGAAACAATTTCTTTCCAACTCAAAAGAGGGAAATATGGGCCATTTACTCTATACAGTTTTAACTTGCTCCTACAAGCAATCCGAGGAGCCACAGAGTAAGGCTGCTCCTAAACTGTGGACTTCTAAAAGCAGAGATAAAGAAGAAAATTTCTCTGTGGAAAAGGGCTATTTCTGCAAAATTAATCCCAGAGGAGTTACCAACAGATATAAGTTTACCTGCACAGTGGTGAACAAGACTTATTCATTTGGGTACAAAAGCTGGTGACATTAATGAAACATGAAAGAAAGCAGTTAATACAGGCACAGTTTATCAAGCAGCTTAATAAGATGGCTTCTTTCCCCAGCTGTTATTCAGTGATTATCAGTTTTCAGAAACATAAGTCTCAATTCTGCAAAGGGTGAGACTCTTTCTCAGACCTCTGAAGTAAGAAGAAAGCCTCCTTCCCACCCTGTCACTGAAATCAGGCCTCTGCATTGGGAAGTGACATGATATGAGTGTTTCTGAATGATGAAACATGAAGTACTCAGTCATTTAACACAGGGAGGAAGACAGCAGACTCGTTCAGGTTCCTTTCCAAAGGCATAGGCACTGTCACTTCTGTGCCAAGGCTGGTGAAGGTGTATTTTTCAGAAAAGGCAGTGACAGCGACTGACTCGTATTGACTTTGTCAATATCAGCTCAAGTGCAGTGTTTATCATCTCCCACCAGCTTTGCTCACCATCAGGCATTTACTAAGCACACAACTTAATTCGACACAGACCACAGACTGCAACAGACACATCTCACTGGAAAGCATCCAATAAATTTCAGTTTTATGAACTAATAATATTCCAACAAAACCCAACCTGAGCACAAGGTGAACATCATCAGCTCCCCGCCTGAAAACTGTGAGGCTGTGTAAAAGAAGGAAAGGAACGGACTATTCCCCCCCTCCTTTTCCTTTTTTGCAAAGTATGTCTCCATAAGTGTGAAATAGGAGAGTTCAGTGAAGAAACATCCCTTCCTCAACTCTAATCCAGTCAATTTGACCGAAACAGTGATGATTAGTCTTCTTTGTCTTGCCCTTAATAACAAATTTTGCTAATCCACGCCTTTCAGTGAGGAACTTCTTGCTGTTTAAAAACACATCCTACTGCTGTGTCTCATTCTTTCTTATAATGTCAGTTTTGATTATTTTGAAATCATGTAGCAAAGGTACCTGCTTTTCTTTATTGATTTTTCAATTCTTAAAAGAGTATATGGTGTTCCTTCTCTGTCTGAGGAGGCAGTTTTCAAGGGTTTTTTTTTTAAAGAATAAATAAAATTCTGCTGCATCAAAAATCTTTAAATCCAGCATCTTTACAGTTTATTACAAAGCAAAATATCTCCTGGGATTATTTCTTTGCTTCTGGAGATTGCATTATACTCACCATGTTTGCAATTGTACAACATATATTTCTTCCAATAATTTCTCTATTGTTTTTTTTTGCACCCACTTGTCAGAAGCACCTTTTCCAGAGATATTTAATTTGAAATAATGGAGGATAGCAAAGTGATTTGTTTGGTTCAGAGTGGCCATTACCTTCACAGCTGTATGTTCTGGAATTCCATCTGCTCAGAAGGGAGGTAATATTAGACCTGCATGTGAAGAAGAGGCAATATTTTTCTTCCTTATTTACTTCACACACACACACACAAATAGAATCAGTCTGAATTTGCTTTGTGTTCTGTGTGCTCATTTTACTAAACAATCCGTACATGGATTTCTGTCATAACTTTCTCCATTTAGTCTGGGTGTGGATACTAAGAAAGAATCTCTACTTGAGATTGTGGTAGAATTTTGCAGACAATATGAGGAAAGAGTATGAAGTATAGATGTGTTCTAATAGCTTGGAGTACCAATCCCAAGGGATAAACCAGAGAAAATTGTTGATGATTAACAATTAAATAATAACATATTAACTGTTTTGCCATACATATGTAAAAAGAGATATCATTATTCTATCCTCTACGGATGCAACTGGCATGGTTCAGAACTCAGAACTTATGTCAGGAAAATGGATACAACCATACTTATGATATCCAGAGGGACCTTGACACGCTTGTGAGGTGGGCTGATGCCAATTTCATGAAATTTAACCATGCCAAGTGCAAGGTCCTACACCTGGGTTGGAGCAATCCCAGGCACAGCTACAGGCTGGGCAGAGAAGAGATTCAGAGCATCCCTGAGGAGACGGACTTGGGGGTGCTGGCCAGTGAGAAAATGAACATGAGCTAGCTTCAGTGTGCGCTTGCAGCCCAGAAAGCCAACCGTATACTGGGCTGCATCAGAAGGAGCGTGACCAGCAGGTCAAAGGAGGTGATCCTGTCCCTCTACTCTGCTCTTGTGAGACCTCACTTGGAGTATTGTGTGCAGTTCTGGTGTCCTCAACATAAAAAGGACATGGAACTGTTGGAACAAGTCAAGAGGAGGGCCAAGAGGATGATCAGGGGACTGGAGCACCTCCTGTATGAAGACAGGCTGAGAAAGTTGGGGCTGTTCAGCCTGGAGAAGAGAAGGCTGCGTGGAGACCTCAGAGCAACCTTCCAGTATCTGAAGGGAGCCTATAGGGATGCTGGGGAGGAACTCTTCATTTGGGACTGTAGTGATAGTACAAGGGGTAATGGGTTAAAACATAAACAGGGGAAGTTTAGACTGGATATAAGGAGCAAATTCTTTCCTGTTAGGGTGGTGAGACACTGGAATAGGTTGCCCAGGGAGGTTGTGAATGCTCCATCCCTGGCAGTGCTCAAGACCAGGCTGGATGGAGTCTTGAGTGCCATGGTTTAGTGTGAGGTGTCCCTGCCCATGGCAGGGGGGTTGGAACTTGATGATCTTAAGGTCCTTTCCAACCCTAACTCTTTTATGATTCTATGATTCTATACTCTGCTCCTGGGAAATGCCTCTTTCCTTTCCTTAATTCAGGCTTGAGATTCCAAAATCCACTCCTTGCACACAAGTTATTATGTCTCCTGGCTAGCAAAACATGAGCCTGCACCTTTTAGTGCCCTTGTCCAGTGAGGAGTATGCCAAGCTGACCAAGTCCAAACACATATTTTGTCTTACCCTTTAAGAACAGGATCCAAGCACCATTTGGGGGATGTGCACACTCAGAAAAAAAGGTATCACACCCAGACATGCAAAGGAACAGGACAAAGTGAGCATAAGTCAGCATTGTTAAGTGCTTGCAAGTACTGGATCAATGGCCAAAGAGCAAGCACCTTCCTAGGCCAAAATCCTGTCTTCTTTATAACACAATAGAGCGGTCCAGCTCCCTTTTCCCTCATTTTCATGCAGTTTTTGTCCATCCTGACCAATGTTTTAAATATATAAATCTCTGCAGAGCAAGAGTGAAATCTTCAGCTTACCACTCAGCTATGTGCCCATTGTGCAATAAAATTAAAGCCAAACTGACCAAAAGACACCATCCTGTTTGAGGTTAGAAAAAGTCAAATTTTTTAATTCGCATTGTCGATGTGTTGTGCTATAATCCACTGTTTTGATTTTAAGCCAGTAAATCGAGTTAACACCATTCCAAAACATGGGGTTCCTCTATTTTACTTTTTTTTTTTATTTGCTCTTTCCAGTTATCCACCAAGATATATGGTGTTATTAACGAACCAAGAATTCCATTATTTATCCATAAGACAGTTTATAAAAAACATAAACACTTTATTAATGAAGTAAGCATGTAACAATTTTATAAATATTTGAATAGATACAGGAATTTAGAGTATCAGAAACTGAGGACCATTAAGTACTCAAACTGACACCAGAGAGAGATCAGAAAGCAAATTCCTGGAGCTTTCTGAAGACATGACCTCTGAGATCTGTTTCTCAGATTGAGTTATCTAAATTTTGGAGGACTTCAAATTAATACCCTGTAGAAGATTAGACCTATTGAGCCAGTTAAATTTTAATTAAGGAAGCTAAATTAAAATGAGAAATCTGGATTCTCATATAATTGTAATTAGCCGATTGCTTAAGAAAGCCGATTGCTTAAGATGCATTCAAACAAGAACTGTTGCAAAGCATGGTCACTAAGATGACAATGGAAAAGGAAATTTGTTCAGCCTAGCCTAACAGAGGCTATAATGATATGCATTAGCAGAACAGAGGGATAACAAACAACTATAAAGTGATCGTGACTAAATTTAGGGTGGAAAAAACAAAAAGCCCATCACAAAGTAGAGTGCTATTGCAGAAAACTGTAGAGTTAATTAAATCTATCACATGGTAGATAGATGTCTCACTCAATAGCAAGATCTTTTGAATTAATTTGTCTGCAGCCAGAGGCAATTCCTTTTCTTTTTTTTCCTAAAGGTGATATCCACCTGGCACTCACAGGAAAATCTTAAACCTGCAAATCTTTACCAGCTGGATGATGTGGATGAAGGGCTATTAGTTCTTACATACTTAGAATTTTTCTGTTTTCACAAGGCTTGGAAATACATTCAACATAATTGGTTGTGAGGCAATGTTTTACTGTTCCTGAAAATTTTTGGAAGTTTTTGTTTAGGGGGGTGAGTTCTAAGAATCATGAGACTGAGATAAATTCCTTGGACAAAAGAAGCAATCATGGGGAATCATGTAAAAATTGTAGGAGGAAATAATCTAGTTAAGCCTAATTTAGTTTCAGCTTCAAAACTCTTGTGTCTGACTTTGCCTTATGACTCTTCTGCTACTTAAATGGATGGCATGTTACTATAAATATGACATCATTTCAAAAACATTCATTTATGGTTGACTGCTTTAGTGGCTTAGTGAAAGTCAAGTGGATTATTTGTCCAATATGTTCCCCACTATTAAGCCTTCTGTCCCAGCCTGACAAGAACCAAGAGCATCCCAGAAGAGTGCACTCTACACTGTAGTTTGGAGAAGCTACTGATGCTGCTGTTCTTGCTTTTATTTCCCATCTTCACTAACTCACAGTGTTGGCCAGGAATCTGATTTCTGTTTCCAGCTGCAATTCTGTGACAAGTATTTTCAATCTAGGGTTTCCAGTTGCAATTCTGTGACAAGTATTTTCAATCTAGGGCATTAATTTTTTACCTGTTAAGCTGGAAGAATTTCCCTGGTTACAGAAAGGAAAACTTCACCTGACATCTATGAAGTTTCATTTTGCTCTGTCCTAAATGTTGTCTAGACAGAAGTTAGGAAGGTTAAGAGAAACCCAGAAAACACGATAAGTAGATTCTTTCCTCAGCGAAAAACGGTATGGTGAGGTCAATAAGCAGCAGTAAACCTGCCTCTGCACTCTGGTTTTAATCAATGTTGTCAATGAATCTAGTTTCAACGTAGTCAGGGGTGTAACTGGTTGCTTTTGAGGAGTGAACGTACCACCTTTAAATAGATGCAGGTTTCAGGAATTAAGGATGAAGATGGTGGTAACATTAGGGTTTGCTAGATGCTTTTTACTCACTCTTGCAATACCACAGAGCTTGCTAAAATATCACAGGCCCATGTGCAAGTTGACCTACAAGAGTTACATCAGTTTAGCTTCTCCCATAGTAACTTCTCTGCTTCTACCAACTTCCTTGGAAAGCTGGTAGCAGACATTTTGGTGTCATACCATAAGTTGCTGGAACTGAAAGTACATCTGGCAGTCTCCTGTTGGGCTAATATACCCAGAGAATTGATCCATTACCCAGACAGTGGAGAAACATCACACACCAGTCTCCAAGAGAGACTTCTGCTAGCCAGCTGCCCTTCACAAGATTAAGGGACTGTTATCTAGTGACTTTCCAGCTGTGTAATGTTTTCCTGTTTTACAGTCTCCCTCTCAGTTTGATGCCACTCACTGTTATACTGAGTGTTATTAACTTATTAACTGTGTTGACTGATATGAGCTTTGTATAACCCATCACAGGATAAAATTTATTTGCATAAGAATTATGGTAGAAATATATGAAATGATAAACAGAAGAGTAGCCATCTCATCCTTGGATTATTTTCATAGATAAAGGCAAGGTGAGACAACAAACTCATAAGTAAATGAGGATTCAGGGCTTCTAATCACAGCATCACAGAATCCCAAGGGTTGGAAGGGACCTCAAGAGATCATCTGGTCCAACCCCCCTGCAACAGCAGGGTAACCTAGAGTACATCACACAGGAACTTGTCCAGGCGGGCCTTGAATATCTCCAATGTGGCCCCCCAAAGTTTGCATAAGAAAATAGAATCCTTTCTTTAGTGAATATTTTAGAAACACATTGTACTGCTGCCAAAAACTGCAGCATGTGCTAAAATTCCCAGCTCTATTGCTGCAAAAAGTAGAGAATAAAATAGAAAATATCCTTAAAAATTGCACATGACACGACACAGTATTTCCATCTCACCCTGAGTCAGCATGTGTAGGTCCACTGCAAGCAGTCAGATTTTTTGGAGGTGTTCCATATCCATGCATATAAGCTCTGACTTCTCAATTATTACCTTCTACTGACATCATTCACCAGCTCAGTGTTAAGACCCTGGAACATTATTAGATATTTTATTACCAATTACATATTAGGATTGCTTTTCATATAAATGCCCTATTGAAAAGTTTATGTCATCTCATTGATTCTACTCCAGTGTACCGAGCAGTAGTTAAAAATGGCTAACAACTCACTCATGTAACATTACAGGTACGTTTGGTGCCTTTCCCTCCTCTGATTATAGACATATCAGCTCATTAAACACTAGTATAAGAACAGTAGCTGAGCCCTTCCTTTTAACAAACCACCATTATGAACCTAGAAGCTAAGCCCTTCTCTTTTAATGAATCAGTAGTACTGCCTTCATAATAGGGAAGGCTGGGAAGAAGTGAAAGCAGGGCACACAGTGTTTTGATCAGCATTTATAACTACAGAGGTGGTGGTTTTTTCATGTCTGTTTTCAAGCATTTTTTAAATGCCCACTTGTGCTCTTTTCTGGTTGCTACTTTTATTAAAAATGTTGATGCTCATTATTGGAAAGATTGCTGTACTTGTGCATGTGCCACATTGAACAGAATTACTTTACACAATCATTTAGAAACTGTACAGTATTACAAATATAAAAGCAAATTAGTATAACTGGTAAACATCCATATAATAAATAATATAAGCATATACAGTGGTATGTCTTATAAGTCATACTCTACTTTGGAACCATTAGATGTCAGGGAGACATTTGTTTCTACAGAGAATATGACAGCATTTCTTGTGGTTGCCCTACTGAATAAAGTCTGTTATTTTTTGCTCCCAGTTCAATGCATACTAACTGAAAATTGTTTCATGTCTTTAATGGGTTTCTTCTCCTGAAGCTTTAAATGGATAAAAAATCTTTATCTTCATGCAGCATTAAGCCTGCAGCATCTGGAAGGTCCTCTACGCATAACACAGGAAACTTAAGCCTCCAACTCTTGACACAGAAGTCCTTCCTCTCTGGATGTATCAGTGATCAGAAGGAGAAATGGATGCAAAACTAAAAACAAAGTGAAACACTTGTTCCTTAGATATTCCCTGGTGAAACTCTCCACCCAAATCACATATCAGGTCATAGGACTCATCCTCTCTCTGCAAAAGCGCACTAGAGTCCACAGATGCAGCTGTTTTACACAGTCATTCCTAGGTACAGAGGACTCTCTATGAGCCTGTGCCCTCCTCTATCACAGTTGCTTATGGTTTCTTTTCCCCTTTTCCCTCCCTTAAATCTGATTTTCTTACTGGTATGTTGGGGTAGAATTCCTTGATGCCACCACAGCTCATTAACCCTGTGTTTATCAGTAATGTGTCTGCATAACTGTTCACATAGCACCACTGGAAAGTACAAGAAACATTTCAGCAGAAATATATGCTGTAGCAATATAACAGTGCCCATCTGACTGTTGGTTGATTTTCATGGTCAAAGGCAAGATGAGAAGTAATAACTAATTCTACAGTGGATGAGGATTTAAGGTTTCTCATCTTTGCTGCTTATTTAGATATATTGCATTTTATAGCTGCCAAAAAATATAGCACATACCACAATTTGCAGTTCCATTACCCAAGATAAATTAATACAGTATGACAAAGTGATTCAACAGACTTGCTCTGTTACTATTACCTGTTTCAGAACTCCCAAATAAAATCAGTTTGGCTGCAATGTATGCTGTGTCTCCCAGAACTCCGTTAGTCCTCTTGGTACTTAAGCACAAATAACTTCTGGAAAGGGAAAGGTTATATTAATGCCTCTAAATATCATGCCAAATTACTAAATTGTCTAAACCAGAGGTAACAAATTTATTTTAGGACTTTCCCTATACTAGCAATTTGGTAATATTAGTAGTTAGTAAGACACACATCCTCAAGAGCAATTAAATTCCTTTACAAATGACAGTCCAGGAAATAGCATTATTTGAATTTTAAACTCAGGAAATTGAGGTGTAGAAATGCTATTTGACAAAACATAAATGGTGAATCACATATATGACACAAAAGAACAGAAGTGGTGACACAGATTCATTTAACTGCACTTAACTGGGTCAACCTAGGAGTATAGTCCCACCACACTCCCTTCATTGATAGACAGTAGACCAGTAAGTACAATTTTGTCATTGTTGAAAAATGGCCATGAGCTTTGTATTGTCCTTACAGTGCTGAGTCTGAGGACTTGCCAGAACTTGTCTTGGCATGGCTTAGCCATGATATCAGTTGTCTAGGAGTGAGGTAACTATTGTAAAAATTTGCTTTAGCTTAGTTTTAGTTCATAATAACAAGTAGTTGCTCTATGTGGACTGGAAATATCTAGGATTCTTGAGCAAAAATTGGAAGAATGGTCTGAGGTCCCAGGCTGCGAAAACCAAGGACAGCGGCCAACAAGCAGTCACAATACAAGTGTAGTCTCACGAGCAATGTGACACCAGCTGTAAAGCAAAACGTAAAAAGAAAAACTGACTAATCTGGAAGCAATTAAAATAAGCAACCAAATAAGAAGTCTGTGTACAGAAAACATATAAACCTAAATCCAAACAGATGCAAGACTGATGAAAAAGACCATACTGTGAACATCACAATCCATCTGACAAAGACTTCAGGAGTGTGATGACTTCTTATACACCTCCCTTCTCCACTCTTCTTCAGATATACTGAAGTGTCAAGCTTGGAGCCAGAGGGACATTGAATGAGTGATCACAACACAAATCAACCATGGGAAGGCACTAGGAAGGGTTAGCATAAAAGTGTTAGGAATACTATTTATGAAGATCCTCTGTGTAAGTTTGGACTTTTAGACTGTTAAAATATTAACTGGGCTAGAATAAACTCTTAGCTCCATGTGTATGTTATTAATGCCTTTTGCTCACAACAGAATTTTGATCAAAGTGAGACAGGGAACTTGGTCAGATCCTGAGACACATGGAATGCCATAAGCTACATGGTCCTCTCTTAACTCCCAGAGTGAAGCACTGTAAGTTCTCCAAGAGCTCATACATTCTTTGACAGAAGTAAACCCCCTATTTGCAGACTTAGCTATGAATTATTACTCTACATTTACAGGGTATTACACTGCTTTCAACACATCATAATTACAGTATATTTGAATGCAGAAGTAATTTTCTAATATGACTTATCTATAAATAATATCTGCTTTCAGAAAAGGACTCCTGGTCAGAAAAACTCCTGGTAAATTTCAAAGATAATAATCTGTGAATTGCAAATAACACTTTTCCACAAAAGGGATTTCAGCCTTCCTGATAATGACTCTATTGCTTTCAGTCTTACAATATATGGTATTGTTGCATTCTGCTCACTCTGGAACTACTGCATTTCAATAACAGGTGAAATAACATTCTTCCTAACACATATGCCAAAAAGCCTACCATATAATTAGAATCTCATTTTTATTATTAGACCCTTTCCAGACCATTCTTCATTATGCAGAGTTAGCACTTTTCAGCTAGCTGTCACTTTGTAGATTCCTCTTCCTCTCTTATGTCTGGTATCACAAAATACCACGGCAGATTAATCCTGTTCAGAAGCATGGTGCCTCAGCAGGAACACTGAAGAAATCCCCTCCCAGCTTTTTCAAAATCATCGTTCCTGCAACAGTAGCTTTCCTCTCTTCAGAATTCATGATTTCTCGGGAAGCAAAAGTAAGAAATTATTGACAATGAGCCTAAAATAAAAGCAGACTTAAATAAACTCAGCATTTGGTAAATAACATCCTGAGCAAGGGAATAATGGGGAAAACGATTTTTGGGACTGCAACCAGTGCAAAATCAAGCAATACTGAATTTAAACAACTGTAAAAAGGAAATGTGCTAAGACTAATTTCAGCTCACAGGGAGCTCTCTGGGTGTTTTGGAATAAAAAAGGGATTAAAAAAAACCAAACCCAAACCCAAAATGTGGTGAAATTGCTTAGAGTGATTAAGAAAGTAGTACAGAACACAAACAGATAAAACCAGGTGTGGATAAGGGTAAATGCATAAAATTCAGCAATGGATAGTAAGTTAGCAAAGGTTAGTTTCAAGCAAACAAATCAACAAACAAAAAAAAACAAAATAAAAAAACATGTATAGAGAGATATATGCATAAACATTAAAAGGCATGGCAAAGCTGTGTAAAATGTCTTGAGCTTTATGGAGAAGCTGAGCTATTAACAGATGACATAGTAAAGGCAGAAATGTCCCAGGGTTTTTCACTTCATTTTTCACAAAACAATTAATAGTGATCAGATGCTTCACAAGATTGCTGTTAAAAACAATGGGGTGGGAACATAGGCCAGACTAGAATAAGAATACATCAGAGAATATTTAAGTATTCAGGAAAGTTATATATATTCAAGTCACAAGTCTTGAGAAAATTTATCATGGAGCTGAGCTATCTGAATTGTTAGTGATTGTCTTCTAGACTTCATGGAGAATAGATGAAATCTGAAAGGGAAGGAGAAGGAAAAATATTTATCTTACCTTTCCAAAAAGGATAAATAAACATTTGGGGAATTAACAATGAGTAAACATAACTTTGTTATGCAGAATTATACTGAAGCAAATAATTAAATATTCAATTTATAAGCTCCTAAAAACAATGAAGTAACATTAAGCATCCACTATCCATTTCTTGAGATAAAACCTTTTCAATGACTAAGCTGTTTTCCTTTTCTGGCTCTCTCTCCCTCAGTAAACAAGGCAGAAACACAAGCTGAGCTGCGTATGGAACTGGGTAATGGTTTTGGCACAGTCACTCTCGGGAGAAAAAGCAGAAAAAAACAGTTCCAGACACTGAAAGGGTTAATGAGAATGAATAGTGACTGGCATGTTGGTTCTGTCTGAACACAGGCGCATAGTAGGTAAAAGAGCCATTTTTAAGGCAGCTGTCACTAGGTTGCATCACACTTGAAGATCATATTAGGTGGGGATGATGTAAAGCTGCACTACATATAATTCTATTCAGTGTTTTTATGACCAATATGAAAAGTGGAAAATCTCTTTATACCATTTGTAGATAATTCAGCTGGGATGGGCTGCAAGCACTTTGGAAAGTAGCTTTTGAATTCAAAATCATCTTCATAAATTGGTGAAATGAACTGCGATCAATATGGCCAAATTCAATAACACTTATGCAGTACTACAGGAAACTCGAGTGCACACATATAACATGGGAAACAAGTGACTAGGTAGCTACACTGCGAAAAAGGATCTGGAGTATATAAGGATTGAAAACTGGATGCAAGTCAACAGTGTGCTTCTGTTTGAACGAAGGGATGTTTTAATAGAAAAAGGGTTTTAGCAAACAGAAAGCAACCATTCTGCTTTACACTTACAGTGGCATCCACTGGAGTCCAGTTTTCAGCAGCACGCTTGCAGAAAGATGTAAATAAGCCAAAGGAAATGCAGAAGACAGCAATTATGATGAAATGGTTTAGCAAACACAAGCTGTATGAAAGAGGTTGAAAGAACAGAATATTTTTAGGCTGGAAAAGCCAAAATGGAAGGCAAGATCCAGTCCATCATTGCCACTCCATGTTCTGTCACACTCTTCATGGCTCAGCTGCCTCCTACTGAGTATGTTTCTTTTCCTTGTCAGTTAAAAAAAAAAAAAAAAAAAAAGAAAAAAAAAAAAAGAGGATCTAGACTAAATTCTTCCATATTAGCAGCAAACCAATAGCTGGGTGAATTAAAACTGAAACAGCCGATTAACTTTGACAAGCCAATTGTCCCATCTTCCCCACCTAAATCCTGATTTCTTTCAGCTTTTCTTAATAATCCTGTGCCTGTAGTATGTAAATTAGTCTGCCTTTGAAAAAGCACAGCTAGGCATCACCAACTACATTTAGTTCAGTGCATGATTTCTTAATTGGGACATTTATGAGAATAAATTGATCTGTCATTTTTAGGACCAGATACCTGGTAATATGCACAATCCTTAAAATATGCAAGATAAAGATAAAAATATAGCCTGTTGTCAGGAAGCCATTCTAAATCAGCTCCAAAGTCATACGAATTGAAATTACACTTCTCAGCTGATATCTGCTTCTTTGATGTTAGTTCATTTTGATAGTACCATAAACAAATTCTGCATTTTCACAGAAGAAACTTCACTCATTTGTGGCACTCGAGCACAGTAAAGTTCCTTAGAAGACTTGAGGTACATGGTAATAACTTTTACATCTTACCAGCTGGCTCAGTATATAAACAATTTCAGTTGAAATCATATTCCCTTGTTTATATTGGAAGATGAAGCTGAAGGAATGGTACCACATTACATCGCCCTGTGTGCCATGACCTAAATGTACCCCCACAAAGCAGACTGTTTGGTCAAATAATGGTGTTTCTCTTCAGATATTTTAGAGTAAACTTGTATTTCCTCTTCAGTTTTGGTTTTCTATTTCTGCAGAAACTATCTCCAGACTATACAGCATATTTCCCTTGCAAAAAATGTCTTTTCTTCCTTCCTGACAGCTGACTAGGACAGAGTGATGACCCACTAAACAAATAAGAACTGGAAAGTTATTAGGAGTTCTAGCAGTGAATGTTTGGGGGTTTTTTAGTATTTTTTGTTTCCTGTTTTGGTTGCAATCTGACATGACAGCAAAAGGTCTTAAGTATTTGCTAAGAAATCACAGGTAAACAAATAGACAAATAGAAAGATAAAAGCAGTAAGGTAAGTGCGTGTAAGGGGGGGTGGGGTGGTGGCAGGAGTAGCTGTAGTCAGAGGTTATAAATACTTCTGTATCAGATTATTTCTTGCATCAGAGATTCCCCTATTCACAGTTACCAATGTAGAAAGCTCCACTCTTTATGAGAACTTATATAATTGAAACGAAGGAGAAAGCTCTTGAACCAATGCAGTGTTATCATCTCCCAAGCTTAAAGCCCATAGTAAAAAGGAGTATGTCAGGAGAAATCAGGCCAGATTGAGCAGCCTGAAGGAGGCGAGGTTGTTTCAGCTCCACAGCCTGGGCTCAGCCAGTAATGAGGCTGAGCACAGACTCCCAGTAGGCACACAAAGAGCACATGTATGCACCACATATATACAGATATATACTGCTGTCCACATGCACAGCACTCACACAACACAGGCAGCACCAGCAGCCTCATCCTGCTCCCCTCTCTGGCTCAGCAGAATAGAAGACCACTACTGAGAATGTGAATCTGCAGAAAGTTGGGCCAAATTCCAAACTGATGGGAGAGAGTTCTTCCATAAAAGCAGAAGAAAACAGGTAAGGATTTACGGACTTGGTTTGGTTTTGAAAAAAAGAGAAAACATGTATCCCACTGACAACAGTTATGGACTGGTTTCTTGTTCACTACTGCTGTATTACAAAGTTTTCAACACTACAAATGCAACAATGAGTGATACCATGGATAAGTTGGGTGTTGTTTTTTTTATAAAAGGTTACCAAAACAGTGGGCAAAAGCTCTAAATAGTGTTGGGAAATGTTACTTATTCATTCCAGCTATTTACCTAAATATTTGGTTGGGATTGTCAAAACAAAATAAGGGAAAATACGTTCTCAAACATGACTTGCAAAAACAACTGGGACCGTGATATTTACACAACACAGGAGGTGCACTACAGCTCCCAACAAAGCAAGCCTGCCAGATGTTTGCCAATTTATGCGTTCCTCATACCATGACCTTCGTAGCGTTTTGTATGTAATGGAAGAGAAGCAGGTACAAGAGGAAGTCAAACAAAAGGAATGAGTAATAGAAATGGACATTTTTAGCAATAGAATAGGGAAAAGATGTTAAGTCCATTTTGTCAGAAACTTTCTCTATTCTAATCTTCCCTGCGTAAAGATACAATAACAACCCTTTTTTCTAATCGGACTTCTTACGAAAATACAAGTGAAAAGTTTATTTCAAAAGTTCTGCAGTTTCCATCCTTGGAGATTTCTAAGACTAGTCTGGGTGAAGCCCTCAGTAACTTAGTCTGATCTCAGAGATGATGTTGCTTTGTGTCAGAGGTTACACTGGAGACCTCCTGAGGTTTCAATTGTCCTGACTGAATTGAATGATCCTAAAAAACTTTGTACATCAGAAAGTCCATTTTCCTGTCTGAAAGCAGCCAAGATGGTTGGCAGGTTCTGGAAAGTTTGTAAATGTCATGTCTACAGATACTTCTTTCAACTGACAATGTCACAACTGTGGATAGATGCATAGCATAGACGTTTGGGGTGCTTTTACCTCAAGAACTTTGGAGTTCAAACCAAAGAGTCCCTTCAGCCTGAATTCAAATTATCTTAGAATGTCACTTTGTGGCAAATGTCGGTATAAATGCCATCAAAGTATGAAACAAGAAGAGAGTGATTTTCAGGGAGGAGCCATCCACTCAAGAGGAGCTGTCAGCCTCTTTAGCCTGCAGGGATGAGGCAGCAGATCTTGCACCTTTAACAATAGCTCTTCTCTTGACAAACATGTATAGTTTTCCCAGGTGGCATTAACAGTGTTGCTGCAAATTTATTGTTTAAATAATTTTTTCCACTTCATTGTGACCTTCTGGGAGGGACTTTTCTGTCAGCTAAACCAACTCCCACAGCATGGAGGGAATCACTGAAAACTGGTGAGAATTGTGACTATGCCAAGGAGCTTTCCGTTGGTAGAAAGATGGTGAAGTCAAAATTGCCGGTTCCCATGGCATCCTGTTTAGTGTAATAGATAGGAAGGAAAGTTCACAGTAATGGTCCTGAAACAGTGCATAAAGTCAGCTGATTATAAACTGGAGACGCTGCTTAGGAACTGTTTAACCAGCAATAAGAAGCAGAAATGAAAAGCCATAAACATCTGACTGCACATGAGTGAAGCTCTGATGTAGCTAAAACTCTGCTCCTGCTGCTCCTGTTTAATCTGGTTAGCTCATACCACACTGCTTGTGAATGGTTCAGATTTTTATTCCTAGTTCCTTTAGCCTTACCTTAAATTTTTCTGTAAGTGTGGAAGACAATGTAAAAAATCCGCAATAATGCAAGAATTAAGAGCAATTAGAGCAATCACGGACCAAATTATGTCCCTTCCATATATGTAGCATTATGGGTATTGAAGAGAACACAAAACTTACTGTGTACAAAATTCTGATTTGCATTCAGGTGAGCAATCGATGCCCTTTAAAAGCAGTCATTCATAACACTGGGGAAAATTCTCACTATGCTGAACATGCAAGAAGCTGGTGGGACGCTTGAATGTCATGCTTGCTTTGTGAGGAAATGAAACTGTCGAAAAGTAAATACGTTAAAAGTAATGTAGATTTAAGGAGGGTTTTGTGGTGTGGGAGATTTACACTTCCTAAAGTTGCCCTGAGAACAAGGTTGTTCTTTCCATTTAAATTATGTCCATGGCAATAAAGAGCTGTGAAGCAGTTAACAAAGCCTTTATTGCTGGTGGACAAACATGAACCAAGAAAGGACAAATAAACATCTTACTTGGAAAGTCATATAAAAGTTGTGTATATACTCTTGTCTTGTTGGCTACCATCTCAGTGGGATGGTTATAATGGTACAGGAATTTCTTACAATGGTATATGGAATGTCTTTATGTTTGTCTGTCCATGAGTGATTATTTCCCTTCTTCCAAGGAAGTAAGTTATATATTAGTATATGTTATAAACAGTTTGTTTTTCAAAGATGAATATGGAATAGGGAATTTAAATATTAGAAGATACACATACAGAACACTAAAACCAGCTGGATGTTGAACATGAGTCTATTTTTTTGCACTGATCGACACTTTGTACAGAACTTCCAATCAGAATCTGTTACATATGTTTAAAATCCTTTCAAGTTAAACAATTTCACACCTCTCTGGAGGGTAATCTTTAGCTTATCTAAAAATTGTATGTAGTACAAGAGGATCAAATAATGCCACAGACTTTGTTTGTTGCTCAGATGTGATATTCATTAATATTTTTAGCTAGTAGTTTTCATTAACATGCATTAGATTACATCAGTTCACTTCATGTTGTGGAATGAGGAGATTAAACACTGGGGGCAAATGAACACTCTTTTAGGCTCATTTCTTATGCTTTCATGAAGGGTAAATTGCAGTGGTGATGTAACCATTAAAAAAATCTCATTTGTTTGCTGACCATTTTAAGGAAGATCTGCCTTAATGCTTTTGGTTATACAACTGATTACTAGAGGTACTGGGAACTGAAAGCTCTACCAATCCACTAAAGAGCTAAATGAAATTTTCAGCTAGAAAAATAGAGCCTGCAGATCATACTGTGTGTTTCTGTCCTACAATAAAGGATCATCTTAAAAGTGAAGACAGAAGACTTCATGATCATTCTATCTTCACCCTTTGTGATAAAGCTGCTAGTAAAATATGTTAATGAGGATGACTGAAATATAAATGTTCATTCAAGAGAAATGAAAGAAAGAGTGAACAAATTTGCAAGATCCAAAGTGGGGGAAAAAATCTCTGTGAAACGGAAACCACTTTTTGATTCAGAGCCAGATTGCAAGGAATTAGGCTAATTTGTAATGGTTATTAGGCTTTTCTCTGGACCACAAAAGGCTTACTGGAACTACATCCAGCACACAGACAGTGAGCAAAATACTTCCAGCCTGTCCTCATAGATTTGTCTACAAAGCACATAGCACTGAGTACCTACATTTTACTGATTATAACTTCTCACACGAGAATGCTTTGAGTGAGGGCCATCCCATGTTTACTAATAATGTATGGAACTGTACAAAGAGTGGCTACATGGTGCACCATGGGGAAGGACTCGTCTTAACATGTTAGGGATTTTTGTTGGCCAAGCACACTCATCAGTTCTGTTTCTCTGCTGTGAAGCAGAATCCATTGCAAGAGCTTTCTGCAAGTACAATCTGATGTTAATCATATAGAACCAGCTTTTAGAGGGGATGCACCATCTGTCAGGCACCAAAACATCTGCATCACCAAGGGTAGCAATATTTTTTGTGGAGTGGGCTTCACATACTGCAGTGTACTCCACCATTACTATCGCAGCACCTAGAAAGCTATGCAGTCTCAGGGTGAATGTAAGCAAGCAAAATCTGGCATCCCTGTGAATGCTTGCATCACAGTACACATGCTCATTTAGATCAGTCATTGATTGCAAATGCTTATATTTTATTGGAAATAACTTTAAAACTTTCCATATTGATATAACGCTTTTAAAGGATGATGTTTCCAATTTTCATTTCTATGCTGAGGGGACTTCTAATCTGCACTTAGTGTACTGCATCTGATATATTTTATGGGTTTGACTGTATAAGGGTTAATTTGTCAAAGAAAATATCAATTTAAGTACAAGCGTCTTTGTTTTCTACTTCAGGGACATTGAATACTATTTAATTGGCTTGTGTAGATTGCTTGCTGATTTTTGTTACCTTAATAAAACCCTTTGGCATTACTGTGGGTTCCTACTTCCTCACAATTAAGCAGAAAACAAGTCCTCAATGCAAATGCAGAGCTTTATTAAACTTACAAATATATGCAACAAAAATGGTCCAGGTAAGTGCAGTTTAAACCGCTGATTGCTAACAAGGTATGAAAGTGTGGTTTTTAAATTATCAAACAATGTTTAATATCAAAAAAAGAAAAAAAAGGCGGAAAGTTAATTAAAACTAAAACACAGCTTGTAAATAAGATTTTAAAACTTTCTACAGGCAAACTGAATGGTAGAGATCTCTGATTCTTTCCTATACCTATCTTTTCTCTTATGCACAGCATAGAGCTGTACCAGAGCTAGACAAGTGGAGAGTATTTTCCCTGCTCCTCCTACGGTTACTTGATATGTGCATACCCTAAAATATGTGAATTTAGATAGCAAATCCCATGTCTGGGTACTTGCTTTTTCCCTACCTGAAGGATTAACAATATCATACAACACCTTCCTTGATTCTCTCTGCATCATTTAATGATGTTGTATAGGTAGAAAGACCATAGCAAAATCTTAGCCTGAGGTGGAAATTAACTGTATTTTGTTTCACCTTTCAGCTGCAGTCAGCTACAAAGATGCATTTGGGCCGTTTGTGTTAAGTCATTTCTGGGGAGTGGATGAGTTGAGAGGTCTGATTTTGCACTGTCATGGTGAAAGACTGACACTCCACTGTAAAGTCAGATGGGACAGTCATATGCCTGTTTGACAGCTTGTGAACACTCGAGAGATTTTCAGATGTAGGAGCACCTGGGAATTGTGAGACAGGAGTTTTGGGTAAGCCCCGCTGGCAAATTTCAGTCCTGATCAGCCAGAGAAGAGGATGGAATTGGGAAGTCTTTGCTACATGCATGCTTTATGTGCGTTTAAGTAGGTGATGATAAAGGCACCTTGTTGAGCTGTGTTGTACTGTGTGTATATCTGTGTCTTCAAAGTACATGCCCAGCCTTGCTACAGCCTGGATCTGGAAGTGGGACCATCAATGACTGGAAGGAGAAACCCTCTGTGTCTTGAAGCACTGAGTATCTAGCTTCCTTAATATTATTAGAAACTTGGCTTCAAAAGACAAGTTTTTCATGCATACAGCAATGTGACACTGTGATGAGGAGAAACTGGCACTGCTGGGACTACTTTAGCATGAACATGGGTCATTGTAAGAAAGAGAATTTCTTAGTCTATAGGCAAGCTATCTTATACTGGCTAGTCTGTGTGTGGCCAGAAATGTTCTCCACTGATGGTGAGGCTGGTCATCTGTCCTGGTAGTGGCTGGCTCATAGTAAGGAACACAAACATGAATAGAAGTCCTTACAGTTCTGCTGGGGATATCAGGACTCCTTCACTTCCTCGCAGAAGAAAACAGTACAGTCTAGTTTTGTTAGAACTGCAAAGCATAATGAAAGGTTTATTGCAAAGAAAATATGATTCTACTATTAAATATGTGTATATATATATGAAAACAGAGGAAAGCATAGCACAGAGATAGATCCCAGAGCAGATTTCAAAAAAGCATGGTTGCATATTACCATATTATTGATGGCAGTACAGCACCGCATGGTGCTGCTACTCCTTCATCATGTAGTCCAGACCACAGACCCCATAACATCTACTCCCTCTCAGATCTCTGAAAAATAAATCAGCTCATGCTGCTGGGCAGATTATTGCTCCTTCTCACAGTATCTCACTGCAAGCTGGCTCAGGCATCTCTGCAGTCCGCTGTGTGGATCCCCCAAAGTGCACACAGATCAGCACCCTCTGCAATATTTAACTCCTCAGCTCACACTCTTAGGCATTCACACAGCAATTTTTGTTACTGTGAATGAAGTGTGTTGAAATTCTAAGCCTACAAGCACCAATATTTCAGCCACACTCATTTGTGCACTTAGTGGTTGATCCACAGCCCACAAGAGACAATAGGAAGACTGGCATTAACTTCACATCAGGCTCATAAAAAATGAGGCAGATAACTCCCATTAATGTTAATGAGAGTCATGTATATAAATCACCTAACTGCTTATGGGAAAAGAAATATTTTCCTGTTCTGCTTTTACACAGCTTCCACAGTCTGTGGTATTCATCCTCCTCCAATAGCATTGTGAAGACAAAACGTTTTTCATCAGACACATCTTTCTAATGATTTTGCTTTCTGTCAATATGAGTCAAGCCTCACGTAGATAGAACACCTTTAATCACAATCATGAAACCATTACATTTTAGCATGGCAATGAAGAGAACAAAGATTACTATTTCCCTTTTTTTTACCTATCTGCCTCCCAAAAGATGTTTTTTTCACCTCCCTCTATGATTGCTTCATGACGCCTTTACATCATGCAAACCCCTACAATGAAGACATATGCAGACATACGTATGCAGAATTATAAAATAGTGTACAACGGGTCCTACTTGCTTTAGCTTGCCTTTCCTCTCTACACAGTAGGTATGTCCTGGGTAGGCAAGAATTAGTGTATCCATAAGCTTTCAAAATCTTAGTGTATTACTAATTCTGGTCCAGTATATTAGTCCCTAGTGGGCTTTTGTGTAGCTTAAAACTTTTTAACCAGTCATTATTTACACACACACACACACACAAAAGGAGCTTTCATATGTTCAGTGTTTTCTAACTCTGTATAAATATATATGCAAAACTTTTAAAACAAAATTAATTTTCTCTTTTTTAAATAAAAGGTAGAAATACAATATGGCATTGACCTCACTAATATTTAAATTTGAGAGGAATTTTAATGGCATTCCAGAGGCTGTATTTTCCATTACAATTCAATAGTGATGGATGGTCAAGACGCAGTGCAGGAAAAATGAGTTACCGCTAACGACTTGACACCAGCAAAGAGATATTAGGATTCGAGAAGGCATTGCAAATGGGTTTTTAGTTTTCAAGACTAAACTGCAGCTGCTTTGCTCCACCAGGTTTAGTCTTTCTTTGCCTGCTTACCCTTAACTTCTTAATGTGACACATTAATTATAGTCCCTCATACGTTCCATTCTTCCAGGCCCTCTGTCTAGAAATGTTGCCACTCAAATAGCAAAGTGCAAGCTTTCCATCATCCTAATAGTTAAATAATGGCAAGGCTATGCAATTGAAGCAGCATGAAAGGTCACCTTGACAACACTCTGACTGGTAAAAAGTAGCTTAAGGCATCACAGTTCTATTGTGAATGAATTGACTAAGTGTATGACTATTCAGCATATTTTAATAATATCCAAGTTTGACAGAAGGTGAGAAATGCCGTTTTAGAATTACTAAACATGATCAAATGCTTCAAATTTAAAGACAATATTAAAAGAGCATGTTTTTTACTATACAGGCCAAAAACAAAGAAGACAGACAGGAGATTGAACCAGTGATAAAGTTTTTGTGAACAGCTGGCAAAGGTAGTAAGAATGAATTTTAAATCTGAACAGAAGTCCATAAAAAGCTTCAGTCACCAGTGAGGTTCTCAGTAATCTCTTCAGGATTTAAGGACCACAGGCATGGAGAAGAGACCTTGCACCAGCAATTTCAGAGGAAAAATTTTATGCCAAATAATAATAGTTTGTTGATGACACCAAGCTGTGTGATTCAGTTGATACACTGGAGGGAAGGAATGCCATCCAGAGGGACCTTGACACGCTTGTGAGGTGGGCTGTTGCCAACCTCATGAAGTTTAACCATGACAAGTGCAAGGTCCTACACCTGGATCGGAGCAATCCCAGGTACAGCTACAGGTTGGGCAGAGAAGAGATTCAGAGCAGCCCTGCAGAGAAGGACTTGGGGGTGCTGGTTGGTGAGAAAATGAACATGAGCCAGCAGTGTGCGCTTGCAGCCCAGAAACCCAACCGTATCCTGGGCTGCATCAACAGGAGCGTGACCAGCAGGTCGAAGGAGGTGATCCTGTCACTCTACTCTGCTCTCGTGACACTCACGCAGTTCTGGTGTCCTCAACATAAAAAGGACATGGATCTGTTGGAACAAGTCTAGAGGAGGGCCAAGAGAATGATCAAGGGACTGGAGCACCTCCTGTATGAAGATAGGCTGAGAAAGTTGGGGCTGTTCAGCCTGGAGAAGAGAAGGCTGTGTAGACACCTCATAGCAGCCTTCCAGTATCTGAAGGGGGCCTATAGGGATGCTGGGGAGGGCCTCTTCATTAGGGACTGTAGTTATAGGACAAGGGGTAATGGGTTAAAACTGAAACAGGGGAAGTTTAGATTGGAGATAAGGAGGAAATTCTTTCCTGTTAGGATGGTGAGGCACTGGAATGGGTTGCTCAGGGAAGCTGTGAATGCTCCATCCCTAGCGGTGTTCAAGGCCATGTTGGATGAGGCCTTGGGTGACATGGTCTAATGTGAGGTGTCCCTGCCCATGGCAGGGGGATTGGAACTTGATGATCTTAAGGTCCTTTCCAACCCTAACTATTCTATGATTTCATAAATAACTTTCATAAATTGCCTTTTGTATCTGTTTTATGCAACACAAAGAGCAGGACTGAATTTCACATATTTCTTTGTTGAGATCAGGACCATATAATTCCCACAATTATACAGCAATACGGTATCTGGCAAAACTGTGAAGGAGACCCAAATTTTTTGTCACCTGTGTTTAATTCTTACCCAAGACCTTGAAGTTTCGTATGCCCTTCCAACTAGGTGTTCACAGCTTAATTTTCTAAATCATTAGCTAGAATGCTTAAGACCAGATTTACCTGAGGAATAAATTCACTAAAGACAGTGGAACTAACCTGGGCACAAAATGCCTTGAACTTCCTTCTGTGTTTCCTTTCACAACTGCTAATTGCAGAAATTGATTGGTTTGAGGTCCTTATGTTACATGCTTTAACAAAATGTGAGGTAAGCTATACAGACTTGGGCAATAAACCCATCATTAACAGAAGTCCAGTGGGTACTTTAGCTCCCAGTCTTCTGCCATATCTGTATTTCCTTCCAAAGACATAAAAATGGGAAAAATATTTGCTACTTTCCTTATCCATTAGGAATATTAGTTAAAGCTCAGAATTTGAGATATCCCAGATATGGCATTGCATACCTCAATACTTAAGGATCCATCTTTTGAGTAGCTATTAATCTTTTATATTAATATTACTACTGCATAGATTTCTGAATAATCAAATTTGAATCAAAGCAGAGGGCTGGAAATTCTGAATGATGGAAAACAATCTTACACACAGGAGCTATAAATTCCTTCACTGAGCAAGGTCTAGCTCGTTGCCTGAGAGTAATTAAATCCGTACATCTTCAAAGCTCTTCTACTACTTTATCATCTAGTTCTAATGTTGGTACTGACAGAATGGAAAAACTACACCATGCTAATGAAAGACTTATAACAAAAAGAGCATTTCATGCAGTGACTACAAAGTCACTAACCAGTGACACTATTTTTAAAGGTGCCACCAGTAGCTGACAGACAAGCTAATACATATATAGCACAAATGAATAAATTGTAGTAGGACAAACACATAAGAAGCTGCAAAATACGTCTTTAAAGTGCATTGTTTGGACTGATGTAAAATAGTAAATTTTAAAATTTCACCTAATAATAAACATTTACCCTTTAGCTGTCAGAAAAAAAAACAACAACATATAGAACAATCAGGGTCATCTAATTAAGACAAAAGCACATACAGTAATGCAGGTTTTGCTTCCTGTTGAGGCTTGTCAGAGCAACTGTTCTGCCCTGAAAGGTGCAGAGCAAGTGGCCAGCTTGCCAGCAGCATACTGTGCAACTCTATCTTAGATGAGCAGTATGGTTCAATACTAATGGAGTAGGGTTGGATCTGAATTTCTAGAGGTGCTCTCTCTAGACAGGACACTACATGCTGGCTCTAGACAGGGATATTTGCAGGCAAACACACACAAGTCTACTACAATTGCTACTTAAGCAGCCATTTTGTGCCTCCTCTTAGAAAGGCAACCTAGGTGAAAACATCCTGTGGACATATATGACAATTCAAGGCCTGTAGAGCCACGTTCTAATAGACTTCCACACTGTTTCTCTGTGTCCTTCCAATGTTCATTTAGGTATGACATTTGATTCAACTGCATGCAATAAAAGATAAACCTATCAGGATTGTTTCTTTGGGAGCTGGGCAACAATGATACCTGCAGAAGTGTTTCTCTAGCTGACAGACCATATTTCAGCAGTCACTGAAGTAAATTCATGGTGTTACCAGATATCAGTCTACCCACCTCTCATCTGTCCACTGTGTAACTTCTGCTACTGCTCACCGCTTCCATTGGGACTCCTATTACTGCACCAAACGCTCTCCGTTGAAACCAGCTTCACGGTCAGTATTGATGAAAAAATGAGAAAACTTACCATAAAACAGTCAAGAGTCATACGTGTAACAAAAAAGGCCTCATGAATGCCAGCATACAGTATTTTATGCTTTACTTAACCATAAGAAATGATAAAGAATTAATTCTTAATATTCAGTCATTAAAAGAGCCCTACACTCGATACAATCCCCATTCATCAGTCAGCTGAACTGGATTCAAGAAACTTTATCACTTTTTTTGTGAAACACAATCAAGGTATTCATAAACATCATGTTGACACTTAAATCAGAAACCCACAACCAAAGGTCTGATCCTGCCAACAGATTTGCATGAGTGGAACTTTGACTTCTGTCATGTCTATTAGTGAAAAGACCTTATGCAGCTATAGATCAACTAAATTTTAGAAAAATAATGTAGGAAACACAGAGTTGGTCTCAAATTAGCAGCAAAGTTTCCACTAGCACCCCTAAAGCCAGGCTTCAACTCATCATCTGTGTCTTTGAATGCACTGAGATAACTGAGATAAATGTAGATTTCCTTATGAAGGAGAAAGAGAGTTTGAACTTTCTCCACTAAGTTTGCCTGTGCACAGAGGTCTTTTATAATATAAATTTAAATACACAATCTGTTTTACAATGTTTTCCATCATCTCTCCTCTCCATATGTTCTCCCACTAGGAATCTAATGAGTTCTACATATGAGGGAAGACAAGGGAATATGCCTGAGAAATAATTCCAGCAATTACAGCATATGGAGGCATTGTTTTTGAGTTGCTTTTGCCATGAACATTAGTTAGAGCATCTGGGACCGAATTCTTTCTACCTGCCTGTGGACATTAGCAAAATCATCATCATCCATTTGTAAATTCGGCTGATGTAATCTGCCACACAGAGAGTACCATTTCATCAGCTTTATGATCAGAGAGCATATTGAAACACAGACCATTTATAGTTAGGAAAAAATGCTTCTATTCAGATTGAAACAGTTTAAGATTGAAGTCATTTTAAGAGAAAATGATAGACACATCATCTTTCTTCCCTCCAAGAACTACAAAGAGCCTGTATTCAGCCACTATTTATTAAGAAACTTTTATCATAACTATTGAAGTTTCATGAGAACTGACCGGATTCCAGGAAGAGAGAAAATTACCACAGAAAAGTAAAAAGAACAAAAACAAAGAGACCCAAACTCTAAGGCAGTAAGAAGGATTATATTCTCTACACCCAAATATTGGCAAAGCACACAGAATTAATCATAAAAAGAGAAACAGACTAAAAAACCTCTTTTATATGGAGACATGGTGTACATTTTGCAGGTTCTAGATATCAGATATAAGTATGAAGACATAAGGCTGGAGAATCCTCTGCTGATGAAACTATACTGCAATGGTTTTGCCTAGCCTGGCATCCCACTAGCAGCAGAGAAAGAACAGTCATTCTCTTATGCAATAGTTTCCACCTGTCACCATCAGTGGTCCTCCTGCTGGATGGTCTTAAGTTAGTTTTGGATTGGCAACATTTGGATGTTGGCAACACTTGTCATCACCTGTCAAAACAAAGTTGTGAGAAACTCGGCCTTTTTGTGTACTACCTCTTGTAATCACTGCACAAGTAGTGCAGATGAATACAGAAAATGAAAAACAGCCATGGAAGACATTTTTGCTGTGTCATTTGCAATGACTGACTGCAAAGCAGTATCAGAAAGTTATGTATGCTCTTACAGAAACAAGATAAAAATGCAATTTGGAAATCTCTCCTCATTTTATAAAAGAATAAATAGAAAAGTGTCTCAGGGTACAAATCACATTATAAAGACTAACAAAGTGATTAGGTAATTCTTATTATTCAATTTAATAAACCACTGAAACCATGAGAAATCATTTAATGCCATCAGATTTTTTAGGTGTGACACATTTGGTATACAGCCAACTACTGGTAAAAAGAAGCTAGAGAATAAGGCAACACTTCTCTTACAAGCCAAAATTGCACTCCTTTTCCTTGCCAGTATCTCGGTTAACAACAGATGTGTGAAATTCAAGGCACGAAGGAGGAGGCAGTAAATCAGCAGAAAAGGATGCCAATCACATCTTCCTGTTTTGTTGTTATAGACATCCATTCATTACCTGGAAACTAGGAAAGCTAGCTATGCAATCATAATGAGCAAAAAACACCAGCATATATTTTTATGAAACCTAACAAAATAACATGCTTCATAGTAGATTTTTAGTTTCAGAACAAATTTATCTGATGCACTCCATCTCCAGTTTTAAAGCACATATAAGCTGCATTGGCTGTAGGATAAATAGGAAGATTGAAAGGGTATAGAATAATAGGTGGATTTAAATTTAGTAACAGTGGTATCTATAGCAGTGCTCTTTCAAGGGTGAGCACTTAGTTATGATCAATAAGCCAGATACAACCAAGATACAGCCTTAAATGTTTTTTTAAGCTAAATTTTAGATTTAGTAGTTCTGATTTGGATTTTTTTCCCCTAAGATTCGTATCAAGATTTCCTTTATGTTTTGTCAACTGATCCAATACATTCGAAAAGTTTGAATAAAGCCATGATTTTTCTTTCCATGTTAATGCATTGCCACGTGGAACTGCAGAATAGGAACCCATGCTCTCCTGCAGTTCAGAGTTCTTGATGACTGCTGAAATCAAAGGTTAAGATGGTTTTCACTCTGATCATAATGCCTGATCATCTTCGTAATCAGATGAACTGGGTATATCAAATAATCTGGGAAGTAGTATAGTAATATTATAGCAAGGAATAAAGGAGTAATCGAGGCAGTATTCATCTCACATGCCTACAGCATGAATGCCCACAGCTGATCTAGCCACCTACACTCCATTTGCAAAGGCAGCACTAAAACAGACACTATGGCCGGCAGAACTATAGTTCACAGCTTGCTTCAAGATGCACAAGCAGAATTCACTGTTGATATAGCTTGCTGGGTTGTTTTCTGCTTTTAAACAGTTGAACTAATTAACCCGAAATGTAATTTTTTCAGGAATGCTTACCATATTCTGTTGCTACAGAAATAATCTAAATGAGAATTTCTTGGGATTGTCATTTTGTGGAAACAAAAAAAAAAAAAATAAAATCCACCTCTATTCAGTCTGGCCTGAAAGCAGCAGTAAGCCCACCAGAACCAGAATTTCTTGTGAACACAGGGCACAATGCTAGAACAGTTGTGCTAGATATCTGTTTCCTTTGGAAAAACACCTTTCAAAGTGGTAGGATATATTCCCAGCTTTACTGAAGAAATACAAAGTTAAGATAACCCTTGAGATTCGTATGCACTGAAAAAGAATATTTTTTTCCATGGGTAAACATAATAGATCTCCAATGTGCACATCCATAGGAAAAAAATCTATTTTATATTACAATTTTATTCACTTTCTATGAATATTCACAACACTAATCTACTTCAGATAATCTATTTAGCATATTTGAAAATCCATTTATTTTCACTTATTGATATGCATGTGTTACACTTGTATATTATACAATATTTTCATTGTTGGCTTAAGAACAAAGAAACAAAGAAAACAAATATTGAAAGCATGATGTAGTTTTTGACCAAAGAGAGGTTATATTCAGATTTTACAAAACAGCACTTTTACACTTTGCACTGTCCCAGACAATCTCTTTAAGATGCTGCTTTCTGTCCTGCACCTGTTAGCACAAATCTATACAGTATTAATCCATCCTAAAATACTGAGATACCTAGTTGCTGCTAGTTTATCATAATTAAATTTTAATCAGAAAAATATCTTTCCCTGCCACATTTTTTTATTATTTCTCAACAGAATGATAGAATATGCTTTTCAATTTTATTCCCAACAGTCATTTATTTTATTTAAGCTCTCCTGTGCAATAATACAGCAAAGGTAATGAAATGGTTTTGGAACAGCAGGAGCTACTGTGATAGGCAGAGCACTCCAGGGTGCTCATCCATCATGGAACTTTATATATAACTACTTAGCCATGTCAATGGCTTGTGATGATAAAATCATTTCCCTCTTTTTCTGAAAGTCTGGTAAACACACAGGACTTCTAAATAAGCTCACCTTATATATATTTGACTGCCATTAAGTGTGTGTGGTTTTTGTTTCAGTGCACCAAAGCATACAGTCAGAACTCCCTCACCCTCTCCAGTCAGCATGCTTATGCAGTGTCACTACATGGAATTGCCAAATTTCTGTTGTATCAATATTACAGAGGGTACAATATACATTAAATGGAGTATAAAATTATACATTCTGTAATAACCTAGAAAAAAGCTCATAGATGCTTAAGGCCTTTAAATATTGAGGATTTTTTTTTTTTCATGTAACAGCACATCACTAAGTTCAAAAATTGCTCCTGAAACAAAAATAAAACCAGCAAATGTGATTTTGGCAAGGATCAGGTCTGAATTGGATGACTGTAAGCAAGCAAAATACCCACAAACTGTAAATCTGAGAGGGCACTAGGACTTTCTTCCTTTGTATCAAACAGACTGAGCAGACATCTACATAAGCATCCAACAGTATTTAGGTTCAAGCAAGAGACTTTATTTTTTAATAAAAAATACCCCCAAAATTCTGAATGATTACCATCCAATTTCATAATTGCAAAACTCATTTACATCCCTGCCTGCCTTTATAAAAAGGGATGAAATACTGCCATTGAATGCTTACCATGGATTTCAATGAACTAAAGGTTGAGAAAGTAAAGTACATATCAGGAACACTCATCTCCTTCAAACTAAATGGAAATGTATATTTTAAAGTTATAAAAAGGCCTTATAATGGAAGTGGTAATTGAGTTTTGACCACCACTTTTTTAACCGCCAAAGAGCTGCAGTAGTTGGTTAGCCTTAGGGAAACATGTCAGCCTGACTATACATTCTAATATGACTGATGTATTCAGATAACTATTACTTGTCAACAATAATTATTAACAATGGATATATATTTCCATTCCTATAACAAAAGCAACTTCAAGATGTTGAAATATGTAACTTTGAGAGCTCCAAGATTAGAATACAAATAAAAATGTCTAAAACTGTGCCATGCCAGAGGACAATTTCTGCAACAGAAATTTAATTAAAGCAGTGTGCAGTCCCATCAGCGATCTGAATGTGGACCAGGGATCATTTTAGAGAGAAGGAACCAATACATTTTGGTGGTTGACTTCATCAAGATGAAAAGCCACTGGTCTGGAATGGAGAATCCAAAAGATTGCTGTTTTTCTGCACATGTTAAGTATCAACTCTTGTGATTACAGCTGCAAATTCCTCAGCAAGTGCAATTTTACAAGTGTACACAGTTCAATCAGTTGAAATCTTTATGACACAGAAGTTCAGAATAACTTCCCAGTAGTTTTGATCTCAAGGCTGTTGCTGATTACAAGGCAGGTTCTCATTGAAACAATTGATTCTGAAGGATACACCCCAGCAGTATAAAATTTCACTTCAAGGATTGCCTGGAGGAATGAAATTCCTGTGTGTTGTATTTAATGTTACCAGCCTTGAGACTGACTTGATTTGTCTTTAGCTATCGGGTTACCTGTAAAGAAAAAGAAAATCAGAAAATCAAAACTGTACATACAGAATCTAATTCCGAAGTACTGGAAACTGAGACTGAAATACAAGATCTGTGTCCAGCAAAGCTCTTTAAATTGTTTTTAAACAAATGAATAATTCCAAGTAGTATTATATGGGATTGCTCCCCAACATAAATTCTGTCTTTAAGTGATTTGCTGGAATTGGTCTTGACAAGATAAAACTGAAATGTGACATCGTTTAAAATAAGATAAAAAAAAAAATCTGAAGGTCACAAATTACCAAAAGCATTGGGTTTAAGGGAAAAACTGTTAATATTTTTCAATGTTAGACCTTCTGTATGGGTGCAACTATGCTTTTAAAATGTTAGCCATTATGTATAACAGTGACTGATACTGGAGATGGGTTCTTCCACTCTTTGCATGCTACTTTAAAACACAGTCATAGAATCATAGAATTGTTTAGGTTGGGAAAGACAATGTCCTGTTAAGCAAGAAATAAGCACTTAGTGAAGAAACAGGACAGAAATCATACATAGCTAAACAAGAGAGAGAGATCCTGTTATTCACAAGGTAAAAAATAACTACCAAGGAGTTCACTTTAGAGTTGTTTCACCCAACCTATTGTGAAACAAGGGTGGAACAGAAAGACCACAGAGAAAGAATATTCAACAAAGCATTTCACAGTAATTGAACTTTCCTTGTGTATAATTTGGATTTTAAATATTAAAAGAAAAAATCTACCATTAAAAAAAATAGCATAACTGAGGACTATTTCTGCTGTGTCACTTGATACAATTAATGATCACGTAACATTTTATATCAGACTGTGTCAGGGGACAGAATCCCGAACGCTGAGGTGCAGCCCATTGGAAAGGTCACAATAACACTTCATGACATCAATGGGCATATGCTTTTAATTTTGTTCACAGAGAGAAGGGTCATGCTTCTTAACGATGAAACATTCTTTTGCCGTCAGCAAAACTGTTTGCATACAGCTCTTGTTGGCTCTACAGAGCACAAACATAGAGCAGAATATTAAAAGGACTCTTCAAGGAGCTCATAACTTTGGTTTGCCTTCACCAAGTTGATTGTAGGAACTGTACTTAAGAAGACAATAATAAAATTGTGTTTTGTGGTTTTTATGAAACCTGGTTTTATTTATTACATTGCTCTTAATTTGTTTTTCTCTTGCTGTTGGAAACAGCCTCATGTCCCACTTCTATAGTGGAAGATTGTTTGAAAAAATAATGAAGAATTAATTAAAAAATCAAGCAACATATTTTTATGCCCTGCACCAAAGCTCAAAGAGCTGACACAGCATCTTACTGTTATTTGTATTTTGCTTTCCTGTAACAAGCTGTAATTCTACTCATGGACTCAAGTGCCACTAAGCTACATGTAAACTACACATCTGATCCTATCCACAGGTGGATTTTTATTAGCTTCACTTGAAAGTCAGAGATACTTGTCTCTCTATATATACATAAACATATAGATATATACATAAAAAACTTGTGGTAAATCAACTGATGCAAAGACAGATCAAAGCTGTGAGACTCCCAGAGAAGCCATGTAAATGCAGGGTCAAAGCTTCTTACTCTTCATTAGGGACTGTAGCAATAGGACAAGGGGTAATGGGTTCAAACTTAAACAGGGGAAGTTTAGATTGGATATAAGGAGGAAATTCTTTGCTGTTAGGGTGGTGAGGCACTGGAATAGGTTGCCCAAGGAGGTTGTGAATGCTCCATCCCTGGCAGTGTTCAAGGCCAAGTTGGACAAGGCCTTGGGTGATATGCTTTAGAGCAGGGTGTCTCTACCCATGGCAGGGGGGTTGGAACTTGATGATCTTAAGGTCCTTTCCAACCCTAACTGTTCTATGATTCCAGAGCAGACGAAAACCAAGGCAGAATCAGAGGACAGTTTCCTCAGAGGACAGGCACAGTCACTGGAATTCAGCTGGATTCTCAATTTTCTCTACGTGCCCACAGAGTAGGTATTTGCTATTAAAAAGAGAGGGTGCCAGCTGACTTCAGAGAGACCAAGTTGACCATGACCCAGCAATCTGCCTCTCAACAAAGAATGCTAATGGTATCCCAGGCTACATTATACAATGTATTGTCACCAAGTCAAGGGAGGTGGCCCTTCACCTTTGCTCAATACTGGTGGTGTCGCACCTGCATTAGTGTGTCCAGTTTGGGCTCCCCAGTACAAGGGAAACATAGAGCTACTGGAGAGAGTCCAGTAAAGGTCCATTAGAGCAAATAAGGGACTGGAGCATCTTCATATGAGGAATGGCTGAGACAGCTGGAACTGTTCAGCCTGTAGAAGAGGAGGCTCAGATGGGGATCTCAGAAGTGTGCACAAATACCTGAAGGGAGCTGCAAAGACGATGGAGCCAGGGACTTTTCAATTGATACCCAGTGACAGGACAATAGGCAATGAGCACAAATTGAAAGACAGGGGTTTCCCTGTCAGGAAACACTTTTTTACTGTGAGGATGACATTTCACTATAACAGGTTGCCGAGGAAGGTCGTAGAGCTTCCTTTCTCAGAGATATTCAAAAGCCATCTGGACACAGTCCTGGCCAGCCAGTTCTAGGCAACTCTGCTTGAGCAGGGGAGTGGACTTTCAGAAGTCTCTTCCATTCTCAACCATTCTGTGATTTATTATTTCTGTTACATCCAGCTTTGCCATTGCATAGGCTAAGGTGATAAACTGTGCTAGCAAGAAGCAGCATTTTCACACATGGCTGCTCAGTTATATGGCTGTTTGGAAGTGCAAATGTGCTCTCTTCAGTCACAAAAAGACCCAGTAAAATCATAATCTGTAGGCCTATCTACTCCACTTCCCGCCCCAGCTCTACAACTGTGTGGTAAAAATATCCTTATAAAAGCAAATACACTGTTACATGGAATAAATAGGTGATATAAAGAAGAAAACAAATCAGATATCCATTCAAATCTCTGCTCTGTAATAGGTGGCTAATCATATACAAAGGTCATTTTGTTTATACAAGCTACAGGAAGTCAAGCTGCATATTCCTAGTTTTTTACAGTTGCATGATTGGAGGGTTTAACTGCTTTCCCTTCCCAGATTTTTCATTATTCCACCTGCCCTCTTTTTCCTTTTCCTTTTCCTTTCTTTCCTTTTTTTTTTTTTTTCCTGTTAACTTCCAGGTCACAAAATGCTCCTTTGAGTAACACACACAGTGATCCACATTTGCCTCTAAGAAGGTAATACTTCTTATGTGCTAGCACAGACCAGATATTAACATAAATGGAAGTCATATACATACATATCAAGGAAAGAATATATCTCTCAAATGCTAAAGGCAGCTTCATAAAGAGCCATGAAATTTTAGATAATGTGTAGTTTGTATTCCCAGAAATGCTTAATTTTGGATACACTAAAAGCTGTCTGGTTTGAGTGGCTGGGAAGCAAAAGTATTGTGACAAAGGTCTTTATAGAAAAGGGGACTGATGTATGTGTCTGATCTTTAAAATCCTAAGAGAACAGTAACATGCTAAATATGTGCAAATCAAGTCTAATAAATTTTTCAGTTAATAATGACAATGTATGGAAAATTAACTTTGCTGCTGTTTAACAATACAAATGAAAAAAAAAGGACATAAAACCTTTAGGATCCTAGGTGTTGATTTGAATTAATTTGTTCATTCTTGGAACATAATTACTCCCTTTATGCTACTGTGTTTTTTCACATGGTTGTTATATCATAAATACAATGCATTAGACTTTCTCCACTTTCTTGTACTACATGTGCAATTAAAGTATAATTACTCCACAGCTGCAGACTTTTTAATTTAAATTAGTGAGTGGCTGCTGTAAATTGTCTGTAATTGTATGTGAACTCACTTGTTTTATTTTAAAACAACAATATATAATTAAATGCAACTGAAGTTTTCCACATTCCTTCTGTTCACTAAATATTTGAAACAGGTTCAGTCCTTGGGCAGAACACTTTTGCCAGGGCAAAAAGAATGGATTCCCAAGAAAAATGCAGCCTGCTACTTGCAAGATTTCCTTCTGCCTTAGAAGAGGAAGGGAGAAAAATCAAGACTACAGAATGTAAAGATTGGCTGAGTGAATATTCCCTGAACAGTAAAGTACTTTTCCCTACTTTCAGGCAGCTGCACATGAAAATTATGGGATACCAAGCAGGTATAGTACAAATCATCTGTTTCTTCAGAAAAAAAAAATCTATCACTAGTTATTGGCTAACTACAGAATAGTTTATACATGCAAATGCGGCACATACATAAGCAATTAGTATTTAATATTGTAAGTATAAAATAGATGGTAATATATGGTATATTAAAATAAACATGTACTGGAACATTTCATAACGCAATTTTGTACATCACAATTTCTCTGAATGGCAGCTCTTTCAATTTTTTTTCCGTGTTTATCGCAAACCATACACAAAATCCATATTAAAACCAGACTCTTGAGTTTGCCAAGTCAAGCACTTGAAAGTTAGCGACTTGCCTTTCCTTTGATGCTCTTGCAACTTCAAATCTGTGCCTTTTCCATTGTACAAACAACAGAACTTGGTGGGGAGGGACTGTTGGAAGGAAGCCTATTATATTGTTGTCAGGACTATGTATTAATGCAAGGAAAAAAAGGGCAAATTTTTAAGACAGCGTCTCTTCCTTCTGTAGATAATTCAGCAGCATGATGGACCCTTCGTTCTAGGTTTTCCCCAAAGAAACAGAAAGACCTTAATACTGGGGGTTTTCTTTTCAATTAGAACTGTTCCATCAACTGTACAGGACTCTGTGTGGTCATAGCCTGAGTGTCGTCTAAGCATACTCAAGAATCATCACTCTATCTTTTTTTTAGCAAATCTTGAGCTAAGTGGAATTTCACGAGACAAAGAAAAGCGCTCTTGTCACCCCTACCATTCTTCTGTAAAATACTAAAGGTCTGTGGGAAACAGAATGGTGTGGGGATTTCTAGAAAAAAATCACAAGGATCTCACAAATGTATATAATTACCATCATGAGGAAAGCTAAATACAAAAAATGTCACAAGAATGCCTTAAAAAAATGCTTGAAGAAAGAGGCGTAAGAAATGGCTTGAAGAAATGCCTAGGTATGGATTGTCCTTCAAGACACTAAGATGAGAAAGAGATCTTGTACCAAGACAGCCCTTAGTTGTATTCAGTATACATTTCCATCCATTTCCTTTCCTTATTTTTATATTCTTTCTTATACTGAACATAAAGAGACTACAAAAAAAAAATTATTAACAAAACATGATCAACAATTTATGGTTTGTTTGGGGTGGGTTTTTTTAGCAAACCTTTCCTAATGAGGAATGGTTTCCTAACAAGGAATGGTTTCCTAATGAGGAATGGACCTGAAGAAGGCTGTACCATGCTATAAGTAACTTTGTTTTGGTATTGAATACCTAACATGAATATTACAATGCAGAAAACAGAAGGCCCCATACAACCAGAAACAAACATCTGCCAAGGCATTTTTTCCACTTATGCTTTCTGCAAATGAAGTTGAGGTTAGAAATGAAACTTTTGAACAGATGGAAGCGTGCTATTTCCTGGAACTTCAAAATCCAGACAACATGTTTTGCCGTGCACTATCATTCGTATGTGGCTTATGAAAGCAAATAACAGTTTGCATTGCCACTTGTGAATGTTTATTCACTGAAACAGTTCAACTTGCAAGCTTGTAAGATGCTTCTCATCTATTAATACTACCTTGTACCAGTTAGAATCAAAAGTACTTTGCAAACATTGACAGAAGAGAGGCTCAGAATTTCCTCAAAGCTTGAGAATTCTGTAATTTGTTTTCTAAAGAAATGGGGAAAGTGAACAAAAGACCTATTAATGAGCCGTTTTTTCCAAGGGGGCTCCTATATGCATACACACCTCATGGTAGATAGGTTTGGATTTGGGTGAAGGTGGTATTTAGTTGGAATTGTAGAATACCATAAGCATGCTAGATAGCTAAGTTTCTGGAGGCACAAGAAACCTTTTAAAAAGTAGGAAAAATGTTAAGGTGATTCAAGGGTATGCTTGATAAAGTAACTGCAGCAGAGAACTGTGAATTAGGAAATAATCCCTTGTTTCAGTATCACAGACCATTATTTGACTTGGGCTAATGACAAAAGGCAAAATTTGAGTGATTTGTCAGCAGTTTGGAAACCAGGCATTCAGTGATAACTGTATGGATCTATTTACCTTCAGAGGTTACATACTGATAGAAATTTTTTTTCAAGTCTCTAAATGCCTCATTCCTACTCATAAAACTTTTTCACTACCTAGCTTTTGATATCAAGACTCAAGAGCTTTACTTTTTTGCCTTAACTTTATTTTTGGCACCGCAGTATAAAAAGCGTTAGTTTAACCATGTTCCAAGCCTGTAATGGAGGAATTTACAATTCTAGATCCTTAGTTCTATCCTTTGGTAAACATCTGTACCTCATTTTATTAACTAAACAGAACATTCCCCAGCACACCTAAATGTCTCAAATGTTTCCCAATGTCTGATAACCATCAGAGTTAAGTTTTTAATTCTTTCTTACTTTTATTACACTGTGACTAATCAGAATTGCGTTTGTGAAAATTCTTGTGCTTAGTATTTTCCATTAAAAAGAAACAAACATGTTGAAAACTCATTTCACACAATCCCATTTGAAGTATAATCCTGTATTTCTTGTTTCCTCATTGCTCTTAATGATATCAGCAGGAGATTTTTGGTTATAAAGTCCTTGATAATCAGTGTTAAAAATTTTAATTTAAATTAAAAGACTTTGGAAACCTTTCACTTGTAAATTGAGTTTTCCACTTGTTCCAAATAAAATTAGGACTGGTAAAATAGGTAAAGGAAATATACTTTGGAACGTTGTATACATTCCTGAAAATGGCAATTCTTTACCTGAAACATGGTTTAAAGATCAGTCAACACCTAGCAATCTTAGGAATATAGTGGAAATACCCCCTTTTCAACTTCGTATGAATTTTCAGTAATCCCATATGGGATGCTGAGCTTTCAACTACAAAGCGACACCTAACTCCATGTACCAAGACATACTTCCTTTCTAAATGCTGTTCTCTTCCCCAAAGCACCTGTTGCTTTCCCATGACAATGAGAGACTTAAGTTCATCAACTGGCTCTACTTCTGAAGGGAAAGTGAAGAAAGACATTTTAAGGCTCCCAGAAGCATCTGACTGACAGACTGAGGCTGCTTAGGAGAGCAGTGCAGTCTCTCCAACCACCCTCCTGAAGCTCTGCCCAAATAAATCACGATTCCTGGGCATCTGCAGCAAACTAAGCAACTACAATGAGAATAAGGTACAACAATTCCTATTAGTACTGTGTAAACCTGTATTTGTACACACCTGCTGCTCTGTGAGTAATAAACCAGGGCTGGAACATATTTTCTGGAGTGGTCTGACTCTTTATTCCTCAACGAACGTTCTGGCCCTTCCTTAGAATCCGACCAAGACTAGGATTCATCACAACTAGTGCTCCAACGTGGAGCCAGAATATTTTGTGTGTGTGGAAAAAAACAAAAATTGTCATCAGGCACAGCAGAAACCTCCTTTCTCTACTTCTCCATTCGGACTTGAGGAGTTTTACACGTTTGCCTAAGAAACAAACACATGTCAAGTACTACAGTGTTATGGAATTAGTTACAGAAGACAAAACTGGAATAGATGGAATTTTCTTTAACTTACAAGGAAAAGTACAAGACGAGAGGAAAAAGCATTTCAGAATCAGAGCAACTTCTCTTAGCTAAAGAGCACGGCCTCAAAAACACCCGCAAGCAATAACAGTAATCCCAAAGGAAAAGGTTTAAACGTAATCAAAATCAAACTCATTGATTTTTCACCAAAACACAATAGAAACTGGTGGATAGCACTCATTTTTGCAAGTATAGCAGTAATCTTTAACTGTGATAAAGCAGTAATTCTTTGAAAATAAGTCCATGGGTAGACCTGTAATATAGAAAAGAACCATGAACTCAGAATACGATTCCTTGCAAATGAAAGGCTTGAGTGTGTTCTTGTTTTAAGTAAAAACAAACCAAAAATACTAAAAAATAAACAAACAAAGCAAAAACCACAAGAAAGTTTAAAGTTTGAAAAAAAGTAAGCATTTTGAAAACTCTACTTACAGTCATTTCTATGGTTAGTAAGTTACAGGAAAAAACATAAACTAACAGATGACACATTTCAAAAGACAATATTCAATTCAGACAGCTAGTTCCTTATCTAGACATTTGAGGTATTTTTTGGACCTGATGGTAACAATTGCTTTCAAAAAGGGTTGCACAGCACCTCAAGAGATCACCTAATTTATTTAAATAATGTTTACAAAAAGATTACCATTTTCCTTTTCTTTTTCCTTTAGGCTTTTCAACTTAATGTCATTCTGCAGATCATTAGAAATATACATCACAAGATTAAACTCATAATTTTGATAACTTGTAGCTTTAATAAAATCTCTACACATTTAAATACTATGAAGCAAGTTAATATGGTTCTGTATTCATATTTCTTTGAACTTGATAGTTTACAAAATAAACTTAATTGATACAGCTCATTGGGACAATAACCATAGTGTATATCTGATGATGAAATACGAGTTGTGTCAAAGCTAAATCTAATCTATCAGTCTTTTGAATGTACTTCATTATTATTCTCTTCTAAAAGGCAATGCCACTACAATGCACATACCTAAACTTTCTCAATATTGCTATACCAGAAAGTGGAAATTAAGTTTATGGTAGAATTGTTTTAACGTAACAAAATTTTTCATCCGCAGACAACAGTTTTATATTAAAAGAAGACTTAAAGATAAACCTTATTTTACTTTCTGTAACAGATAATAACTGTAGCAATTCAGACAAGGATATATCCTCTTGAGGTTTTTGTGGTGATCACAACTCCATAGTGGGACTGCAGCATGGCGGCATAAAAGACTGCAAGACAATTAATTAAATAAATGTAATTTTCTTCTCTTTTACACCGATTCCATCTAGTCTCTCAAATGGGAAATAAAAACAACCTCCTTCCTTGTTACAGATGAGGAAACTGAAGCATAATAAAGAGTCATGCTACCCTTCCAACTGTGAGAAAGTAAATGGAAAAGGAGGGATAGGAATAGAGTCCTTCTGTCTTTGGCTTTATCTGACCACACTTATATAAAGAAAAGCCTACTGTTGTTCTTGACTGGAAAGTAAAACCTGTAGCAAGCAGATTTCTGTGTTCAATGTTCTGAAAATTTAGAAGCTACAAAACCCAAACAAAAAAAAAAAAAAAATCCCAAACCTTATTTTAAAACTAGGCTGAGTTTTTAAATTCCCAAATAGATACAATGGATTTCCATTTTTAATTCATTTTCCCAAGAAATTTGTAAGATTGAACTTCAAATTGTCCTCACTAAAATAATTAAGTACTCTAAATTCTTCACATCTGCTTTCTTTATTTTCTTCATATGTTTATGATGTGTTATTTTTTTTCTGGGATTTTGAATGGAGAGTAACAAGCCATTTGGAAGAGACCAAAATAGAAATGGAAATTATTCCTTACCTGTAATTTTATCTTCTCTATGAGGGTACCTGCTGCTCTGTTAGTGCAGTACTGATGTGTTTTCTGCCTTTGTCCCAAGCTTCAGTGATTCCTCTGGTGATTTTTCCCCCAGCTTACCAGCTTCCACTGCTGGCATTTTGAGGTAGTGCACTCACATTTGGCTCCAGGAATACTGCCACAGCTGAGGGAATATAAGACAACTAAAAAACAAGTTAGAAACAGCAGAGCAATATCCAGGCAGAAAAAAAAAATATGTTTAAAACCAATGAATGAGTTATTAACTTGGAAACCTTTGATCATTTTCCTCTCTCTTTGCATCCATTTAGAGTCTCCACGCTTTCTCAGGCATGAAGAAATTTTAGCCAAAGTCATGGGTGCAGACAGAGTAGTGGGTACCATTCAGAGAATATAAAATTATTTTAAGTGAATTTAATTTTTACTTTCTCCAGTATGAGTACCATCACACCAGCACTCTAATATAGATGGGAAACTGAAGAAATTTGGCAGATTTGGAGGATGTCAGAAAAATCCCTGTCACCCTCTGAAGTCTGAATAGAACTGGGAAAAGGAAGATGCAAGGGCTTGTCATAGATGAACAATTAGAAGGATTTGTCATTGCCTAGGGAAAAATGCAAAAAAGTCTGGATCACTGAAAAGTAGTCAAGATTACGGTTGTTGATTCCCAACTAACAATTGTAGGCATCTTGGTCCTCGGAGATGAAGAAGGGGAAAAAGCAACTAGTACTGTCAATTTTATAAGTAGATAAATTGAACACAAAACAGAGCGCATATCAACCATCCATGCTTGTACTTGCATGTAGACGATAAAATTTCACTGTCATTCTCTTGCGTTTTTTACATATAATGGTCACAAACTCCTGTAGGATTCTTAAAAGAAGATAGCATCAAAATTTGGTGTTAATTCCAGAAAATCATGACTGGTATTTGCCATAGGCTCATGACAAAGTGATGCATACTATTAGCATCATTCCTGAATGGATTAGAAATGTCATCTTCCTTGAGTGTTATGGCCAATTCCAGGTGAAAGTTAGAATTTCCTATAATTCTTCTCTACTGGGGATCATCTTCATACCGTTTTTGAGCTTCAGAGCACACAGAAAAGATGTATCTTGAAATGTGACGAAGAATGTGCTTTGCTATTCAATTTAATTTGTATTCCTTAAAGAACCTGGCCAGCTGTCTTCATACCTTCATCTCCTCATTATCTTTTGACTAGTACATGAACCAAGACAAGGTAAGTATGACTGAACTGGAGTAGATAGTCACAATTAGACACTGGTATTCTAAAATCTCGAGTAATGAAGGAAAGACCAAAAGGCTCTGAAGAGGTTGTTACCTTCAAATTTCAGGAATGTAAGTAACAAAGGTTTGCTTTACAGTCAACAGAGAGAAAAAGGACTCTGGTAATTTCTTTAAAAACCCTCCAAAAGAAATTTGCTTTGCAAATAAACAGCTCCAAATTTGTCAAGTTGCATTCTAGGAGAAAGTCTCCTGTTCCTTTTTTGTATCCTGAATATATTGAACAATAATTATTGACAACTGGAATTAGAACAGTGCCTTGAAGAGTATAAATTTACTATGCTCTTGTTTTCCAAGGTAACTCTGGAAAGATGGCAAAGAGGCAGGACAGAGAGACCTCAGAATTCTAGAAGAAAAAGTACTCTGTGGATTTGCCTGAATTAATACCATCACAAGCAGAGGTAGTCTTTTGTTCTTCTGGCAGAGACATGTTCCTGAGCCACAAGGCTTAAATTAAAGATGGAGGAATAAGCTGAAGCTCTGGTTGGAGTCAATAATATTTTCTGGCATTCTTGAACCTGAAGAGGCAAAGCAGGTTTGGACCTCTTAAAATATGCAGCTCCATTAAAATTCTCAGATCTTCTGTTGCTGCTGAGTTTGTAGATACATGTTGATAGACACAACCATCATTTCCTTCAGATCATATCCGTCTTCATAAACTGAAGACACACTTTGGTTCACTTCTGGTTTTAGAGGTCTTGCCAGTTTAATTCCACAGGTCATACCATACAAATACATCATGGTGAACTGCGGATTTTGTAGCTTCACTCAGAATCTCCACTTCAGAGCTCTGTGAAATTTCTTACTGCAGATATGGACCGTAAAATCTGAGAAGGAATCAACTTTGTATGCTAATAATGCAGTAGAGGAAAGCTCAAAGTCCATTTTATAGATTATATAAAGTCCTTTGAAGCCTTTTTTCCATACAAAGCAGTAGTGTACTTCCTAAGATTAATCTGGTGTTCACCAAGGCGGAAGGAGTAAACTACAAGATACGAAAAAAAATTAACACCTTGAAAATTCTTATGCAAATTCACTTTATATTGGTCCCTTTGTTTTTTAATTTAGTCCTAGACATCAGTCTTCCACTTATTCTTGCCTGAAATACTTTTTTTTTCATTTTGAACAGTTCTCAGATAGAGCAGGACTATCTTCATCAGTCTTATGGAGAAATAAGTAAGATTTACAACCATGCTCACTTTGCTCTGCAAGGGAATAGTATCTGAGTAATCTCAGATGTTTGAAAGTTGTTCATTCCTCCAGCAGTGACTGTGCATAATGCTCTGTATGACTTTCTCTGCTTGATATTGATCATTATCCATTTCCTTCCTTCCCTCTTAGAGAGCAGAAAAGCAGTGCTGTGACAGGATGGTTATTCCAAAGTTTTCTATAAACAGTCCTAATGAGTAAGGAAATACTTCAAGAAAACTATGGGACTTTGGAGAATTGAAAGTACTGCCTTTTGAAGAGTCGGGTTGCACTTTTCTGCGTATGAGTTCTGCAACTTAGCAGTGATACACAGTTTGTGAAGCCTGTGCCAAATACTTAGGGAAAGAAGCAAGAGTTCTGACTGCACCTATTTAAGTAGTAGGTAATGTAAGGTTTCGGAACACTCCAATCCCTCTTAGCTGAAATGTATCATTTCTGACTTGCATAAATGATCCAAAGAAGCCCTTGCAAGCTGCAAAGGAGGTGAGACAAGGAAGAAGCACTAGTTTTAGAGCATGCCAGCATGACTCACATGAAACTGGCATTTGAATATCATCTTCCTATATGGTAACTTGTGGGGTAGGTAGTAGAAGCTGACAGATTTTCTAGGAAAACTAAAACCCACTTCCAGATATTCAGAGCTCTTCTTGCACAGCTGTGAAAGGGCAGAGACTGGCAGAATGGAGCTGCAAATGAGAGTGGAAATGTCTTTGATTTTGGTATCAGGTCTTTGCCACTTTGTGGAGAAAACAAGTAATTTACATATAGCCCTCAAAACTCATTCTCATTTTCCATCAAAGAGGCAGAAAACTATTCTTCAGGCATGAGGTCAATAGCTCAAATGTGCCAGCAAGGGAAAAAATGGGGGAAAAAGAAAATAAAAATAAATCACAAGTTGAGTCTTTTGGGACAAAGGCAGAAAACCTCTTGGCTGGTCTCATGGAGTGGAGGATTCCCACGTGGAAGAAAGTGATGCTTGCAAAAATCACTGATTAGTTAATTAAAGAAATGCAACTGAAATCCATTTGTATTTTTATTTAAATATTGCAATTTTTTTTTGCTTTGATTTCAGAGTAATTCTGTCAATTTTCAGGTGCTGCAGAAGCTAAAATGATGCTTTACAATGGATCTAGCTGCAGTCCCACCTCAGGAAAAACTATTCCCTCATAAAAATGTATAAACTACATCATATATTACTAACACTCTGTGTGATGAAGGGATTGTAAAATACTTCATTTCTCATGATTTGTACAATGTGTCTACACACACACAAAAAAAAAAAAAAAATCAGAATAACCCTTCTGAATACCTAGGGACAAGATTCAGGGACAAAGAGATGCAGCAAGGGACTGAAAATTGCAAACCTTCTAGGCAAAAGTTGCTAACAAAAAAATAAAATGTTACTCTTTTTTTAAATTTTCTTTCAAGTACTGCATTAACAGGTTCTCTCCTTCCAAAAGAGCCGTACCTATGCATTGTACCTTTAACCCATTCTCTCTTTTTGTCCTGGTTTCAGCTCTAACACTTATTTTTAATCCTTCCTAGTAGCTGGTGCAGTGCTGTGTTTCAGCTTTAGTCTGAGAACAATGCTGATAACACACTGGTGTTTTAGCTGTTGCTGAGCTGCACTTACCCTGATCAAAGACTTTTCAGTCTCATGCTCTGCCAGTGAGGAGGGGTACAAGAAGCTGATAGGGAGCAGAGACAGGACACCTGACCCAAACTAGCCAAAGGGCCATACCACAGCATGTCATGCCCAGTATTGGGGAAGTTACCCAGAAGGGACCAATTGCTGCAAGGGTCAGGCTGGGTATCAGTCAACAGGTGTTGAGCAATTGCCTTGTTCATCACTTGTGTTTATTGGAGGTGTTTTTTTCCTTTCCTCTTTTAATTTTATGTTCTGTTCCCTTGTTATTTCCCTTCTCATTATTATTAGTAATGGTAGCAGCAGTATACTGTACTTTAGTTATTAAACTCTTCTTATCTCAACCCAAGGGGTTTACCTTCTTTCAATTGATTGTTCTACCCATCCTGCCTGGAGGGGAGAAGGAAGAGATTGAGCAAATGACTGTGTGGGGCTGAGTTACCATCTGGGCTTAAACCATGACACTTTTGATGTTTCCCACTTTCAGTTTTTAATATCAGTATCCATAGGATTCAAAGTCAGAACAGAAACAAACAAAATCTGAGACTGAAGATGTCTTTGGTGTTGAATGTTTGAATTATCTTCATTTACCCAACAAGTTTTACTGGCCTTTAAGACTATGACTTTACTTATAACATTTCACATCACAACACTTATTCCTTCAATCCTTTACACTATAACTTGTATTTTGTGTGTATTTTTAAGTGCATTCTTTGGGGAAAGGGGTATGTCTTGTCTATATTTCTTTGACCTACAAATGATCAACATCAAGCCATAGGTCTGAACTTTTGCCACATGTAGATTTGCAACAGGAACCTTTTCATAATATAGAATTGAGCTCACCGACTTCATATTAAAGAAGTAAATCTGGCATTAAAAATAGCAGCTATTTTTAAGAAAATTGGCAAATTGCACAGCGCTTATTACTGATGATTCCTTGCAAAATGTGTTGGCTGGACTACTAACATTTTTAGCGAAATGTCCAAGTGTCCCAAAGGATTAGAGTGTAGGTGCCTTATGAAAAATATAGAGCTTCAGTATGAAAGAATTGTGATGCTAGATCAAAATAATAATTACTGACTAATATAAAAAGTTAACTTGACCTCAAAAAATGTCATTCTATTTCCATTACCAACTCATTTGCCCTCTGAAACTTGTATGCATTTTAAGGAAAATGTGTACATAATACTTATGGCTATTTTAATGACAGGCAGATACAATGGTCTGTGGTTTAGCAATGAGAAACATGCTGAGACAGCTGCAAATTTCTCCTAGTAAGAGATTAGCCAAAGGCATGGAAAGAGATACCATAGTTACACAGAGGCTGTCATAAGCGCAATCACTCTTTTTCATGGGTAGTATTTTGCTACAGTCTACGTACCTACTTATATTGCAATCACATTCTTTTTATGAACCACAAGGCGTTGCTAGTCACTGTATATATATGTATTAGTCCTATAAATCTTTACCTAAAATTAAGATGAGGTGTTTATAGTCTGAGCAGTTGTACAGTGAGGTTGTTTCTTAATTTATTCATACAGCCCCTTAAATAATATTAGAAGCACTTATCATTATTTACTATTGACACATGGCAGATCATTGATTTATCCTGTAAGTATTTCATATCACACAGTGTCAAAGCAAAAGCCAAATTCTTTCATGTGATGAAAGTTAGTAACAGCTTTACAGTGAAAAAAATGTCATGTGAGAAATACATTGCCTTATTAGCACTGACTGACCAAAACCACCATATGTCTGGCCTATCGGAAACATCCTAGAATAACCTATGTACAACATTTATATGATGAATTTCTGCTTTTTCTAATTATGTATCATTACTACTGCCAATTTATAAGCCTGGAAGAGGAAGAGGAATAAATACGTGAGTGAAGAGGCTACCACAATATCAATACTTCTTTTCAACGTTGGCAGAAAAACCAGTAATACTTGTTCCATTTTTTCCCCTCTGCTGCTGCTTAGAGAGCCTACACATCTGTTGCTCATGCAGAGAAGAGAGATCAACAACTAATGTATCTGCACTGCTTACACTGATGTCAGGCTCAGTTGCAAGAAAAATGCCATTTTCTTATATCCAGGGACACATTTTAGCTCTCTTGTATTATGGTGTCTTACTCAAGCGGTGGTTATGACAGCACTGATGGTAGTTGAGTCACAACTAATGCTGCCTCCCAATACCGAGAGTCTCAGTAGCCCACTGCAAAGCATTACTATGTAAAGGTGGCTAACAGAGCTCATGCTTTGTACCAGAAAGGCTATGAACAGCATAATTTAGAAATTGAAATATAAACAAAATTATTGCCTCTCTTTTAAGCAGCTGTAATTAATTTAGAAACAATCCAGCATCTGCAAGTGAGAAAGAGTAGGCAGTGTAAAAATGCGAGCAGTATTTATAGGTAGCAACAGAACTGCATTGATTCAGAGTAGCAGGATGCACATACTGAACACCATTTGGCTCCATGGGCAGCCAGTTGGTGTGTTTGGATGGTGCATTTTCTCATCTTCCAAGGATGTTATTCAATTTTTAGTTTCTCTTAACTCTGGATGCCATAATGTTAAATTAGATTAAATGGAATATTACAAATATCTGACTTCAGGCTCTTCCCAATATTGTCTTGGGATGCAGATAAACACTCTCAGTATGGATTTCTCTCCATCCTGGCAATATTTCTGTTCTTTTCACACCAGTTGTCTATCTCTGGTATTGATCTGGATAGCAGATTTGGATTTGGAATGTAGATAAATATACTCAATATGGATTTTTTTCTTGGCCCGGTAGTATTTCTTTTTTATTTCTTTCTGTCCTTGTAATATTTATTTTATCCTTTTATTCCCCCCCCCCTCCAGTACTCTATTTCTAATATTGTTTTGGCATATAGTTACATAGTAATATATTAGATATCGATTTCTTTCTGTTCTGCAGTGTGCTTTTCCCCACATATTAAAAATAATAGCCAGTTTTCGGAGCGGCAATTGTAGTTGCTTCTGCCTCTTATAAAAGTGTGGGTGTTCAGCTATTCCAGAAGCCACATGCTCATTTCCAAAAGATGATCCTTTATGACTCATCAGAAAAAAATACTTTCACTTGTTCATAGGAAAATATTGTTCGCTTTCACCTTCTAGAGATTTTCAGAGGTTAATAATCAATGCCTGTTATGCATTACACCTGATGGTTTTGGTTCTTTTGCATTATTAATATAAGCATTATTAGTAGCATCATACTGACAAGTCAATTCTACAGCACATATACTGATTGCCAATTTTTGATGAATAGATACAGATCATCCTGTTTATCATAGTATGATCCATACTATGATGTATGTTATCTTCATAGACTCATGAAGAATATGTTGTCTTCACAGCTCATAGCTGTGCATTTTCAGAGCATGAATATTTTGTAAACTTCTCTTATATTGCATTTGATAGTCATCACAATCCAAAGCTTCCCAAACTGACAGAGAATGAAGGGGTTTTTTTGCTCAACTACCTACTGAAGACCACACTGTAGAGTGTCTTCCTATTCAACATTCTATCCGAGCCACCATCTTCCTGTTCAACATTAAGTACCTCAATGCTAGGCAGTAAGCTAATCATCACAGCTTTCTTTTAGAGTTATCAGAGAAACCAAAGCTCCTTCAGAAGATAATTAATCTGGTTTACCTTAGGACAAACTGAATAGCCCTCTGAAATAGAACAATTCGCTCCAATACTAAAAAGGTAAATACCTTAGAGCTCAGGATGGTCACATCACTCTTTAGAAGAGTCCTAACTCACACAAAGTCCACTCCACATATTGTAAGTAGTACTTCATGTTAAACTATGCCTCATTCCGCAAGCAGTTCTACTGAATCAAACTAAAAGCTTAAGGACATGGTACTATTTCATTACTACAATGGTTCAAAGCTGCACTAGGGTAGGTTTAGATTAGAAATTAGGAAGCACCTCCTTACCCAGAGGGTTATCAAACACTGGAACAGGCTTCCTAGAAAGATGGTCATCGCCCCAAGCCTGACAGTGTTTAAGAGGCATTTGAACAATGCACTTATTAACATGCTTTAACTTGGTCAGCCCTGAACTGGTCAGGCAGTTGAACTAGATGACTGTAGTAGGTCCTTTTATTAACATGCTTTAACTTGGTCAGCCCTGAACTGGTCAGGCAGTTGAACTAGATGATTGTGGTAGGTCCTTTCCAGGTCGTTTCCAACTGAAACAATCTGCTCTGTCCAATTCTACTCTATTCTATTTCACTTGAAAAATAGCAATGCATATTTCTCTACGTCTTCATAAAATACCAGCTGAGGGACACTCCCCCACTCCAGTGCACACTTTTTCAGTCATGTCACAGCTCCAGGATCTCAAGATGAGACCCAGGATGCACCGCTTCACCTGTGTTCCTATAATCTAGTTTCTGTAGGAAAGACAAAAACTTATGGGCTGCCCAGGAGCCATGACATGCTCTAAGCTAGTCCCAAGACGGATGCCTGGGAAACAGGGACCCCCAAAGACACTGCAGTATGCACTTTCATGCAGGTCACATGCAGCTTCTGTTTCTCTTACTCAAAGGTAGCCTCTATTACAAGTAAAGCCTGGCATCTGGATCTGCCCTTCAAAAACCCCTATCCAGAGACCTCCTGTGTGGAATACACACTATAAATGACAGAAATATAAAATTCTTTCTCCTCAGCTCTTATCTAGCTGCAAAATGTTGACATCTACTCTTTCTAAAGGGCTCCTTCGTTTAATACAAAGGCTTAGCATTTTTTTAATGTCACTGTCAGTTTTATATGTAATGCTGCTATACTTTGTAGTTTTCAACTGATGGTAAAATTCCTCTGCTTTAAACAGAAATTTTCCTTATTTTGTAAAAAGGAAAGGAAACAAAGCCAAGACTGTGGCCAGCTTTTTTAATGAAAATAATTATATTAGAAAAAGGTTGCAAGAAGAAAAATATATTAAAAGTTAAAAAAATAATAGTTCTTTGTATTTTCCCCTTTTTTAATCATTTTTGTTATAATTTAGATAGGGCAGTATGATCAAATTTTTATGTTTATTTATCAAATTATTGCAGCCAATCATATAGAAAAAATTCATTTCCTTCCTCTCACAACAGTTTCTCAGTCTAGAGGATAATGCCACAATGTGCCTGGTATATCTCACCTATGCACATAATCATTTCATAATTGTTCTCAGGTGTTCCTGAACATCCTGTTTTGCTGTGGTATAATGCTCAGGAACACAAGCACTCATTTCTTTATATGAAGTAAAAATAATTCTGGTTTTAGTTAAATTATCATTGCCTTTTTCCTCCTACCCTCTCCTGCAGGCTACATAGACTCAAAAGAGTCCGTTCTAGAACATCACAAGTTAACTCAGTACTCAGCTTATTCAGACTTATTGTATTCCTTTTCCATGGTTAACTCTTAATGTCAGCCCTCTCCCTTTAATATGCAGACAAATTTGGAAATCCTTCCATAATATTTGGTTTTACATGCTGATGGTAAATAATTTCCACCTGAGTTTTCTTAACATTTGAATTCTGAGTACCATACCATTCATGCTATTTCTAATTCATTATTCATGCATTACCTTATTAGATCCCCATGTCTGAATAAAGTGCAAAATATCAAGTAGACCACATTTTTAAAAATCAATTGGTTTTCTCTCATTATTCACTTGACTTTTTTGCTTAGTGACTGATACCATAGGTATTAAGAATTTGGTATCATCATTTTTTACAATAGTGTTGTTAAATATGCTTACAGAGGTGGACTAGCAAAAAACCTCCTACCTCCACTGGTTTTATCTCTAATGTAATACTTAATTAGTAACAGCCCAAGATGTGGAAATGTAGGTGCTGCTTTTGAACTCAGTATCCTGTAGAAGACAGGATAGTACTTCAGCGGTTAATTGGGTTACTTTTTCTGCACATAAAGGATGCAAACTTACAGAAAATGCTTTGAGGTGAATATAGACTTTCTTAGACCTTTCAGTAAATTCTTCACAAGGCTCTTCTGCGATATACTTACATCACCAAGGCTGTTCAGTTCCTTTTGTTTCTTTATGCTTTTACATTATACATGATAATCACATATGGGTTATTTCATTTGAAAATCAGAAACTTATTATTCGTTACTTCTTAATACCGACTCTCTGTACAGTTCTTTTCATTTTTCTCAAAAGTGGTTTTAAAACCACAGAGCACTTTAGAGTTTTTCCTTTTACATGTATAGACTTTGGGGAGCAGAAAGAGGAGCTACAAAAATATTGTACTTACTACATGTTAGGGAAAAGTAGTTGTTTTTTTATAATATGCTATTCTCTTAACACAAAGAAGCACTCACATTTCCAACAGCAATCTATATTTTTCTGGGCACCTGAATTATGTCTATTAAAATCTGGCAAAACCTGGAAAGACAGAGACCTTCATTCACCTGCCACCTGGTTTCAACAGCTTAGACCAACTTTTAGTCATAAATTTGAATTCCAGTTTGCTATTGTCTCAAAACAGCTTTGCAGCTGTGTGGGAAATGAATAAAGAAAGGCACAACATATAGTATCTGAACAAACTAGAAGGCAGGACAAATACTGGGGATTGTAAGGCGATTAGTTTTTTCCTTTTAGTGGGTGGTAGGTCTTCAAGCAGGTTATAGTAGCCATAGTACTGAATCAGCACATATGATGGCCAATATAGAAAAGGTCTGGCTTTTTCTTAGCATCACTCCTAATGATGCACGAGATGAGTCCTGAGGATTGCTGCCATCCATGGAGGACAAGAAAAGTCCAACTCCTGAAAAAAAACAGACCTACGAGTATGCAACAGAGGCATAAACCCTTGAGAACAAGAGTCTTTAGCTTCTGTGGATTCCTCACAACCTCACAGTGGACAGAACTTCATAATCTTGACCAATAAGGAAAACCTATCTTCTGACAAAATGTTAGGAAGAAATCTCCTCAAGGTGATTTTAATTAGTGTTTTTCCCTTTTGTGACCTCTTTTTTCCTATGCAAATGTAATCCAGACACAAATTTTTACTTACTGCTTGTTAAATGCTCACAATATATATAAAATGGCATGCATTCTTTTACAGTAATAGTGCCATGTAATACTAGCCAGGAAATGTTTCAAAGCACACACATATTACTTTTTTCTATTTCTATTGCTATTTTTAAGTTCTATCTAGTTCTTTTTGTTTATATTATGCATGTGCACACATTTTACATGTGTATAATCAGATTTCCATTGGTATGTACAAAGTTAAGTGTGGGCAGCATTCAAGCAAGGTTAGCTTCAGAAGAAACACATCTGAGAAAGGATGCAAGAGTGGAATTGTATATCAAACATTTAGGAAGTATCCTTCCTTCAAAGAATGTCAAAATGATTTAAAGACTTGTACATGCAGAAAAGGAGACATGTAGAGCTCTCTGTGGAATAGAAGGAATATAATCCATTCAGCACACACTACATTTCACTACAACCAAAGCGTACCAGAAATTTAGTGCCTCTGCAAGGAAGACTGCAATAAAACAGCATGGACACACAAACACCTGCATAGGGTAAATACCACACTAGCTAATTATGGCCTGACACTGCAAACAATTAATAAATACAAGCAAAACCAGTCATCAATATGCGTGATGGGGTGCAGGTGTTCATGCTTACACACACGTGTATGTCTTCAGAGTGCATTTTAATCTGTTTTATATTGATGAAGAACTCTGCTGACTCTACATGAGCCAGCTTCAGTGTGCACTTGCAGCCCAGAAAGCCAACCTTACCCTGGGCTACATCAAAAGGATAATGACCAGAAGAAGGTGACCCTGCGCCTATAACTCTGCTCTCATGAGACCTCACCAGGAGTATTGTGTGCAGTTCTGGTGTCCTCAGCATAAAAAAGGACATGGAACTGTTGGAACAAGTCCAGAGGAGGGCCACGAGGATGATCAGGGGACAGAAGCACCTCCCGTATGAAGACGGGCTGAGAAAGTTGGGGCTGTTCAGCCTGGAGAAGAGAAGGCTGCGTGGAGACCTCAGAGCAGCCTTCCAGTATCTGAAGGGGGCCTATAGGGATGCTGGGGAGGGACTCTTCATTAGGGACTGTAGCGATAGTACAAGGGGTAATGGGTTAAAACTTAAACAGGGGAAGTTTAGATTGGATATAAGGAAGAAGCTCTTTACTGTAAGGGTGGTGAGGCACTGGAATGGGTTGCCCAGGGAAGTTGTGGTGGTGTTCAAGGTCAGGTTAGACACGAGCCTTAGGTGACATGGTTTAGTGTGAGGTGTCCCCGCCCATGGCAGGGGGGTTGGAACTTGATGATCTTAAGGTCTTTTCCAACCCTAACTAGTCTATGATTCTATAGAGATAGAACACCATATTTTTAGGAAGTTTGAGTGCTTAATGCTTATGTGAAGAATTTGTAATTCCCCTGTTTCTCTTACCCATTAAAAAGCAGAGATGACAGCACTTTTATTTTGCTTTCAGGCATTGTATATGATGAATGTTACATGTATTTCTGTTAATGTAATTTTGAACCGATAATATAAAATGTGTCAATTGGAGAAAAGGAACCATCAAAATTTTAAATCCCAGTCATACAAGACAGAAGGAACCAGAAGACTGTACTGTAGTGATGCACCCAATACTTACCATACTCAGAAGCTTCTATGTAGAAACATGGTAAATCGATGTTATTGATAAAAATGCACTTGTTTGCTATACTGTAAATGAAGAGTTAGCAAGGTGTACAGACTTTGTACAACTGGTTTCAAAGATAAATGCATATCATACTATAACACGTTTGATCTTTACTGGTAGTTGAAGAAGAAGTCAACTCTACTATCTCCTCTGCTTACCTGAGAAGGTCTGGCACACTGCTTACCATGTTCAAGCAATTGCAAAGTAGGCCGAGAAAAGCGCGCAGGACCAGGAAGTCCAATCCCAGTATGACTCTTCCCACACTTCTTTAGTCTTCCCAATTCATGTCTTCTCTGTGCACCAAATTTCCTGTGCACTTTTTTTTAACTTGTTGGTAACATGTCAGGTTGGTATCATACCTACCCTAGTTGTTTTCACTTTATTCCCAGAGGAACAGCTCCATCCCTTACGATCTGGAAGAACTTTACATTCCTCCCCTTCAAGACATGGTTGCATGTGGCACCACCATTTCTGCTCCACTATTGAAGCTACAAGAAAGGAAAACAAACACGTTTGCATGTTGCTGAAATGAACACTTTAATGTCACTGTGTTGCAACATTTATTTTTCAGGAAAATGTTAGAAATGTGTTGACTAACAGCTAGTTTGTGATTTTTCAGCCAAGTCAGAATCTTCATAAGAAATTAGGTCTCAATTTGTACAAGGTGCTATGTGCTTTGAAGTCAATCTCTTTACTATGTTTCTCTTTCTAATTTACTGCAGTTCAGGAACTAATTTCAAAGCAATTTTTTTTCAGCCCTCCTTTTTATTTGTTCAGTCAGATTCAAAGTTTGAAGTACAATCTCTTCTTTGGAGTTACTGCATTTTGCCTGATCTACTATATAGTCTAGCATAGCCTTCTTAGAATTATTCCTCAATGATGACATATTTACAGCTTCTCTGACAGCCAAAAACACGTCAACAGTAAAGATATCATGTAATGAGTGAATCCATCCTGCTGAAAAATCAGCTACTATATTCCCAAATAAAACATACGAGCCTATGCCAGATTTGTTAAGAGAACATTAATATTGCACTGTGAATAGGAAAAATAATGTTGGTCTAGAAAGACGAAAAAAAAGCCAGAACTGTTCTCTGTTTGTTTGCTTGTTTGTTCCTCTATAATAAAAATAAAAATATAAATAAAATGTAAGACTGCAACACATGAAAATTATATGCTCATATAGATTTGCATAAACACTTTTAATTAAGAGAATTTCATGCAACTCCTAGGGCACTCTGTTAGATAGATCAAATTTAGCATCTCAAGAAGTCTCTTTCACCAGCACCTGATAATTTTGCTTAGCATTTCCACAGAGTAATAGCAAATAATTCCTTTTTCCCATCTTCTTCTCATTCACCTTGGGCATGCCCTTCAAAACGCAGCAGCATTTCTACTCTTATTTTAAACAGTTAAATGCAATGGAGTGGTTATCACTGATGAAATTAAGCCAGCAAAATCCCCTAGGAACATGCAGCAAAAGGAAGCAATAGAAATAGTCGCACCATCAACACAAGAAGGAGCTGCCCGGGTGGTACCTGCTACCTGCCCAGGGAAGCAGGAGCACTTCACTGTCTGTGATCTTTCTTCTATCTTGTTCTTATTGCAACATCTGTGGAGTGCCACCACTTCACAGGTCCCGGTTTTAACATGGTGAGCTGTGAAAATAAGATGATGAGCAATTTGACAACATTGTGAGGTAGCATCATACTACTTCAGGGTTTTTTAATTAGAAATGCATTACACATGGTTCTGTAAGGCAATCTGCCATGCATGAAACTAGAATTAAAATGTTACTGACACTAGAATGTGAAGTTGATTTCTTTTACAAATGTAGTATAACCATCTCATGCAGAAAACACTGGCTAAATTCAAACAATTGGAGAAGGCTTCATATGGGACAGTTCCAGTGAATCAGGAAGCAGAAACATAAAACTAACCTAGAAAATATGTTAATTTCTGGACTCCCATAAACTGCTGTATAACTCTACCAAGATTTTTTTTTTTCACCTTTAGGGAGAAACTTTGAAATGGAAGTGTTTCAATGTTGAAACACCCATGCATGCACAGTTTTTCAGAATCTATGTCTCCAGAGTTTATGTCCAGGGCAGAAGCAGTTTTCAGTATGATATCCCAAAACCTTCATACAGATGAAAAGAGAAGAACTGGCAGGATAGAGGGACAGCCCTCAAACAAAACCCAGAAATAAAATCTAAAGAGTCACATTTGATTTTTGCCTGACACTGCAAAGTCTGGGAACATGGGGAACCGAGGTTTTCAAACACAAGAGGCAATAGGACAATTTTCATTACCCCCTATCCAGTAAACATCACCCTCACCCATGTTCCTCTAACGGATCACCAGGACCGTGCTACTGGAACCCTATGAGAAGAACAACTTGTTAAGAGGAAAGCTTACTAAACTACACTTCCTGTTTCAGCATCCAGCTACCAAAAGATCTGTAGTTCAAAAAAAGTAATTTTAACTAAACTTACAGTGGTTACTGATACAAGATCAGGTATTTCTAGGGTTAGCTCATTTCCATCAGAAAGAATCATAGAATTATGGAATCATAGAATAGTTTGGTTTGACAAGGACCTTGAACAGTCATCTAGTCCAACCACCCTGCAATGAACAGGGACATCTTCAACTAGATCAGATTGCTCAGAACCACATCCAGCCTGGCCCTGAATGTCTCCAGGGTGGTGCATTCCCCACCTCTCTGGGCAGCCTGTTCCAGTTTTACCACCTTCATCATAAAAAACGTTTTCCTCACATCCAGCCTGAATCTCCCCTCTTTTAGTTTATAACCATTACCCCTCATCCTATCACAACAGGCCCTGCTAAAAAGTCTCTCACCATGTTTCTTATAGGCCCCTTTTAAGAACTGAAAAATCTGAACTTTTAGCTGGTGTTGACCTACAACCTTGATAGGAAGGAATATTAATTATGCATATACATGCTTTAAGAGTACCCTTTAGTTCTCTATTTCCGCTGCTGTTAAACTTTTTGTATGCTTTATGCAAAGCAGCTACCTTTTGTATTCCAAATAATAAAACAGAAGCTTCCATGAGAAAGCTGTACTAGCAAGCTTTCAAGCAAACATTGATCTCTGATTGCATTTAGTTACTATTGCACAATATCAGTTCCCAAAAGACCTGAAGAAGGAAAAACAAACTTGATGTAGGCTATGGACCCCAAGAATGTGCCTAGAGGCAAAAACAACTGGCAGCAGCAAGGTATTCCATCAACAAAGCGTAGACTACTAAACATTTCATTCAGGCAATTTTCAGTAGAACAAAGTCCACTGAAAAGTCTGATCTTTGTGATCATTCACAGCATCGTACTTTGTTAGGTTACATTATACTCCACCACATCATGCTGCACTACAGCTGAAATAACACAATGTGAACAACTAGTCCATGATCCATCATTCTGCAATATGCTGAAATTTCACATAAAAATCAGAAATCTAAGAGGATTTTTTTTGCTTAAAATCTCTTTGCTTTGTTTTTTTAACTATTTATTATTTCTAATTCAAGAAAGGATGAGGAAAGCAATTCATACTACCTGCCTGTACTTTGCAATCTGTGATATTTTCATACCTTTACTTTTAATTATCTTCCAAGCTATTTCAGTGGTATACATGCCAATAAGACAATTTAAAAAATATATTAATTTTTCTTACTAAAGCAGTTGTAAGATTGGGGTGGGTTGTTGTTTTTTTTTTTGTGAATATAGCAAAAATATATTCTAGGATATATTTTGAATATATAATATATAGTAGAACAAACACATGCTGCTTTTGTAATTTCACATCAATTTTTATTTTGATAGGCAATTACATCTCTTATACCTACACATGCTAAAAGAAATTCACTAACATATATTATAGGAAATGACATAAAAAACCCAAACAATCTACAAAAGAAAGTACATTTAGTGGTAAGAGATGAACTTTGTCCCATATAATTTTTCACTACATTAGTTTTCAGTTATTATTTGTATTTCGATGCATATCACTGATCCTGAAATTTTGCCTCCTCACTCTCCTATTAAATAGCTTTACACTGCTCTACCAGGTCTACAGAAATGTCATGCCTGCTAAGTAAAATGTGTGCCAAGAGTCACCTGGAATGGAAACCAGTGAAAAGAGCTGTTGCAAAATTCTGTGAGGGAAAAGTTCACACTGAAACAAAACTTTTAAAAGAATTGTTTTGTAGTAATTAGGGGGAGAATATCAGGCATTTTAAGACTTTTATGGAAAATGAGTGAAATTAAATTAAACAGTCACATTCATGTACTATACAGGAAAGGATCTCAAAGGATGAAAAGATGTGAAAACTGGTAGAGAACAAAAAAATAATCACATACTATTGATAGTATTTGGAGAATCTTTAACAAAGCTGCTTTGAAATTTTTGGTATAAAACTAAAACTACTTAGAAAAGTATACAAAGATATTTCAAGCACTGAAAATCTAGGCCAACCATCCTCTAGTTTCTATCTACCATGTAGAGTATGAAAAGAATATTCCTTGAGAGGAAGTGTAGGGATTTTAGCTCCTTATGTTATCAAATAATTAAGTTCCAGGGCAGTAAGTACAGTATCTGTCACATTCATGTGAAATGTAAGCCTCTGTACAGTAGATAAAGGATTTCCCACGACCTAATACAAATTAACCTCATTAAGCCACTGAATCATTCCCTGAAAGAAGGATGGTACTTCAGGAGATACACATTTTGGTTTTGTTTTTTTCTCCTAGTACAGTCTTCCAAGTATGCTGCTTGCTTTGCAGAAAACGTTTGAGGAACTAAATGACATTTCTGGAATTCTACAGAAATTCATTATTCAAAATCACTGCAAACACTCAGTCCTTCATGCTCTACTATTGCAAGTAATCCTTCCTGAAATCCATGTGAAGGACTACAGAAAGCGATATCTATGTATATAGATTGTGAAGTTTTACTGATGATTATGCATAACATAACATATGTATATATTATGTTCCGGAAGATGTAACACTGTATTATGAGTGCATAACTAGGAAAATAGACATAACCATATCTCACCCATTAGTGGTATATCCTGTAATTAACCTGACACTTTTATATCATTTTTCATGTAGTGAAATCATCAATAGTTATCCCATAAATCAGTATGCTAGTGGTACAACAAAAACTTAAATGTTCATAATCATGATCCTGGAAAAAAATAAAGCTAAGTAATTATTATTTTTCAGTCTACGTAAAATTGCACTTAAAGACTATGTATAAACATACACAGGAAAGACCTTTAACTATATACAAATTCTACCTGTTCTTGTCCCTTCATGGCAACTTTTTTTTTTTTAATCAGGTGAATGACATTTCAGTCATATTTTTACGCTGAATCTGGCTTCTAAGTTATGCACAAACCTAGCATTAAATCAAGGAAAGTCTTCTGAATTCCATTGTTTGTTATCATTGCTATTTCCTAGCCCCACCACTCAAACATTGGTGTTCAGTTCTGATACCCATCTTCTCAACCATATGATTCTTTTCTTTCTTGTAAGTTGCACAAGCCATGCACTAACACATACACTGGCCATTAACAAAGAAAGAAGAAATCATGCTGCCATGGACTAGATTACAGTAGCTACATACAAACAGTATAAAAAACCCCAACCAACCAAACACCACCAAGGCGCTAGTATATGCTCTCTGCAAAGACACTACCACAACTGGGTGATGCAGCTAAACTCATTTAATCTCTAACATCTATTGAAAGAAAAAGATCCCTTGTCCCTTTTCACACCCTCCTTCATCCCTTGTTTACATGAACATTCTCATTTGATGATAACGACAGTAAACCAGGGACACAGACCAGCAGAATAATATGTGTATATATATATATATATATATATACTATATATATATATAATGTATTTTTTGTGGTAGTGTTAGTTCTCTGCAGGCTTATCTTCACACCTGGGTGTAGAGACTAGTGAGAATCAGTTTCAGCCATAAGGAAGCGGCAGGAGCAGGCAGCCTCAGATACGTGATTACTGCTGTGGAAACTAGCTCCTACATTGGCTTACAGGCATTGCATCTCTGCACTCTTACCTGAAATAAATGTATTTTATTCTCTTGCAGATAATTCCTCCAAGATCAGAGAGACTATGTAAAGTGTGCAAAGTTTTGTCTGATTATGTCTGTGTGGGTTTTAAAGCTTTTCGCAAAAACAAAGCTTTAGCTGAAACAAGAAGCAACAGATCAGCAAGAAGGAGAGGATTGGCAATTACTCTAAACCATGAGTTTCAATCCATATTACATCTAATATTATACAGTCTTTTGCCTTTTTGTCATCTTGGGTATAATTTGAAGATGTTCCATATGAATACTATAGTAACCCAGTCTTTCAAAGTAGGCACATAAGTAGTTTTTATTCATGTAAACCATATCCACATGAGTAATTGCATTAAGGACTATAATGGAATTACTTTTTTTAATAACTATCTGCAAGGAAAAAGAAACAATACTTCAGCAGATTATCAACCTGCTTCATCTGTTTCCCTGAGTGATCTGTCACTATTCTATACCACAGTATTGAAACAAGTGATTAAACAGAGGTAGGTTGTTGATATCAAATAAATAAAATTAGTGTTTATAACATAACATTTTCCAGATTAGGCTCTAAATCACTGCCCTACTCTTAAGTGTCCAGGAAAAAAGTGGGTTTTCTTGTTCACATAGTCTATTTATTGGCTTTGTTCATACTGATTGACATGGAAAAGAAATGTAGCTTATGTTTCTGCTACACTTCATCAATTTCAATATGTCATATCAGTCTCAGTTTGTCACTGTAGATAGTGAGGACACAAATAAACTTGCAAAATTTCTCACACACAAGAACACACTCGTACAGTATTGCTGCATCTTGCAATAGCTCAGTAAGTGTTAGTAGTTGCCACATCTAAATAATCAAAATCTTATACAACCACAGCTAAACCAGGATTTCCATATGTTTTCTGTTTAAACATCAGATATATCAAAAGAAATAGACTGTACAGTTCCTTCATTCAATTAATTCCTTTTTCTTTTTAGTATATTCTGTTATATCTACCTATCACCTGGTACAGAAAAACTTAGTCTATTCATATTTTATCTGCAACTGTGCTGATATTGCTCCAGCTGTGTAGCTAAGAACATAAGCAATGTGAAGCTTTTTGTTAAACATAAAACCTTTCACTTGACCAGTCATTAGAGTAACTGAGGAAAAAAAAGCAGACAACGTTTTGGGAACACGAGCTTCAGTTTGCTTGTATGAACACAAAGCAAAGCACACTTTCATTTCAGCTCCATGGGCCAGAGGGAGAGCTGGCAGTTGAGATCAGGGAAAGCAGAGGCATCTCCTATACTAGTTACAGTATACGGCATGCACCAAGCCACTGACTCCCAAAGAAGCAGTGATGGACACACATTGAGAGGAATCCTACTGAACATAACATTTAAAGATCGGATTCAAATCCCTTTGAAATCAGTGGGCTGGTTTGATCAGTGGTTTTGGATCACAACTTCAATGACAAAATGGAATTCTCTATTTTCAATGAAGGCGATGTCTGGGTTTGCAACTGAAATATTTATTCCGATGATTGCAAATGTAGCACCTATTAGAGTGATTGAGAAAATGATGATATATAGTCTAGTCTCCGTGACTGAAAAGTATGACGAATTCAGTTAGGACAAGGGGTAATGGGTTAAAATTTAAACAGGGGAAGTTTAGATTGGATATAAGGAGGAAATTATTTCCTGTTAAGGTAGTGAGGCACTGGAATAGGTTGTTCAGGGAGGTTGTGAATGCTTCATCCCTGGCAGTGTTCAAGGCTAGGTTGGACGAGGCCTTGGGTAATATGGTTTAGGGCGAGGTGTCCCTGCCCGTGGCAGGGGGGTTGGAACTTGATGATCTTAAGGTCCTTTCCAACCCTAACTATTCTATGATTCTATGTTTTAAACCATCATAACAGCTGTCCTGTTTTTCATCAAACAGTGCATTTACTAAAAGTTCAGTATTCAAGCAGTGAAATTGTTTTTGAAATCTAATAAAATGTGGTTACACTTTGGACCTAAAAGCACAAATGCTGGGGGGCGGGGGGGGTGGAGATAAATTGTCTCCACGTTTTCTTAATCTTATTTTAATACAGCATTTTTTATTGTTATGACAAACCAGAGATTCTTAAAACTGTAAAAACTCAAAACAAAGCAAAATTTATTTTATTTGGAAAAAGCCCTTACTTAAGGTTTGTTTCTTTTGTGGGTTTTTTTTGTGTTTGATTGTTGGGTTTGGTTTGGGGTGGTTTTTTTTTGGCCAGTGAACTGAAAAATCAATTGCAGACACAGCAGTAACTCCTGTGTCCTCAATGGTGACAATGAGGCATGGCACAGTTTGTGTTGCATTTCAGGAAAGATACTCATGCTGCTTTATTTTCCAGATGATACAAGGGGTTGCACTACAGAATTAGCAGGAAAAAATGGTAATTCTACACTATCATTACATTTCACATGGCTATTTAAAACCTTATTTAGCTATCTAGTCCACTGATGCCACGCATATTAAAACACTCACATAGTTTAGATGTAGTACACATCTAAAACCAACAGTAAATTCTCTCTTTAAAATTTTAGTTTTAAAGAGAGAATTTACTGTAATGAGAAGCAGCTCTCTATGTCTCCTGATGCTCCTTTTTCCAAATACCTAGAACTGAGGATGTGCTAAATAACCCTCACCTAATTACGGCCCTTCACTAAACACAAATGCCTTGGATGTCCAGAGGAGTCCGGAGCATCCTAGTGAGTTCCAACAGAGCACCCTGACCTGGTGATCCCAGCACCATCCCCAGGGAGCAACCAGCCTGTGGGCCCCATGTGAAACCCACCTAGGTGAGTCAACACAAGAAACTGCCTCCCCAGAAAGCCTTGCAGACTAAAGGGAGTGCTGCAGACAGGGATCTAGGACCTGTTATCAGATGAAGGAGGAGCAGAATTTTGAGACTGTGCAGTATATGACCTCAGACATTTTGTGGAAACTTTTGAGACTCATTGTGGGATGCTTAGTGGAAGGACCAGGGGAAAGGAACATAAAACAATAAAGTGGACAGGGTAAGAGACGCCAGTGAAGTATAAACAGCAACTGACCAGTACACTTGCTTGGCTAAGGCTTGTGCTTGAACACACCAAGCTAGCCTCCACTCTCCTTAAATCTCATATCTATCTTTTATTGTGAGTAAACTCTCTTCTCTGAGTGAGTATGTGTGAAAGCTAGGGAAATTTAAACCAGACTAGCTGGAGATAGATTAAAAGATTTGATTACCTGCAACTGGCTTGGGATCACAAACCTCATGGGCTTGTGAATCCAAGTGAAACCAACTGCATATATGGGGCACCTCAGACCAGCTACCAGTCAGGCTGCGTCTAAGAACTGCTATTGGAGTGATCCATTTTGTGTATTTGTATACACAAATGTATCTCCCTCTGTTAGCAGACTTCAGTCCTAATCAGCCAGGAAAGAATATTGGTCCATCCACTGTATGGTTGCTGTGTGCATTAATATGGGTGCCAGGAAAAGCCTTCTGGTTTGTATACATTGATCTGTGTGGCTGGCTCTGTTTGTACTGCCCATATGTGAGTCTATATGTTCATCCATATGTATCTAAGAAGAGCATACATGCTCAGCCTCCCCACTGGCAGAAACTGGGGATAAGGAGTTGCATCAGCCTCACATCTGCTGCATTAACTGACCTTTAAGAGATGTGAGCATTAGAAATACTTGGAAAAAAAAGAAAAAAAGGCAAGGAAGACAGAGGCAGCAGTAGGCAAAGTCACATCTAACCCTCAACCTTTGCTTCTAAGAAACGTACACAGACTGTCAAGGTAATCCACTCATATTAGACAGGCTACCTCTATCTACATCAGCAGACCAATAGCTGTAGAGAGACACATGCCAAAACACTGCAGTGAGTCAAGCAGAACAGTTGCCCTGTTTGATGACAGCATGGGCCATGCAGACGTTTTTTTTTCACTTGATTCAGGTAATGCTGTGATGAGCACAACTGCTTGCCATGCTAATATTTCCCAAAGAACTACAAACACACTTTATGGACAGGACTGTAGTCTTATTTACTGCATTCACATTTCCATGCACCTCTGCTATAGCTATTAAAAGTCACTTGGTCACCTTGGGCACTAAAAAAGTCCAATAGACAGATCACTCACTACACTCTACTTATACCTGTGGAGAATCAGTTTACCTTAAAAGTACAGCATTGGTTTTCATTTCTTTCTTACTCTGATGTCTCTTGCATCTTGGGGAAGGTTCTCAGATGAATTGTTAAAAAACAGAGCTCATTGCTTGGACTGATAATCTTTGCAGTGTTGCCTGTAGGCAACATATACACAAAAGATCCTGCTAACTGCAGCCCTCTCTATCCTTCCTGCTTTCGATGTGGTATTTTCTCTTCTGAGAGAAGCATTTTCAATAAAAAAAGTGATTCTTGTTAGCAGATGTCAGCCCAGCTCCTCTCATTGGGTTGCCTCTACCATGCAATTAGCCTGGATAGTCCACGTGGGAGAAGGATGGTAAGCAAAGTTCATATGACAACACCTGGCAGACAGCATCTCTGGTAGCCTTTAAAAACCAAGCTAATGTATGGTTTGCCACAGTCACATTTCCAAGTATACTTTTCTGTACAGCGCCAAAGGAAAATCTCATCCGTTTGCCTGCCAACCACCAGTTTTAGCCATCTGTGTGGGAAGACTTTTTCCCTTTTGGAAAAAAATCAAAGAAAACTAGCATTCCCCTGAGAAGAGCTCGCTAATGACCCCGTAAGATCAAGCTTCAGGTATTCCCATAGCAAAACCTATGCACCGAAATGGGCTGAAGGTTTGAGTTATCTCCACTGAGACAGAAAAAGCCTGACTGGAGTAACACAGAAAGTTGGCACAGTCCCAGCTGGTCACACAATCTTTACAAACATAAAACCACAGATGGAGCACTTCATGTAGGATCCCTTGGACCTGGAGAGCTCACAGCCAACTGACTTTAGCCTCCTGGCCTTACTGAGAATTTTAGTCAATCAGTCCTTTGGCAGGGGTGAGGTAGTCTCACTCCAGTTAAGTTTAACTTGTCTCTCACAAAAGTCAGAACCTTTTTATGGCAATGGCTACAAATGGTGCCTTCACACCAAATTTTTAGCCAAAGACACAGGAACTCAAAACACAACTAATTTTCAGGTAACCTGAAGGGTAACTCCCTCTTTGTCATATGACCCCCTCTCAGCTTAGAGTGCTGCCTTCCCTAGACCCACTTCCAGTTTTGAAATCAGATGATCGCTAGCTTCACAAAACCACAGAGGGCTCAGACAAGGTCACAAACAATGATCTTTCAGGATCTTGCAGCTCTTTATATGTTCACCTGCTGGAAGAGGAGGAGCAGAGGCTTCTGCACGTTTGCCCAGTACTCATGACAAGCTCAGCTGCCTGGCTATAGCCAGCCCATTTGGTCTCTCACACCTCCTGCCACAGGTGCTCAAAGAAGAGCCACTCCACCGTAGCCACCCTATTCTGCTGAGCAGTGGAGCAGATGAGAGGATGCTGACGGCAGCAAAGGTTCCTTGTTTCCTTATGGGCCCAAAATGGAGCCACTTTGCTTTTTGAAGGCAAGACGCTTCCCATGTTTCTTCTCTAGCAGCTGCAGGCTGACACCATCCACAAGATGAGCTTATGTAGAGCTGGCAGAGAAACACCCAGGGCAAGGCACAGTTTATAAATACCAGAAGAAGTCAAAAGCCCCAGTATCTCTGAGGTTGTTATCAAACATGTTAAACAAACGATACATTAAAGTGTGCAGACATTTTGTAAATTACCAGGCTGAGGTTTGAGATTACTAATTATATGATTTCACAGAGAAAAAAGACCAATCCAGCTCTCAGGCACTCAAAAGAACATTTGGCACAAAGACTTTTTATTCTCTCCTACTCTGTCTGTGGGCCTTCTGCCAAATATCTCGACTCAGCAAGAAGCAGTAGCACATGTCCCAGAGCAGCCTTCAGCATCTGACAGAATGCAAAAACCCCCACATTTTTCCTCAGTCTCAGGGCTTCAGAAGACTGTAGCTTACACCATTATGGGGAATACATTTCCCCTGTTTCCTTAGATGACTCTCATTGTTAATTTTCTTTTCTTTCCAGATGACCCAATTGGTCTCAGGGCACATTGAACCAGATGACAAATTAACATGTTCTCAGGGATGCAGAAGAAAGAAAAAAAGGTAATAATTTTTTTTCTACCCCTACATATTTGTATAACCCCCTGGCATACAACCCTCACCTGAAGTAATGTCTTAAGAAAAGTGCTGTGCATGGGAGTCTCTATGAAATAGGATTAGTACAACAAGAGGGAGAGGCAAACTCACTAGTCCTTTTAAATGGCCTGCTTTCAGATTTCTCATGGTTATTAGAAAATAGCTCAGGCACCACAGTGGACTTTAGGAGCTCTGTGGAGACAGCAGCTGAAGCGTAGGGAAGGACAACAATGGTTTGCCCAAAGAAGGACGCAGCTGAATCCCTATGCTCTGTTTCCATCTCAACACACATCTAGTGGCTTATGCACAACCTTGCTTTCACAACTGAAGTTTTTTTTTATTTATTTATTAAGGTGAAGAAACTTATCTAGGTAATAGATCACAGTAATAATATTTAAGCACCTGAATGCCACTATGAGTTCCATCATCAAAATATTTGTATTTTATTCCACTTTTGTTGTTGAAAATTTATGCTCAGCACCCCTTATTCACTCCATGCTAAGATTCTTCAAGGTTAGAAAAGCAACAGCCCCACAGATTATTTGGAAACTAATAAATTCCACAAAAGAGTAAAGAGCAAGCAATGACTTCCAGATAAGCAGCACAAATAAATATTTTTAAGGATGCGCATGAGCATTGTTTAATATCTGTATTGAGGAACTATTAAGCTGATCAAACCTAGAATACACACTATAACAGCAGGACTTTGGGACTGTAGTGATGTCCTGATAGAAACCACACGGTGAGGTCAAGGTAGACTTCCAAAAATTCTGCCAACTTCAAGATCCTCATTGTGCAGGATGTTTCCAAATATAACATTCAGAAAACAGAGTCACTCTGCAAACCTCTTCTATACAGAAAGGCAGCTATGCACACCTGTGCACTTGTTCCTTTAGAAAAGGTATTTAAATAAAAATATAAGAATTTGAAAGTACTTTTCTACATTCACTTGTGTGTGTGCATTCATCACATAGAAAATATGAAATTTAACATAACTTACTTATAAAAAAAAATTTAATTTTGAAATTCTGCATTTTTAAACCTCTCCAAGACTTCTGCTTGTTTGTTTGCTTGCTTGCTTGGCTGTGTGGCTAGTCACTTCTTACAGACAGAGTTTTCGTTGGTGTGTCAATTTTCCTTCTTTAGGAATTTGTTTTGGCTTTGTTTTGTTCTGTTTTCTGTATTGTCATGACTGGATAGAATGGTGTATCTGTACTGATTTGAAGTTCCTTTAACTCTGTAATATATTTTTATAATGCATCACATTCCATTTTGCTGCTCTGTAATGCATTTTCACTTAATCTGTAAATTACACCAAAATATTATCTATCCCTTGGAAAATTCCTCCCACAAACTGCATGCACATATATGCACACTTGCCTTATTAAAAACTATGTAACTGTTGATTGGGTTTTTGCTTTTCCACCCTTCCCTTCTGGGACTTCCCCATAGTGCTTTGGACTCTCCCATGTATGTTAAGAGAAACTCTGTAGGATGTCCCAGCACACAGTTCACCATCTGAAAGAGAGATCTTAATTTTAAGTTTCAGCTTGCTTCTGTAGAGCCCCAGGCAAGCTCTTTGAAGTGCAGAGTCGGGGGAAGAACTTAACCCAGGACTTTAGAAAAAACCTGCCAACAAAGCACGTGTCTAGTCCTGTGAAATCCCCTCTTTTAGAGTGATCTTCCCTGCTACAACCTTCCCTCTACATTATTGATTCCGTATAAATAGCAAGTCTCTAAGCTATGGGCATGATGAATCAATAAGTATCTAGACAAGAGTCTATGAACTGAAACTGGATGGCCTGGGAAGAGACTGGCTATTCTTCAAGACAGAAAGCACGTTTCAACAAGTAAAGTAAATGAGGAGAAACTGCCAGGAGAGCCATTCAGAGCTACGCAATCAAGGATACTTTTGCTCAAGGATTCCCAGTAGATAATACTTTCAGACATCTCTTCTTATTGAAAAGGTACCTTTTAAGATGCTCCTAGCAGACTCCTCGGCACTTGTTTCTGAAGGAACTCTGGTTAATAGAAGCTGTTGATAGGAAACTATATATATATCACTCTCACTGCTATCCAAAGTCAGAAGCTGCAAGAATATCACAGTTCCCAGAACTTCAGAAGCATGCTGTGTAAAAGCTGGCAGGTAATGAAAACATCCAAAGGAATTCACACCTTCAAGAAAAACCTATTAAAAACCAAGATGGGGGCGGAAATCATAATTATTCAGGGACTTTTTCAGAGTATAAGGACATGGCTTCATGCTTTGCATTTTACCCTGTATCTCTATGGAAGCTTATACATTGCACTCAGGGGCGCAGCAGGCCATGCCATACCAGCTCAGGATCCCTTTCCGTTACTGCCTATCCCTGAAATAAGCCAGGAACCTTTTGTATCTAGACCACTGCTGAGACACAAGCAAAGAGCACAGCAGAACTTGGCAGTTCCTGGGTATGAGCTTCCTAGGACCATAAAGCATACCTGGAGAAGGATGCACGTAATTAATTAGCAAACAGATTTTACATTACCCCAGAGAGGTCAAGCCTCCTGCATTGAACATGAGACTAACAGGCCAGCCATGCAACCATGCCTCCCACCATGGAGCAGGAGGAAGGCCGTTGTGCTCTGCTGCTGGGCTTACAGGGCTGGTGAATGGGCTGCTGTTTAAGGCAAACTTCCCACCCCTCGTGGGGTCCAGGTTCCACAGCTCCTCCTCTGTCATGCTATCCAACACCCAGATCCATCCTTCCCCCACAACAGCTGGAGCAATGCTCCCACACCTGCTGGGAATGAGGCACCCTCCAAGATGCCAGAAACTGCTCATGCCAAAGGGAGAGTCTGAAGAGGTGTCCACAGTTCTCACATCGTTCTCACCATTGTGAAAGGGCAAAGGGGAAAAAGGAGAGGTGTAGCCCTCAGTGACCAGTGAAAATTAAAATAAATAAATAAATAAATAAAAGTTTCATGGTCAAATTTTAATTCAAATGTTGTTAATAGGAACTTGCAAGGGAGTGCTTATATATAGGCAAATGACTACCTGCACATAAAATTACATCCCCCATATAATGGCTATGTACATTTTTATGGCTGCATAGCCTTTTATCTTTTTGCTACTTTAACACAGGCTTTTCCCAACAGAGGTCAACATTAGGACCTCAAAACTTCAACCTTCAGATCGCTCTGAAGAGTGCATTTTAAACAACTGAAACATTAGTATATTGAGGAGCAGATATTTTCTATGGGTTAGTTTGCTTCTGCTCTCAAAGTCCCAAATGCAAAGTCCAATGCCACATACAATACATAGTAGTGTGGTGTATTTGTCTTCCAGTGCCTAACAACCTGTCAAAAATGACAGCAGAAGAGTGGTCATTTATAAATATCCGTAAGGCTGTGCCTCATTTCAAGGTGAGATGAAATTGGTACAGGGAAATAATCAACTACCCACAATTCCTCAGGAGTATCTACAGTGACCCACAACAAATATTTTTACTGCTTTAGTTCTCAAATGCACACCAGAAAAAATGGATGAGCATTAAATAGCTGTCCAGGTATGCGGCGCTGATATGTTCTGAAGGGAGGCAAGCATAATCTTCGTCAGCATGTGGAAGACTGTCACAAAACAAGAATTGCCTTCCCCTTCAATTCACCACCTTAAACGCAGAACAGCAAGGGGATACACTGTAGGATCTGACAAAACGACATTCATGAGATACCTTGTCTGAGCACACACACAAATCTAGTGGGAGTTTTATCTTCACCAGGCTCACAAGTCAGGGAAATGTTGAGAATAATCCTAGTACATATCCTCCAGGTGCAGCTGTAGTCAGCTGAGTGTTGTAAAACAAAATAAGAAGATGGGGAAATCAGAAAGTGAAGATGCAGCAGTGAGCCAGCCTTTCCTGACTTCAGTGATACAGCTCTGCTTTAACACCTAATTCTTTACATGAAACCGCTGCATTGCCTAGGAGTTATATTATGACCAGGCACCTATAATTTCTAAGAAACAAGACCTATAATAAAAAAGTGACATGAACACTGTGAATTTCCTTTCACTCCACATGGCGTTACTCTGATACTTGTAGTTTGGGACTGCTCTTAACTTGGATTTTTACTTTAGCAAGCATGTGGCATAATACGGATGTTATCTGTATTTCTGATCCTCTGTCTCACCTCTTCAAGAGAATGGCACGTTAGTCTACATTTCCTTTCCCACACAGACATTTCTAGAGTTTATGAACACATGAATATGTTGTCAGCTGAATGAACAGAAACCAAATTTCAGCAATGCACTTGTAGTTCGGAAACTCAAAAGCAATGCACAGCAGAGTCTGAACCTGCAAACTAGAGAGACTTGATGGAGTTTTGTCCCTGACTATTTTTTTCCAGGTATTATACAAATGCATGTATACATACATACATATACAGCCAAGGACATCTAAGAAAGTAGGAAAAAAACTTTAATATAGCAATACATCTTGATATTTTTGTTCACTTTCTGAATCTCTATACCATCATTTATTATATTATTAAAACAATTTAAAACTGGGATTTCCACTGTTCTCTATAAAAGCAAAGACACTTGTCACCACACCTTGGGTATCTACAGTTTCGGCATCTAATCTAAGCTGGACATGCCTGTATAATCAATGCAGAGCTAGAGGAAGAAGCACACCCTGAATTTTAGGCATTCAAGATTAGATCACTCTCTAAGGAAAAGAGCTGCATCAGTGACATGACTTGGCCACTGGTTAGTCATTTCTTTTGGGAGATTGCCCTCATGAGCATCTGACATTACCACAACACTGAAACAGGCCTAAGAGAAGGTCAGCGCACTGTGACCATGTCTGCTCTAGGACTGATAATGTGTATGTGTAACTAAGCCAAGCTAAAACATGTGCACTGATTTATACTCCACTGTAAAGCTGACCTCTAAGGTCTCAGAAGTTTGCCAGGGCTCAGCAGAGGAGTGACTTGCAGGTCCAAATATAACAGAGGAAGTAGCAAAAGGACATTTGAGAAACATACTCCCCTAGCTATTCTTTCAGTGTTCAGAATGTTATTAGTTATGGTATCAGGGAATCTAGACTGATTTTCAAAGCTTTTTAAACAGTGAACTTTCTCCTTTGAAGAAAAAAGAAACTTAGAAGACTCAGACAGACTTCCTAGATTTAAAATCCATCACTGATTTATTTCCCTGCTGTAGACAATTCACTTTAGTAAAGGGACACAGAAATAGTCTGAAGCTTATAAATCCCACTCTATAGCTGTAAAATAACATTTCCACATTTTTCTCTAGGCCTCTAAGAAAGAAATCTCATGTGTCCCATCTATCTCCTCTTTAACTATTCATTTTTGCTACGCATTATCCTAGGAGATTTTTCCATAGAATAAATAAAATACAAAGAAATGCCTAACATAAAAAACTTCATTAAAACCTATTGAAATTGTTACACCCCCGTGATTACAGTTATGAAAAATTGAGTGATATATTATAGTTTAACATTCCTCTCCCACAACAACTTGATTAGGATAAAACATAATTTGACATTTTCTCATATTTTTAGTTTGAGTCATAATGCTGCTTAAGTGTACCCTGTTGTATACCTAGCACCCAGCCAAAGAGCAAATTAGTTTATAACCAATCTTACAGATATGTTTGGACAATCTAACAGATTTTTAGGAGAGCTTCTCTGACAGTGAAGATCTGTCAAAGAGGGACTTTTTACATGTTTTTTTCTAGACACCACTATTTAGTGTGATAGTTTTAAATGGGAGTTCCACGTGACCCACATGAACTACAGGAAATGAGTATAATTTCCACGTGCAAGTCAGACAATTCTAATTTAGTCCTGTTCTGACTTTCAGCAAAAAATCCTCAATTTCTAAATGCTTATTACAGGGTGATAATCTGCCCTTCTGCTCTGCTCTGCTCTCATGAGACCTCACATGGAGTATTGTGTGCAGTTCTGGTGTCCTCAACATGAGAAGGACATGGAGCTGTTGGAACAAGTCCAGAGCAGGCCACGAGGATGATCAGGGGACTGGAGCACCTCCCATATGAAGATAGGCTGAGAAAGTTGGGGCTGTTCAGCCTGGAGAAGAGAAGGCTGTGTGGAGACCTCATAGCAGCCTTCCAGTATCTGAAGGGGGCCTATAGGGATGCTGGGGAGGGACTCTTCATTAGGGACTGTAGTGATAGGACAAGGGGTAAGAGCTTCAAATTGAAACAGGGGAAGTTTAGATGGATATGAGGAAGTTCTTTACTGTGAGGGTGGTGAGGCACTGGAATGGGTTGCCCAGGAAAGTTGTGAATGCTCCATCCCTGGCACTGTTCAAGGCCAGGTTGGACAGACACTTGGGTTACCTGGTTTAGTGTGAGGCATCCCTGCCCATGGGGTTGAAACTTGATGATCTTAAGGTCCTTTCCAACCCTAACTATTTTATGATTCATTGATTCTATGAGCTATTAATGGAGGTCTTATTCCAAAGTAATTAAAAGATTTTTGGGTTTCACTATTTCCAAAACTAGCTTACTGATTCCGAACACTTTTGGGATATTTGTATACCTAAAAAACAGCTGTTCTAGAGGACGGCATTTTTACACACAATCGTAGACAGTGGTCCTTCTCGTATTTATTTTTTTAAAGAAAAATAAAGAAGCCCTGCAAGTTTAAAAGTTCCTTATTTTTCTCTAACATGTATTTTTTAAGTCAGATTTGTGAAGTACAATATACTAACCCCTCTCTGATACCTAATTTCTTTTCTTCAGTTATTTTCCTCTATGCAAACTGTTTTTCAGACAACCCAGGAAAATGTAACAACAGTGACATTGTGACATTGAAAGAGGGTGAGAAATACATCCTGTCCTTAAATCAGTTAGCAGAAAATGCATCTAATGATGCAGGACAAATACTGAAAATCAAGAAAGGTATGAGATTAGTCTGGTGAGCACTGTACTTGCACTGATGTTAGGTGAACACCCTAATTCCCCGCTTTCTAGCTGCTTACATCCCATCCCATCACACCTTCTTCCCTAATATTAGGCAGAGTGCCTGCCTACACTTCATTCTTGCAGTCCCCAAAGACCAGTTTCCAGGTTGGTGTGACAGCAAAGAGTAAAGAAGCCCTTGTGTTCATTTAAACTATACTATGAACAGGAGTGGCATAAGTAGGATGAAAGTTTAATTCTATTCTCCGATGATTCCAACGACATAACCTCTGCAGGACGCCTTCTGTCTTCTGCAACCCAGCTTTCTAGTATACTATGTACTGTTATGATGAGAAATAAAATATGCAAAAATATGGATTATTTACTTATCATAAATGAGATTTTCTGGATTTCCCCATGCTCTGAAAAGGTAAACATAATCATGCAAACAATATTTTTCTTCTCCTGAGGTGGCTTTGAATCAAAACTCGAAGAAGAGAGATTTACACAGCCTTCATGTGCACAGCATGAAGCAGTGTAACAAAAAGGCACAATATTATTCTTCCCTCTTCCTTATTTAAACTTGCATCTTCTCTCAAATACAGTTATATTTGCTCTTAATATCTCTGGCAGATGTACTGGGGCGAACGTTGCAATTAAGAAACCAAAATTCCTATTTCTTCCAGATGCTTATTTTCTCAATATCCACTCACTGGAAACATATTTACTTTCCACTCTGCGGTGTCTAGCAGTTAGCATACCTTCTGGGTTCTATTTCACAAAATTTCCACAGTTAATCTGACACATGCCAGTGCATCTTAGATGAAAGTTTAGCAGCAGTAATCTTTCATTTCTATCAGCAGTAAATTTTCATATCATAATAAAGCTAAGCAAAGTTTTAAATAAGTACTTTATTTTAAAAAATCTTTTCATTTTACTGTTCATAGGTACAATACTTTGTTGTCTTCCTTTTAAAAATTTACGTTGGTTTTCCTCAGTCTTCCAGCTCACTGAAAGAATCGAATGATGATTTCAGTGTTTTCTATGATTCAGTCTTTTCACTGAGATTGAATTACAGGATTAAGTGCTTCATCCTTGTTCTCCTCTCATGAGAGACATGCATTATATCATCTTGGGTTCAAATTCTGGATCCTACAAATTCTGACCTTCCCAATCACTTAGTCAGCCTCCTATAACACCTATCCCTCCTCTCACACATACTCCTGGAGCACGGACTCATCTGAAGCAATTCTAATACCTTACACCTAAAAATACAGTGACAATACACCCAAAATTTGTGTTGGTCTCAGCAGACTGCTTTTCTTGGGCATATCATTTCCACAGCTCTGCATTCAAGCAGAATAAGCCATGAATTCAGCTTTATACTTCAGTCATTCAAGGACACTTGAAACTGAAGCCAGAAGTGTTTTGCAAAAAGAATTCTAAGTCTACTGTATTTGCTTGAGAACAATTTGGGTACATGAGTTATACAAATCTACAGGGAAAAAAAAGAACAAGACTGACTTGGCAGCTCCTGCCTCAGCCTACTCATCACTACAGACAGAATTCTTGCTCAGCCTGGTAAAAGAGAGCTGCACAAAGCAGACTGCTCTTTTATAATTTTCCTGCTTTCTGTCATCTAAAACCCCAAGCTAGCCTCCATTCCCCTGTAAGTATGCCACGGATTTGCTCCCATTTATGTGAAGAAGAGTTTTTTTCTTGGTCACAGTTAAATGGTACTTTCACGCTTCAAAGGGAAGGTCAAAATTTCTGTATTATACCTCTTCAAATTTCAAGAACTCTTCCTGACTTTCTATGCATTTCAGCTCAACAAGGAGAAACGGAGCAAACGTCAAATGCAAGTTTTACAACCAAACCTTTTTTAACATAACAGAGTGACATTTGCAGAATTATATGCAGATATAAATGGATCTGTCACAGACCAAATTTCACTGGCTTCTGAATTGCAACATAAGACTCCTTTTGAACAGTAGAAATAAAATTAGACCTTTACAATTTTATTCCAACATTATGACCCTGATACAGAAGAAGAATTCCTAGGCAGATAAAAGAACAATATCCAAACTGAGTCCTCCTGCTAAAAGACTTCCCAAAAGTTCCAGAAGCTTTCCAACTGGTTGCAAACTCTTTGGTGTATGAATTCAGGGAATTATTCACACCTACACTGAAAGCTTGAGTTTCCACTTTGTGAAAGGAATGAGCTCTGAATGGTGATTCAGTGCACCTAAGAGAGATGCCTGAAACTGGGCATTGTGGAAAATTCCCTGAGTTTTCAATTAAGTTTAAAAAGCACTTAGTAATTTGCAAAGCTCTCATGAATAAATGATGAGCATTTTTAAAATGCTACAACGGTCTACATAAACTTCATCAGTGATGATGACCTTGCGTATTTTTCTTTCACCCAAGTCTCTCATACCTCTGTGTGCATAGGCATGCCCATATGCATGCATACATACACTGGCTTTGCTTCTTTGGAGATGCTGGTTTGTGCAGCTTAGGCTGAAGAGATGAGACCCTTTTATAAGTTTACATCAAGTCATTTACAGTTGACTCAATCTTAAAGTTCTTTTCCAACCTAACTGATTTTATGATTCTAAATCTCTACGACAGTGGAAGACTGCCCCAGTGAACCTTAAAATGGTAAATCCTCCTCAGAACAGAATTAAAATTTTTGTTCTGAAAGAAACGTCATAAATTCCAACCCAAAACAAAGAAAGGATTTTTCTCCTGGTATTCCTCAGAATAGCTTACTATTTCTGAACATTTTCTTGGCACTCAAATGACCAAAGAACAGCTGTTCTAAAATACGACATTGTATAATCGATCACTTAAGACTGCTATAGAGTAAATTCTGTGAAGCCTGTCAAGAGATTAAGCCATAGTCTTTAGACATAATCAGCAGAAAATTAATGCACATGAAAATTAGATTAACATATCCCCTGAATGCTATAGAAATAACCTCCACATGGGATGTGATTTTCCAGACACAAATCTCCCAATCTGAGCATGTGAAATCTTCTGAGCTGAATGATGGTGGTGTGCAGGAGATACCAGCATACATATGGGGCTGGTATTCCATACTGCATGATGACTATGACTATGTCATATGTATGACATATGTCATATATGACTATGTCATATGTATGACTATGTCATATATGTATGACATACCCTATGACTAGTACTGGCATGCATGATCTCCATACAGGAAACCAGACCTAGACTTTGAAGAATTTGCCCTAATCCTGCAATTACAGTAATTTTACATATCTGGGTACTGTTAAGGATCTAATTATAGTGTGATATTTGACTCATTATATCTGACCTATAAAAAAGACATGATTTTAACATGTTGTATTTGGGGAAAATATAATGTCAGGGAAACTGTAAACTGTTCAGATTTTCTTTTTAATTATATTCTTGTTTGATAGTCCCAGACACTAATACAGTTTTATGAGTGTTTCTCTGAGGAAAAAGACGGGGTAAAAGTTTACATATCAGTGAAGAAAAATCTGCTTGGTTTCTTTGCCAAAGAAATCTAACTTCATGGTCTTAAACATAAACTTTGCACTAGTCATGACCTTCCAATATACCTCAAGATAATCCTGCCATCTGAGCTGAAAAGATGTTAGAAGTCCTCAACACATCTCCAACAATGCATGTCAAATTCCAAGGCTGAAAACTTCAACCAGAAGGCACATTCAGAGGTTTCCTGAATATAAGATTTCACGCTTTTGGAATAACTCTGTAGACTCTTGTTAGCAGCTTTAAATATTTATATAAATAGACAGACAATGGCATTTCTTCAAAAGACCTGATTTGTGCAAACTCATTATGATATTTACCATTGAAATTTTGTAATAATTTTCCCATTTACAACTCCTATTCTACCCATCTGTACTGGAAGGATCCTCTTTAAAGACAGTGTAGCCAATAAAGTCAATGAGAAAAATGTTTCCAGAAAGGAAAAAAGGTCAAAGGAGTGGGCATAGGCAGACACAGCAAACCCATCAGCTTGCTGTAGCACTACATCCTGCTTCATGGTGTGTCATAGGAGTCTCCAGATCATTAAACAATCCTTCTTTTCCTCCCTGAACACAATTGCATCTAAGATCCATTGCTTTCCTTTTCTACTTTAAGGAAAAGTTTATTTAAGATATTATCTATGACATGATATATATTTAGGCAAATTGAAAACTCAGAATATAATTGTAAGCCCAGAAAATAATATCTTAAATTTGGAAATGCTAACAAAAATATACTCTTATATGATACATTAGTTAATGAAACAACAAGGAAAACTCTGATCACACATCCAAGAGAATGATACTATTCAACCAACACATTGAATAGAGATGGCCATCTAGAGGGGCTAACAGTTTCCTTCTTACTATTTTTATGGGTTTAGGCAAAACTGTAGCATGCAAATGTAAGCGCTGTGTTTCCCTCACTGGAAGAATAAAGGAATTTATTGAATGCATTACTTGTTACACATAACAAACCAACAGGAGTAATTTGAAACCAAGAATACAGAACTGCAAAAGCAGATATGATTTACACATTAGGGAAATGTCAACATTTACTCATGATAGGAAAAGCAAAAGCAGTGTAAGCATACTCTCAGTGTTTTTTCAGTCCTAACACCTTACAATATAATCCTAACAACAAAAAAAAAAAGAAAAAAAACCAGAAATAACCTAAAAGAACCCAGCTGATTGGCAGGCCAGCTATTGAAGGAAAGAACACCACTAATAAATGAAAGGGATGAAATGTTTGAAAGTATTGTTTGTATTTCAAACTGTAAAATCCACTACGTAACTTTTACAATAACATAACCTTTTGTGCAATCATCTCCTTTCCAGTATTTTTAAGTGGCCATGATTAAGGAAAATGCATGATATCTCGTTGTGACTTTCCAACTTCTGTAGCTATGGTTGCCTCAAAGACAGCCAAGTTTCATCACCACAGTGATGATGGAAATGGGGGCAAAAATGTCAGCAGCCATTTGCAGGTGGCAGCACAGAGAAGAAATAGGCATCACTCTGCTATTGCCATGATTTCTGCACCCATGTCACAGTGAACTATCTGAGCCATTGGCATCTTGGTAATCAGAGGAAATTATTTCCCTTTATACCCTGGCAGAAGGCCAAGAAAAGTTATCTACTGAATTCTAACAGATACTGCATTAACATTTTAGATTGCAGTAACAGATACTGGTATGAAAGTGTTTGTTCTATTTTATCTTCAAGCAAATGGCAATTTTGGGATCAGGTTCTGATCCTGATATAACTGAAACTTTCAATTAATGCCCAAGCTAGATAAGAACATCTAATATATTTCTTCCCCATGTCTGCTAAAATAACTATCATCTTCCTTTGTTTCTATATTTAAACATTAATTACACTCAGAATTAAGTTAGTGAAAGCTGCACACAAAGCATTCTCATTTAAGTGAATCTATTTCTGGGACTAACTTCCACAAGAGATAAGATTATCCATGTTTGAGACATTTAGCAAATATAACCAAAAAGTTTGATGAAGGAAGACTCACAGATCAACAGTAGTCAAGTGGATGCCTTCATCTAATATTTTGACAGAACCCACTGACATCTTCCAGCCTCACCTGGTAGACATCCACACACATCTGTGTGCTTGCAAATTCCCTCATTAGTTTTCTCCTATCTATCCTGTAAAGAACATGGAGATACGCCAAACAACTCATATATCCTTATATCCAGGCACACACAAACAGAAGGTGCATGTTGGACACATACAATTTCCCAACATGGTCAGATCCATTAACAAATATTATGGTACAGGCACTTCAAAAAAGTGAAAACTACAGAAAAAAAATCGAGGAATGCAGATCTTAAACAACAATATTATAGGCAGTCCCCTAATTTTCCTGGCTAGACAACATTATTTAGCTGCAATGTGTTGTAGGTATTTACCCAAGTTTCTGAACACTGTGGTTAGTAACCTGAACATTCTTAATGCAATAAAGATATACCAGAGTAAGGGGTTGATAAAGCCCTTCTCAATGACTGAAACTTCCAATATGATTCCCCGCAGTAGAACCAGTCACATATATTCTGGAACGTTCCAGCTGAAGTTCAAGAACTTCTTTCATACAAATGCAATAAGACCAAAGTCAGACAGAGGTCTGTTGTGGATCTTTATTACAGAGTACCCTAAAACTAAGACTAATAATTCAAAGTCATTATTATAAACTAGACACGTATTTTAAAACAAAGAAAACTCAGTGATGCTGAGTAAAGTTGAACAGAAATGGAAGATCTTAAAAATCTACCCTTGGTGGAATGGATTCCTCTTTCTAAGTCTGCCCTCAGACCAGAGCCCCGCAACACAGTCACACCTGGCGCCTTAAGTCTCTTTCCTTCCATAAACTCAAAAGGCTAGCTTTTTGTCTCTTCAACAGACATCTAAATTGTCCCTTAGTCTTTGCTCCTGCTATATATAGGCTTTATGACAACTAGCCTCTCTCCTTTTCTACCTGATCGGCCTTGTGCTCTGAAGGCTTTCTCCCAGGCCACTCAAGACAGTTTCATTTGGTCTATAGCAAGCAGTCAGCACAAGAAAAACAAGGTCTTCTGCTCTGCTGCCTCAGATTTAAACATACAGGAAACAGCAAATCAGGAAGACAAATACACAGAACTAATCGTAAGTGCTCATATACACCTCCACTTAGGCATCGTCTTTAGTAAGCTTCAAGGTACATTTACCCACATCATAATATACAGTACTTCTGATAATAAAGTTTTATCCTGGGAGCCTAAGGAGTGCAAGCCAGTACTGGACTTTAAATACTTATATCTGAACTCTAAGTCACACATGCAGCAATAGATTTACACATAGGCTACTAGATGAATATCAGTCAGTGGGTAACTGTAAGAAGAAAGTTTGGCTAAGAGAAAATCTATTGCAAGGATCAGAGGATCAATGTCACCTTTAAGTCATAATTCACAACACTAAGAGTTTGGAAAGCATTGCACCAGATTCATGAGCACGCCTCAAGTCCCTCATACTGCAGTAGTGATGCAAAAGAACCCCAAATATTGAAGAGACATTAAGGTTTGGAACAGTCCTGACACATCATCTATATGTAGAATGCAATATTGCAAATACAGAATAAATGAAAATTATTTGCTAGCTTTTGAAATGCATTTAATGGTTTTCACTATCTACATGTACAGTATAGTTAGCTGACTACTTGAAACTGCTTTTAGAAATAGATTGCTAGTAACCTAATTTGTTTAAATTTTGCTCTTTGGATATATAATCTGGATGCACTTTTGTCCCTGGCCATGACAGAGGGCTTGGAAGTAGTTGAACATTATGGTCCCTTCCAACCCGAAACATTCTATGATGGCGAATGAAGTTTAGCTGGCGAATGAAGCTGCTAAGACACTGTCCATCATATTTGAAAAATCATGGCAGTCAGGTGAAGTTCCCAATGACTCAAAAAAGGGAAATATAACCCCCATTTTCAAGAAGGGGAAAATGGATGACCCACGGTACTACAGATCAGTCAGTCTTAACCTCTGTGCCTGGCAGAATCTTGGAGCACATTCTCCACGAAGGCATGCTAAGGCACATGAAAAACAACAAGGTGCTTGGTGACAGCCAGCATGGCTTCACTAAGGGCAAATCCTGCCTAACCAATTTGGTGGCCTTCTATGATGGGGCTACAGAACTGATGGACAGGGGTAGAGCAGTTGATGTCATCTACCTGGACTTGTGCAATGTATTCAACACTGTCCCACACAACATCCTTGTCTCTAAATTGGAGAGACATCAATTTGATAGGTGGACCACTCACTGAATAAAGAATTGGCTGGATGGCCACACACAAAGAGTTGGGGTTAATAGCTCATGTCCAGCTGGAGACCAGTAACGAGCGGTGTTCCTCAGGGATTGGTGTTGCAACCGCTCTTGTTCAACATCTTTGTCGCTGTCATGGACAGTGGGATTGAGTGCGTCCTCAGCAAGTTTGCAGATGACACCAAGCTGTGTGGCTCAGTTGATACGCTGGAGGGAAGGAATGCCATCCAGAGGGACCTTGACATGCTTGTGAGGTGGGCTGATGCCAACCTTACGAAGTTTAATCATGCCAAGTGCAAGGTCCTACACCTGGGTCAAAGCAATCCCAGGCACAGCTACAGACTGGGCAGAGAAGAGATTCAGAGCAGCCCTGTGGAGAAGGACTTGGGGGTGTTGGTTGATGAGAAAGTGAACATGAGCCAGCTTCAGTGTGCACTTGAAGCCCAGAAAACCAACCGTATCCTGGGCTGCATCAAAAGGAGAGTGACCAGCAGGTCGAAGGAGGTGATCCTGCCTCTCTACTCTGCTCTCGTGAGACCTCACCTGAAGTATTGTGTGCAGTTCTGGTGTCCTCAACATAAAAAGAGCATGGAACTGTTGGAACAAGTCCAGAGGAGGGGCACAAGGATGATCAGGGGACTGGAACACCTCCCGTATGAAGGCAAGCTGAGAAAGCTGAGGCTGTTCATCCTGGAGAAGAGAAGGCTGCGTGGAGACCTCATAGCAGCCTTCCAGTATCTGAAGGGGGCCTATAGGGATGCTGGGGAGGAAGTCTTCATTAGGGACTGCAGTGATAGGACAAGGGGTAACAGGCTCAGACTTAAACAGGGGAAATTTAGATTGGATATAAGGAAGAAATTCTTTACTGTGAGGGTGGTGAAGCACTGGAATGGGTTGCCCAGGGAAGCTGTGAATGCTTCATCACTGGTGGTGTTCAAGGTCAGCTTGGACAGAGCCTTGCGTGGCCTGGTTTAGTGTGAGGTGTCCCTGCCTATGGCAGGGGGGTTGGAACTTCATGATCTTAAGGTCGTTTCCAACCCTAACTATTCTATGATTCCATGAGTCTATGATTTTATGATCCTATGATAAATCACCTATTAAGCTGTCTAAGCAGTTGTCCTAACTCACCAGTGAATTTCACCGCTTGTGTGTGAAATGAGCATGAGAGCATTGAGGCAACGCACACAGGCCATTACCGTAGCTTTTAACAAAGTGCTGTATTATCTCTCCTCAAAACAAATCAATTCCGTAGCCTGGAGGTCAGGCAGAGCCAGGAGCCTGTCATATGCTGATTCAGTGCAGCGTTAGCACTACTGCACTTGCTGAGAGAGCCCTGCCAAATGCTACAATCCAAAAGGAGCTCAGTGGCTCCTTCATTCAACTGCACTTCAGAACAGCTTCTGCTCTTCAAGGAGAAACCAAGATTTATTTTCTCCTTGCGAACAGAAAGACATTCCCTCAGGCTTCTAATTTGGTGCAAAGTCACAAATAAGGAGCAGCAATTCTGCATCACAAATAGTAAAGAGTTCAGTTTGGTTTAACTACGTGACAGGCATCAGATGAATAAGTTAAGCTTCTGAGTGAAATTTCAAAAATGAAAATAAATTATCATGATTTTTCATCTAGTAAGTCCAAAAATACTCAATTACTTTATTTAGCTACCTGGAGTGTTTTCTGGTTCCATAATGAATTCCTTCTGGCATAAAGTTTATTGGTTGGTATTTTGAGGCATGTTGAACTATTCTCAGATTCAAAAGCACCCATAATTTACTTAGATTATCTTATTGTTATAAATCTAGAAAAAACTTAGTAATCACAAGTAGCTCAAAGAAATCCAAATTTTGAAAATGTTTTTAGTTTTAGGGTAGAAACTGTGTCTTGAAGCAGCCTTTTGTCTGCAAAGGAGTGCTTGTAAGAGGCTATCAGTATATTTCTTTCACAAAAGGACCAGAAACCTTAAACACGGGCTGTGATAAAATGATCACCAACTCAATTCCCTATGACAGGAACAGCAAACAGGTAGTGATGCTAAACTGATGCTTGCCTGCCATTTCTGTTAGTGAACACTATATGCTTGAACAGGTCTATTTGTTTTCCAAGGGCTAGCAAGGAGTAAGAGGATCAGGATCACTCTTATAATAAAATGCCCTTAAAGATTTATTTCACCACCCTCAAGGTATATCAGGTTTTAGACTCATAACCTTGATAATATCCTTTTGGAGGCTGATATGCCACTCTTGTCTTGTCATGCATAGCTACTGCAGCACAAATGGACCTGGTACTGCAGGCTGATTCCCAGTGCATGTGCTCTGGTAACGCAGACATCACACATCGGGGTCCTCAGCACAATGCAGAATAAAAATCAGAGTTCCTGTTTCTTTCCAGAAGACAGAATGCATTGAATACAAGCATGTGCAGACCCAAGAACTATGCAGGAGAACTCAGAATCGTATGTGTGGCAAAAAAAAAAAAAAAGTGAGCTTTCTGTTTTGTTTCAAACACTGTTGAGTGCTTATTTGTTTTAGCTCTTGGACTTTCTGTCCAGATTGATGAAACTTTGACAATCAGTCAAGATAAAGGGGGCAGAAGTATATTCAAAGCAGTCAAACCAAGAGAAAGAAGGATGGACTTCACAGTCACACACCTGACACTGAGAAGCTGTCATCTGAAATCACAGTTTGTAACCCTGGTGGCTGCTCAACTGGATCTCAGAGCCTGGTTCCCCATGCCCTTCCTTGGCCTGTTTTTCTGGCTGCTGACTTGGGATTTCTCATTTGTGCCACAGCCCTGAAATAAGTGCAATGAACCCAGGGACAGCCTGTCAGAGTGAGCTGCTTATATCCCTGCTGAAGTCTGTCTGAAGAGTAGAATGCACATTAAACAATTTTTCACACATTTTTGATATTTCCTTCTTTTCTTTAACAACAGCTTTCTGAAAGTTATATGGGTTTAGAAATGGTTGCAACTAATGAATAATATGACTAAGTCAATAGGAATGTAAAGATTTTTTCAAATCTAGATTATTGATTTTTGAGATTGTAGGGGCTCCTTCAAAGTCATTAGAGTTTGTCATGTGAATATGCTAGTAAGGACTTCTATAAATGAAGATTAATGATGCTAAGGATAATTATCACTGGAGAAACTCATATTTTTCAGTATTTGGAAACTCCATTCAAAGGTGAACTGCATCAGTTCTCCTTGAATGGACCTTAGCTCCATTTCTACTATGAGAGTAAGGGGAAGACTTTCTGTGACACAAGGGTTAAACTACCAGTATCTTTGGAAATCAATGTTAGTTGAGCTGTGTAACTCTGATTTGTGCTTTATAAAATAATCCCCCATATAGAGTGAGTGTAACTGATTTGAACATCTACTAAATCCGAAAGCCAAAGTCCTTCTGAATACTTTTCTTTACAAAAGAATCTGAACATGTACAATAACTGCTTTCCCAAATTAAACACTCAAGTCATGATGCTTATCATTATTGTTCCCTGAAAGACTTCATATATTTTGCTAAAGGTGTGAAGAACTACAAATTAAAGAAAAGGAAGAACCCAAATTTTTTGTTAACTTGCAAGGACATCAGGAAGTCCCTACAGCTAATAACCTGATTTCATAGGGGAGATCTTGTGCATATTTTTTAAATCTAAAAACATCAAATTCAATATTTCTCAAGTTATTTGTACTCTAAGGATGGGCCTGAAATGCCATGTACTGTGCAGATAATGAATGGTATAGCTCTGCTGGGGTTTCCCTTGCATGAATATATCTGGAAAGCTAAAATTGGTGGGGTATCATTTGATTCTCAGTTATGAAGCACTAATTGCCCAAAGAGTCCTTACGATTATAATTTGTCTCCATGAAATACTTGGTGACAAGTTTTATCCATCAGGGTTTTATTTAAAAGCAAACAGAAGAAAGTAGCAAGCATAAGTTGGCCGACTCTCAATTCAATTAGGGCAAACACAGCTTGACCAGCCCTTGCGGATGGAATCAAAATGGTCTGGAGATGGGCTTTCTGATTGTTAGAGAAAGACAATCAAAGGTGAAAGAATTCTGAATCCAGGCTAGAATGTGTTGGCTCTTTCCCAGTAGTCAACTAAACTGGCAAGCCACAGCACAAACGCATATTCTGGTTTGGAGGGGGAACACAAGCCGAGCAAAGGGTGTCAGCATGGTTCCTGTCTGGCATAATGCCCATCTTTTGCGGCCTAAATGGCCACATCAGAATATGTTTTTTCTGCAGCCAAACTAACTCACTAAAAGACTTTGCAGAAAGTGTCTCTGTTTCCTGAAGTCCTTAATATGTGAGGTATTCTAAAAAAGCTATCTTCACACAGCAGAAAAATGTCTAGGAGTCAGATATGTAAAATATCTGCCATGAAATCCTGTCATCAGAGGGAACATTATAAAATGTACAAGAACACAGAGCGATAACTGATTTTATGGGAATCCTTTCCCAGTATTTAACTCCTTAGATCTTGGAAATGTTCATGTTCCACTCTTACTTTACCGAAGTTGTTAAGAGTTTATTCTTGTCTTGAGTAAGCAGATAAACAGCCAATAGACACTATACGAAAATGAGGAGAAGATTTCAAAATCACTGCAGATCACATTTCAAGTTATATTAGTCTTTAAGAAGATATTAGTACATGAATCTAGAGATCTTGTTTCTTGCACAGGTTTACAGAAACACACAGAAGAAAAAATTGTTTTTTTCTAATGTTCGTTCCAGGCATTCATTTGTAGCACACGTATGTGTATCTATTTTTATAAGACAAGCAGTATTCATTATTTGTTTTTTTTACATTACCATCTTTTTTTTTAACCATCATTATAAAATGACCTAAAATCAGAGAATGATGAAAATGGGACTGACATGCTTAAATTCTCAAGTAATTAATAAAGGTCTGACCATTGAAAAGATTCCTCCTTTGGTACTGGTTAGTGGACCAATACAAAGAGGCACAAATACACGTAAGGAAAAAGTTCACATAAACTGGACACTTCCAAATTTGTTGACAGAGGCCACAGATATGACAGTGTAATAGAACTGAATTTCTTACCTTTATGATGATTTGCTCCAGATGCTAATTTCCCCCACAGCGTTACAACAAATATTATTATTAGCAGTTTTCCTTTTGTTGCTTTCTGTAAGTATCTCTTATTCATCCTGAAAACAAAAATGCACAAAAATAAGTATCTTAAGACTTATTTAAAAACACTTTTTATCTAATTTAAGGAGAATTCAAGAAGTTTTTGGAAGTGTCTGGCTGACAACCCTTAACTCTTAAATTCTGCTTAGCTCTAAATGAGATACATGATATAGAGCATCTGTATAACCTCCCTTCCTGGTCCACCAGCATTCCTTCACTCTAGTCAGTACCTGAGATAATTCCTGTGCTCATCACATTTCTTCAAAGGCATAAGGAATGCTCATAACCATGGCAGACCCCAAAGCTGGCAAAAAGGATGAAACCAAGCAGCTATGCTGCAGGTTTTGATGAGCAGAGCAGTTCCACTGTTTTGTTTAGAGCCAGTCATGGTCAACGTGGTTCTCTCTGACCATGCAGAGGAGTTTTTAGCTTTTGGGACTGCAGCTCTTTTTGGATTGTGTCCATGATTCATAAAGCAATAACAGATTAGAATAGACCTTCAGCACATGTACCAACCCTCCTGCACAGAAATCCTGTCAGGAAGTCATGAGTGGTTCAGAAACACGGACTTAAGCGCTGCAGATTCACTAGTCTCTCACCTGTCTACCTTTGGGTAATGAAAGAATTTGATTTACTGCATCAAGGGAAATTGCACACAGCTACCCTCATCTTGTTTAGTGATGTTTTCACTGTGGCAGCAAGCCACTGTTGGTGGTTCAAGCACAAGGTAATTCATCACTTATTTCTCAGTAACCTCCTCCAAAGATAAAATACCCCTCTACTTGACAAAAAGACAAGTTCAGGAATGTAGGTGCTAGTGCTTAAGGATTACAGTTGTGTGGAGAATGGCAAGGGGTATAATAATGAAATCTTCTCTCACTTTTCTCTGTAGAAGTGATCTAAGGAGATGGCTACAAAACAGCATGGCGCAATGGTCATGTTTCTGCTGATAGGTCAATAGTACAATGATGCCTATTTCAAATCACTTATACCAGAAAAGCTCAAATTTGATCTCTTATACAATATTATTCTTATACAATATTATTATTTTGTAATGCCTGGAACTAGGGTGCCTTTCTGAGCAGAATAAACTGCATTGATTCACTATAGTTGCACGTTTGTCTCCTATCATGTTTATAAGAAGCCCAAAGGCTTTTAAGAGCATCTCTTTTGCTCTGTTCATGTACAACAACCACAGATCTGTGAAAGACTAATACAGAATTAACCAGTAGACTGTTCAAAGTCCCATATCTCTTTCCACTCCTTCAAAGAAAATCCTTGCCTCTAAGCAAATTGCTTTCTAACAGAACACCATGCAGTGATAAGGCAACTCCCTCCACACCACACAACTCCACTCATGATTTCCACAATTGTAACCAGGACACTTCCCTAAAAATTGCTAGTCTTGCTCTTCAGGAGACTGATGAGACCTTGCTAAGCAGTGACAAATTTCCACACCAGGCTGTGTGTAACAAAACACTGTGACACAATTTAAGAACCCACTGAGGAATACACCAAACCCTTTTAAACCTAAATTCAGAGCACAGAGAATTCAGCATCCTTTGACAGAAGTCACACACCTACAGTGTGTTTCCCAGAGGTTGAGATAATCGCATTTATCAGGGAAAAAGAGAGAGGAGTAAACAAGTGCTATAGCTAGAATGGTGGATGTGCCCCTGAAAGCCTGACTGATTAATAAAGAGGGTGGAGGTCACAGTGTGCTGTGAACCACATCAAGGTCTGTCTTCTTGCACGGATTCCAGTGCCTTGGAGTGTAAACTGCATATTCATCATCAGCTCCAGGTTTATGAAGTAATCAAAGCTAAAGGGAAATACACTGTCACTGTAAATAAGAACAAAAGAAATGAAACTGGAATGCACATTCAGCATATGCTCTTTCACAGCTATCTCTGTGAACAGAATATGAATTAACAGTTTCCCTCCTGGATTCTCATGCTGTACCTGTTGTGATGCTGGTGCCAAGTCATCTCTCATTAAAATCAAATAATTCAAAAACAAACAAAAAAATATAACCACAGTGTGATCTGCACCACTAAACAAAGTTAAATTTAACACAGCTCCTTTCAGTGCTCTGTTGATGCCATATTAATTCAATGTGCTGCGAGGCTGGCAACAAATGCAGGGCAGAAAATGCAGATATATAAGGAAAATTAGTAGCAGTAGAGGGAAAGAGAGAAAACCAACCTGTCTGCTTCTGAGCAAAAGCCCCTCAGGGTAGGTGGCAGAGTGAAGTACAAACCCCTGCCACAGCTCAGCACACCAAAGAGGAGTAAGCCAACACTGAATACAGAAGAGACTGTTCTGCAGAGTAAAGGAAGGGGTTTCAGGTTTAACACAGAAAACCTGGTCTCAATGCCATTGCCAGGTTTTCCAGTCAGGAGAAAAACAATACACCATTTCTGTACCACAAGCCTATTGCACTATTCTTATTTATTTGCGGTATTCACCCTTAGAAAGACAAAAAACATAACTTTTTCTTATAGCAGTCCCATAATAGGCACAATTAATAGAAAACTCATTGAAAGTAGCAGTTCTAGCTTGGGACATAGTTCAGTGACCCTCAGCAGAAGTACAAAAAAATACCTCAACAGTTAGAAGTATTTATAACCTACAGCAGCTCAAATAAAAAGCTGGAAGATGATGTTAAGTTTCAAACTAATTATGCAGTATAAAGCTAGACCTGCAGTTGTGTTTGTTGGCTACTCACAACAGTCAGTCCAAGGACAGATGAGTGGCTGCATAAGCACAAAGTAGGTGCAAAGCACTCTGTTCCCATCAGTCCTGCTACACAGGGGCCACACTGCAGCAGTACAGCCCCAGAAATAAATAATGAAGGGATTGTAGTCCAAGAAACTCAGGGGGTTGGGATGGATGCATCTCATCAGCAAAGCAGGCAAACAGCTAGATAACAAGGAGAGGCCAGGAGATATGCTCAGTATCTGTGTGCATGCATTATCACCTGGGCTGAGAAACTGGCTATTTTTTTGTGGGTTTGCAAGACAGCCCATGATAGAGCACTGAGAAGACACTGGAACTAAACAGCATTTGACCTTTGCTTTGAAATTAACTATTAGTCTCTTGCAACCTTGATCCATGTCAAGTAAGTGCATCCAGGAAATTCTGTCCATTACTGTACTGTACTGTACTGTTATTACACTAACACAACAGGCTGTGTTAAATAGGACAAATGTGCTCTGAAATGAGGTCTACTTTTACTAGAGGTGATGCACAGCTCCACAGACAAACTATAGCTATTAACCTGAATAGTTTTCTCTGTAAGACCTTTTCCTCTTCTATTTACTTTGTTTTCCACAGAACCTCCCCCTCACTGTGACCCTCACAGCCTTCAGTAGCATCATGTGAACACTGTGATACTGTGATACTGTGATGTGAGCCAAAGGTGACCAAAACTGAGAACAGCCATGCTATAGGAGATGCTTACATCTGACTATCAATTTTGCACAAAAATACAAGCTTTATGTGTAACAAAAATGTCCTCAGTATCTAACTCCAACATATTGGAAATAAATCCAAGGAATTCTCAGCACTTTTATGCAAAAAAGGATATGAAAGTCTACCATGTTTAAGCTCATTTTTTAATGTGCTTCAAGGCAAGGAAAAAGTGAGATAGCTGGTTTTGTAGTTCCAAGGACACATCCAGAATAAAACAAAATGACATCACCCACATAACTCAAACAGGCAGTGGCTGAGTGTGAGATGACTCTGCCATGACTAGCTCTCCATTAACATGATAACACAATGAATAAATTCATAGAATTTCTTACTTTTGCTCCCTAAAATTCCTTTTCCCTGAAGAGCACTCCACGAGACCATCACCAGTCTGGTATCATGGACTCAAGGATAGACTGTTGCAGCAATCAGTGACAAAAAATAAGGTTTAAAAAGGTAGGACCTTTTTCCTCAGGGTGAAACCACACCTGAAGAGAAGCTTCACAAACTTCTGTGCCAGCAGAAATCCTTCCCCCTGGCCTCCATGGGTCATCAGAAGCAAACTGCGAATACACCAATAGGTTGCACAGGCTCTCCATCACTGCTCCTCCTCATTGTCAGGCCTTTTCCAACAGGACGTGTCCTAACTACTTGGCTGTACAGAAACTTCTATGTGCAGATGCTTGTCTTCAATTTTACTGCAGCAGTGTAGCATCCATAAGCTCCTGAGTTCCTACTTTCTTCCTTTTTTTGCTGCTGGGCTTGAGATCAGCCACTTTTCCAACAGCTCAGCAATAAAGGAGAATCACATGGAAATTACTTTACATGGCCAGTGCTGAATTGCCGTGCCTTCCTATTTTAAGTGTAACCTCATGTAATCTTTACTGTTGAAGGAAAAACAAAAAAAGGAAATAACAACTTCAATTCTTCCCTTAAGAGCTTATACACAAAATTCTCGCCTGTTTCCTAGGAGTAACAGCATTTTTCCCTGTTTCTCCTTTTCCTTCTTTCCTTTACAACCATCAGCTTCTGTGAAGCTGTTCAAAATTCATTCATAGAATGTTTTACATATGTAAAAATTTTCAGTGTCAGTAAGATCTATTTGTCTTCTGCAACCACATACACAGTGTGAATGCAAGTGCTCATAAGAGAAGAGTAAGCCTATTTCTCTACTGAATTCCAATGAAACGTTTAAGAGACAAAAACCTGCTATAAAAGAGGGAAAATTAGTTCCATATTCTCTTCCTTTTCATGACGAATATTTTATTTGCTATTTCAGAGAAAACCTAAATGAGCAGTAGAAATCACTACTGATTTCCGACCCCAACTCTCTTGTACAGAAATAATGCAGCCATTTAAATTATGTTCTGTACTCTGCTGAATCTTACATTATTTATTAGTTTTGTTAGTTTCTATATCCCAAGTATTGCAGGTATTTGCACTTTTCTTTAGCCTTTCCTGTGTAAGCTAAAGCAGATTTAAAAATGCCCCTCTGGTGGGTAAGGTCACTTTGTAAAACACTGATGTGACCCCTGTGTGTTTGCATATATATAAATTCCCTCTATGACATTCCTGTCATGTTTGCTCAGTGAACAAGTAATTTGCCACTCTCATTACTTCAGGTACAAGGTAGCTTGTGAAAATCAATCTTCTTTCTGCTTCATACATCACAGCCTGTAACAGACACAAAGCGCATTCTGATTCTGAAATGAATCTGAGGGAAAAACACAGACCTGTTCTCATAAGATACCCTCTTTGATCTAGGTGTGCAAGGAAAAAAAGAGAATAGGCATTTAACCTAGCAAAGGGTGTAGATCTCATGTAGGAGTCACATGGAAAATCTCTGCATGCAAAGCAAAAGAGGTGGGTGTTTTTGGGTTTTGGAGAGAGGGAAAGAGGCTGTTCCAAAATTTGTTGTTGACCAGCATGAACCTTTTAATAACAGAGGAAGCAGCCCTAGAGAGCCTAGTCCCACCATTAAGAAGTATCCAGAAATAGTTAAACCATTGCTGGTAGAGCAGTACAGTAAGGTTGCCACCGTTACTTTCAGCTGAAGTGTTGCCAGGGGAAGCAGGTTGAAGAATATTAGGCTTAGTGCCATAAGGAGGGCTTTAGAAAGGCTATTGCGCTGAGACTTAAGACACTAAGGAAAATGAATTCTTCTTTCCGAAAGTGCTTAAGCATATGATTGACATGCATGCCCACACTTGTCTTTTATTTAAATCAGTGTGACTTAAGCACATACTTAAATTTAAGCTCATACTATCCGAGAGATGTATGTACCAATGGGAGTTCTTGAAGAACGATTAGAGACTTAGTAAGTGTGCTTCTATAAAAAGAGACAGTTTCAAGAAAAGAAAATATCTCAAATATCTGGGGGGGGGGGGGGGAAGTTATGGAATATATGAAAATACACATTAAACAAAAAAACCCCAACATTCTTCTTTACATGCTGCAATTAGTTTCCCAGTAGCAAGAAACTGGAGAGAGATGCACATACAGGTAATTACATTTGCCTACAGTATCTCTAGCACTTGGATGTGAAATTTACATATATATTATTGTTTCCAAAATCTGATAACCATGGATGCTTAAATTGCCAGAGGTATAAAATGCTTAGGCACCTAGATGCATCCCACCTCACAGCCAGAAACCCTGACAGTTTATGGAGAAAACCTTTTTCTTCCAAAAAGCGTATGTATGGTTGCAATGATACCGCCTTGAATACTCGGATGATACTGATTAATGGTCTTCCCTCTAAACTGCTATCACTGATCATCTCTCCTGCATCTAGATTATCACCAGTTCTTTCTAGACACAATTGACTGTAACTTTCACCTTCATTAATTTTCAGATGCAACACCTAACTGAAAGCAATAAAGAAAGCAAAGAGTAAACAGGAAATGCAGTGCCCTCCTAGCCAGCTTCCACGCAAAAAACACAGATGCATTTAACTGAGTATACATTAAATTTCTTTCATGTCCATTTCCTCAGGACCAGCAAAAGAGTATTCATTCACCTGATAAACATTGATGTTAACACATTATTAAGTGCATACAAAGAAAATTTCACAAATTTTTGTGGGGTTAGATTCTGTACTTCTATGTATTTATGAAAATGTACAATAAGCTAGCACTAGACCTGCATATGCCATTGTGGTTTTAAGTGCTAACATAAAACGTTACAGGTTATTTAAACAGCTAAGATATTCTAATGTCTTTAATCTGTCCAGGGGCATCCTATACCCTTGTGAAATAAGCTTTTGCAGTTAAGTGTTCAGTGTTAGAAAGTACCTAGGCTCCAATTCACATAATTTTGTCTGATAATATTATGCCACTTTAAACTCTCCCTCTCCCAGTTTCTGTGCTTAAGGGAGCTTTAAGTTGTAGGGGGTACTATCTATTCACTTAATCATCACAGCAGTAGTATTTGCTTATACCTTCTATGTGATCCTCTTGCAGGTGGTTATTTGAATTTTCTTTATTCATATCTCACTAACCAATCAAAAGTTTAACTGGGAAAAAATGATAACTGTTCAATGGGCTTTGAACAGAATGTCTTACTGAGACCTGAATCACTAGGTATACTGTGATTTCATAAAGGCCATTGCAGTTGCAGAGATAAGCCTCGAAATCTATCAAGGCAGAAAAAGCATCAAATATTAGCGGAGAATGGCAACTGAAGCACCCATATTTAAAAGCAAGGACAAAAATGATCTGGGCAAGCATAAGCCTATTAGTCTGACCTCTTCAATTTGTAAGAGCTTAGAAGAGGCTTTGAAGAAAAAGATAAATTAAAGACAGAGAAGTAAATAGAATATAAGATAAAATGTAGCAGTGTTACCAAGGGTACATTGTGCCAGACTACCTTGACAGCTTTTTTGATAATTACTGATTTTCCAGACAAAGAAATGAAGTAGGTATATTTTGTCTGGATTTAGATAAAGCATCTTCTACAGTGTCACTCCGGAACTTACGCATTAAGCTCTGTGGATTACTACAAGAACTGAAAGGTGGATCCAGGTGCGATAACAGCAAGTAGTACTGAAAGGGAATATCAGGGATTAATAGCATTTCTGCTAGAAGTTGGGAATTCACCATTTGAAACAAAAAACGGGAAAAAAAACAACTAGTTTATTTTAGTTGATCAGCAAGTATCAATATGACACAAGGTGGCTGTGAAAAAGGCAAATCCTGCAAATTACTAAATGATATATTTCTAATAAAGACACAGAAAGACAAGTATGATTCTATACAATTTTGGACAACCATCTTCACAGAAGGAAAAGTGAATCCAGAAAACATGAGGGCAGTCTTCTATGAGAGTCACAGGAATGAAGACTCTACCACAGGAGCTTGAAAGAGCTTGGTTTGTGGGACAAAGCGAAGGCTGAAGGGAAACAGAGAGACCAAGGAAAAGAAATAAAAGCAAAGGCTGCAGGGAAACAAAGACACCAAGTGTCCTGGGTTCAGCAGCAGCAGTCATTTTTCTCCTTCTTAGTATCTGGTGCAGTGCTGTGTTTTTTACTTTCAGCCTGGGAATAGTGCTGATAATACTAGTGGTTTTAGTTGTTGCTCAGTAATGTTTACTCCAATCAAGGACTTTCTGAGTCTCATGTTCTGCCAGGGAGGAGGGGAAGCCAAGAGGAAGCAGAGACAGGACAGATGACCCAAACTAGCCAATGTCATGCCCAGTATATAAGCTGGGGGCAGTTACCCAGAAGGGCTAGATCACTGCTTGGATCGGGCTGGGTATCGGTTGGCGGGTGGTGAGCAGTTGTATTCTCTTCCCTTGTTATTTCCCTTATCATTACTATTAATGGTGGTAGCAGTAGTGGTTTGTGTTATACCTTAGTTACTGGACAGCTCTTATCTCAACCCATGGGAGTTACATTCTTTTGATTCTCCTCCACTTCCCTCCAGGAGCGGGGAGAGGAAGGAGGGGGAGTGACTGCGTGGTTCTGAGTTGCCAGCTGGGCTTAAACCACGACACCAAGGAAAGGAAACAAACATGGTGAGGGCAAGAAACATACCCATAAGAAATGGAATAGTTGCTGTCTTGCCAGGAGGCAGGATAAGGACGCTCAGCTTAGTGATTCAGGAAATCACTTCCAGTCTTGTCTCTACATCGATAACACGATTCCCTTTTTGTACATTAGTACAGGAAGCCAAGTGTTAGTTTTTCAAGAAGAAAACTATAAGCAAGTTCTTTCCAAGTGCATTAGCGAAGTGCTTTTTTCCAAGTCATGTCGCTCTCCTCAAAAAAAACCCAGAAGTCATAGCATTTGTCTCTGTGATACCCTATGAAGAAAAAACTGTAAGGTTCCTCACTAATAACCTGAACTCATGCCAGGTTCCATCCAAAACTGGCCATGCTGAGCATCTGATTAAGACAAATATTCTTCCTTATTTTTCAACATCCGCAAGGCATAAGCACCATCTCTGTGTCATAAACTTTAAGATGACCCCAACAGTCACAGTGCTGTACTGGTGGACCATTCAGTAGTAACATTGCTTTTTTATTAACTTCAGTGAATTAAAGTCATACTGGTGAGCATGGGTGACTATTGTATGATTAAAACTCATTCACTCTTCTATCAGTCTTCACCATGGAAAAGTAAAACTGGCAAGCATCACAATCATCAAGATATGCAGTCTTGTTTTCTGAAAGACCCCAAATGTAGACAACAATATTTATGTAGTTTCAGAAACTGATTAAACATTTTAAGATAAAAACAGAAGAAACAATACCATTGATGCATTTTAAAAGTGTGAATATATTAAAAATTACATTAAAAATACATTAAAAAATGTAAATGTAAAAAAATTAAAAATACATTAAAAATTTTCTTCTTATATACATTTAAAGTGACTACCATCTTAAACATAATGTCTTTCAAGCAATACTGGAGGACTGATTTGGGGATTCTTGCATTGATGTAAGAATATGGATGAAGTGTCATATTACACAATCTTGCCAGACCTGGAATTTTGTATGCTGACAGGAACCATTCAGGTTCTAATGCATTACTTCCCTACTGAAGGTCAAATTTTGTCTTTTCCAAAGAATTTTACTGGCAAATAACACTGTGACAAACCACTGCAGATGAACAGGGGAGCAAGACTGAGACTAAGTTCCCCCCTGCTATTTTCACGACAATTACATCCGTCAATAGGCAGAGTAGCACTTCTGACAAATAATAAGGTCTGAGCCCAGTCTATGTTTTATACCTGATATCTACACATTTTGGGCCACACATGAAGGCAAAGGTTCAAGTGAAAATAAAAAATGACAGGTTGCTTAAACTACAGGAAAGTATGAAGCTTGCTTGTGCAGAGACCAAAATAGCTCTAAGAGCTGACATAACACTAGGAACACAGGAGAATCGTCGTATATAAGTAAAGCTCATTGAAGCACAGTTAGAACACATTCCCCCATTCTTTGAATGTAAACTCCTAACACACTTTTCCAGAGAAAAGAAGAGTGAGACAAAAGTTAGTCCAGGCTCTTCAAAATATGGATCTGGTACATAAACCAAATCTCTGTTCCTGACCAAGCACAAAGGTAAAGACTTCATTCACTCACAGGGATGCCAAGGAAAGGAAATCAGGATGTACAAACAATCTTCAGCTACCAGCTGAGGAGCAGAACCAAAGTCCGGAAGATAATTCAGATACAGAACCTTGTGCTCAGTGGAGGTACACCCATGTAGACACACAAGGCAAATCTGAATTTTTAACTTACTTGTAGAAAATTTCAGCAGCTTTCTTGTCAAAAACTGGTAATTTTTTTGGTCCTGGTATGCTACCTAATCTGTTACATAGACTAGAAAACTAATGCTGTCTTGAGAATCATGCTATATCACAAATTTGAAGTCTCCTCTCAGTCTTTATATCCTCATCAGTGTTCTGAAAATAAAGGAAGTTATTAATTAAAAAAAAAAAAAAAAAAAAAACAGAATACTCCTGTGGTGGCTTGCAACGAATGGATTCAAGCCAGGTCAAGATTTGCTTAATGATGGCTGAAGTATCTAAATGACACCCAGTCTTCCTTGAAAAATCAGATAAATTTCCCAGCCCCTATTCGAACACCCTTTTTTGAAGGGTACAATCAGTTATATTAAATCTATATTGACCACACAAACCTGAGTTTCATCCCAGTGTACCTTGATAAACAATGCACTCACTTTGTCATGTACTATGCCAGCCTTGAAATAGCATTTTAATATGGCGAGGAGCTCATTAAATAGCCGGTCATAACCTGCACTTCCTAAAAGTCTGTACCCAGCCTCATGCTGCATGATATGTAGCTTAGGTAGAGCACAACAAGAGGATGAATGACAAAGCAAATCTGTAAATAGTGTCCTGCTCCTCTCGTGCCCTGGAACAGACTCTTATGAGGTTCATTTGCATTTATACTGCATTTCAGTTTGGAGCTGGACAACACTTTTCAAACAAATTTTGAAGTGTCTCCATTTACAATGATCTGGATCAGATCATGGAATGACTCTGGAGGACAGGAAATTAATACCTTTTAGATTAAAATAAAGCAGAAGATGAGCCCAAGAGTGCATCCAATGCACTCCAACAATTTAAGGGTGTTCAGTTCAGGGAACAAAAGCCAATTAAAAGAAACCAACCTCCTACTCAACTAAACGAATATAATGTGAATATCACACCCTCAGCAGCAAGTCGGGTCTACAGAATCAATTCTGTAAAGACAAACTGTTTGCTAGTGTAGACACAGCCCTATAATCTCACACGGAAGGAGATAATTATCATCGCTATTTTATACTTGGATAAGATGCCCTTGCAATTATGATTATTCTGAAAAGCATTTTCAGTGTCTCAGCAAACCTCAACGGCATGTTGAAAGGAACCTGTCACTCAGAAGGCTCTCAAACAAGTTCTGATCTGCGTTTTAGGGCCATTATTCCTACTGTGACACCACAGTAAAGAGAAGGATAGCTTTTTTTGCCAAAATCAGGGAACAGCTACCTGAAGTACATCCCCCTAATTTAAAGGCAGGGAGTACAGAATAAATTATTTCCAATTACTCAGTTCATTTTTGTGAAACAGCAAAATCCTTGTCTTTCAATGCAGAAAATTAAAGACGAGATTTTCTGTCTTGTTTCACACTGGGTACTAACTAACCTAGGAGCCACTCTACTGTAGAAGGAAAGTACAACTCACTGTAAAACTGTCAAATATTTTACTGGCTCTATCACTAATATTCTCAGTCACTGGATTATTGACAATTTTTCCCTGGGTCTGGCAGCCACACAATCAATAACCACACTTTTAAGGTGCATAGGTTGACACTCTTAGATGAACAACAGAAAACGATGGCCCGAAAGGGAAAGCCTAAGAAATTGCCTACTGAGATGGGACGGACCCTATCCAGCAAGGACCTGCAATGCACACCTGCCTACATCTCCTGGTCCAGAGGGAAGGCACTGGCTTCATGTTGCTCTAGCATACAGGACTGGAGTTAAGGACTCAACCCAAGTACATTTCAGTTGACTTTATAAAAAAAATAAATAAAGGTCATATTCATAACTAGATTAAATTTCTTTTATTCCAGCATAGCAATGTAAAGTGTCCTCAAATTTGAAGTTTATTAAACTAAATCTGACTGAAGAGGGCTTTTTTGTTCCTTAATACAGATTTGGCAAAGAAAATCTTCAGATGTTACCATATTTACAACAGGATTAAGTGTTTCTAAGAAACTCTGCATTTTCATTCTTATGTATGCTTGGTGAAACAAACAAAAATTATTTAATTTGTATTTCATTATTAAGGAGGGTTATGTCATTACACTTTCTATGACAGTTGCATTAACAGCATCAGTATTAGGCACGAAGATGTTCAGGATTCCACGACTCTTGTTTCAAAAGAAAGGGTTACAGTCAGTGTTTGCAGTATTTATGATTAAAGAGAGCTTTTTTCTTTTTCTTCTTCATTTTATAATAATTAATTGGAGCTGTCTAGGAACTAAGACAAGTAATGCCTGTTCTGCTGTTAGTAACAGTCCAGATTCAGTAACATACAAGAGCAGTACATTCTTTTAGTGCAGTCTTAGAAAGGCTTTCCATGTGTCTCCTATTCTAAGACAGCATTAGTTTCTATATGGACAAGACCTGAAAAGGGTCGTTAGATGAGAATGAGAATTAGGCAGTACAACATAGGAAGAGCCATAAATGAAAGAGAGCAGAAAACCTCTTAGGATAAATGGTGAGATAGAAAGGTTTAGAATATTTTTTCTGTTAAATCATTATGTAATTTTAAATGAAGGAGCATTATAATTTCCTAAAGCACAGGTATGATATTGTACGTACAATACTTACTGAGAAAAAAACTAATATAGTAATATTTCTGTACCATTTCAGTCACAATTATGGATATTGCGCTGGCATCACCATCAAAGGAAATGATTATGTGTTTGGTAGATTTGCAGGAAACTAAATATATTACACTGAGATCAACAGTTCTTTATGAGTTGTTTCAATTTTGTAAGATCACTGCAGCCTTCGTAGCTTTAACAGAAACAAAGTTCAGTCTAAGCCAAAGTGTATTTCCTTCTGCAACAATTTTATTTCATTTTAACAGCTATCTGCCTTGCGTTTTCCATAATCCTTTCCAATAAAAGGTGAAAACCCTTTTTATGGCATTGATACAAGAAAGGATGTTTGCTGGGTTTATATTCTTCCTTGCATAATTTGCAGTTGCAACTGATAGCAATGGGCCTCCATCTCAGCACCCTGCTGCATAGTGAAGCAAGCCTGGGTCCCCCGGTGTTTTCTTGAGTCCTTTTGGTGTTTCTCTGAAAGCTCCCAGAGTCCAATAATTAGGTAAGTACTGCAATTTTAATTATCCTTTATAGTTGCAGAGAAAATATGATTTCTAAAGGCAACAAAACAAAAGGATCCATTTTCATGTATTAAAACCCTGAGAACTTGAGAAAGATGAACCTAAATTTCTGGATAATCAGATTTGGCAAGTATTGCAAAATTTTTGGGTTGGAAACAGTCAGTGAAACATTATTTAATTCATCCTCTTTTTTTCAAATTATCTACAGAGGCTGTATGGAAATTTATTCTGAATACTACATTAACTATTATAATTCACTTACATCATTGGTATTCATGTCTAATTAATATAAATGCCCAGCTGGGAATATAAAGATTTTGCATAATACAAGTCACAAATTCTAGAAAGGAGAATTTTCCCCTAATTTCTCTATGTAAGTTATGAAATTTCACAGAGAAAAATTTAATTGCAAGGTCAAGATGGGTTAGCTCACAAGTGAATTAAAAAATGCTGCCTAAATGATGAAAATTACTTACCACAGAAATACATATATTTATGAAAAACCCATTAAGACAAATGGAAATGGAAATGTATGAAATTAAGTCTACTTCTTTTGTTTCCTTCTGGCTTTTAATAGGTAATAGGAGGTAACCCTCCCACTTTGCTGATATCAATATTTTCTTTTCACTTTCAAACCCAAATGCTGCTAGGACTCAGTCTCCTGTAAATGGCAGGAATAAGGACAAATTCTCATGACATATTTCTGAAAAAAAAAAAAAAGAGCCATAATTTTTTAAAGTTGTTATCTTTATGTATTTTCAGTGGTACCTGTGTTGATCTTGTATATCCAGTCTAATATATAGTATTTGATGGTGGCAATTCAAGCTTCTTCAGTAGAAAAAGAAGGACCAAAATCTACTTGAAAGAAAGTGGCTAAAAGACACTTCTCTGAACACTAAATGAGACCAGTGTCATTTTCCAACCTTGTGTTTTCACTGTACTTCACCTAAGATAAAATAGAGCTGATGAACTTAAGTTGTATGCCATGAGCTGAAAGTTTAGCAGTCATTTTGAACTATTCATCATCTCATTAACTGCAAGATGTGCAAAGCATTTACATGAACAAACAGTGGAATGCAGAGGGAAAGCAAGTCAGCCAAAAAGTATTGCTCCAATAAATATAAACCACTACATATTTGCAGTGCACTGACAGCCAGATTAAGCTCATCAAATACCAATTCTTTGTTCAGCTATAATGAAAATCTTTTACGTGAGGCAGAAGATGAATAGGACATTTCTCATGATTGCTGTAATTCAGAAATACTCATCTACAGCTAATACGAGAACGAGGTTCCACACCAAAAAAACTTCTCTGCACCTCATTTTTTTGCTGTTTTTTCATTTTATTTTCATTTGTTCTCCTAAATATGATTGTTGCCAAGTACTATTTAAAAATGAAAATGCTATGGTTTATTATTTTTGACTTCTAGTTTGAGTGATGCCATCAGATATATGTGCATTAATGATTTGAAAAGTAGGAGATAAAAATTAAGATGAGCTCACATTAAAAACTGAGATCAGAGAATCACACTGCCTCAGCAAAGTTCAGATCCAGAAGAGAATTTTAGTTCAAGCTAACTTAAGAAACAACCCAACACTTCTGTTCACCTTGTGAAATGCATCTGAAGAGGGACAGAATTTATTTCTTTATAGCAGGAGGACAGTTCTGTAACTAACTGAGAAAAAAAGAGTTTCACTGATTAAAAGCTATGCAGAAATTACACTGAGGTCACATAGACAGCTGTTAGAAGAAAACAATGCACAAAATGAAGGACAAGGCAACAGAACTTTTAATTTAATAATACTGCCTAAGTCATTAATCCAGACTGTAGTAAAACCACATTCAACCCCTTCAAGAAATATGAACCTTCATCTTCCAGAAATTTATCTCAATGAGTAGTATATGGTATTCCTAAGACTCTTTAGCTAATGCTGCCCCTAGAAACTTTATTATTCGTTTCAAGATCAAAAACACATATTTCACCTCCCAGGTGAACATTTCACCCACCAGACTGAAGTGACTCTCTGAGTTATATTTGATACAAAACATAAAAACTCTTTGGAGCAAGCCATTCACACCTTCACTGCATGATCAATTTCCTCAAGGTAAAAAAGAGAAACCTAAACACAGATGACCCATGTCTTACAGGAATTTTGTGCAGAAGCAGCTGTTTCTTCTCATTTTTGAGGGCTAATACTAGGCCTTTGCTTTGCTATTTTATACTGTCTGTAAAAGAAATATGGTGTTTTCTTTTGGTCAAATATTTTATTCAATGTAAATACAAAATACATCAACCCCCCCAAAATAAAGTATTCTACCAATAGCAAAACAGAAAACCTCTTTCATTTAGGTTTTATGAAATGAAACTTTGATGAAAATCAAATGGTATCTTGAGATCTTGAACTTTCACAGAACCTCACCTTTTCTGCCCTTCCCCTATACATAACTACCTCTACACCTCCGTAGGTGTGGAGTGGTCACTGCCTCCACCACTATATTATCCTTTCTACTCTGGAAACTGGAGATAGAATATGGCTACAAGGCATAATGACTGTTCAGTCCCACAGAAACAGTGCAATGCAGACAGGGAGAAAAAGTGCAAATCAGAAGATTGAATGGAAGCATAGGGAGCAGTCTCAATAAACTGTTTCAGAATTTTCAAGTTTTATTTTAATCCTATTGCATCTAAATCCTTTATTCCAAGAATTACCTAAATACAGAACGTTAATCTCTTATAACGCCCAAAATAGTATTTTTCAATGCAGATGAAATGAAAACCCCTTTATTTGAAATCTGTGAAGGCTAAGTTTTAAAAAAAATATTGTCATAGAAGCTCTGCCTTAATTTCAGGTAGCTTGGAGTCTTATGTGAACGTCCTGCAGAATATGGTTTCCACATATTGGAAGAAGTGAGTTTTAGGAATGAAACATGGGTTTACTTCATGTTCAACTTTTGGTCACAATCTGTTCTTGAATTATAGCAGTTTTGCATATTCTCTGGTTGAAGTTGTTCCAGACAAAAAAGACCTGCATTCCATTGAAAGCTAAATGATCTGACTGAGTCAGCCATCGCACTAAAAAGACATTAACCAGATATTCTGTTTATATCAGTTGACATCTCGTAATACAAACCTCTGATGATTGTGCCATGAAAAATTCTGGTATCTCTCATGTTAAATTTTTAACTGCATGTATAGCTTTTGCCTGGCAGGCAAAATTTAATCTTGAGACAAAATACTGGATTTTCACAATTTAAAGAAAAGAACAGTCAATACGAGGATCCTTTATTTTTTCAGATCAATACAAACATGCTGACAATAAGCTTTGAATAAACCTGAACTTTTCAACTTTTCTGCAAATACCTCGTCTCGATTTTGCTCTTAGATTTTGTTCTGTACATCCATTGAGCAAGGAGAGGGTATTTATGATAAAGCTTTGAATGTGCCATAATGGTTAATGTGTATGTTTATTATTTCTCTGAAAGTCAATCTAGATATTTTGTAAATAGTAGTTTGGAGGAAAGTAGTTTGGGTTTTGGAAATGGAACCACTGCTCTTGATTATGCCACTGAGCGTCAGAGTAGTATTAACATAAATTGCAAATATGCCCAGTGACTACAAACCAGATGGCAGCTGTTTGTCTGAGGTTTTGGTGTTATTTAGCTGGATTTTAGTTTTTGTTCTTAACAGGTATGGCAAACATTTTTATCCTGCTGCTGCTATATTTTAGCATATCTAATTGCCAAGTTCACAAGAAACCGACCCACGGCTTGTCCCAGGCAGATGGTGAAAGTTGTTTTTAAAACTGTAGTGAGGTTGATTTTCCAAAATGCTTGCTTTATGAAGTCTAATCACTGTTCACCATACACACAGAGGATCAGCTCATAAGCAAGCATGCAGTCAGCAGCCAAATATGCAAAGTATTAAGAGCACTCTAGCATAGAACTCTGCACTGAGACAACTTTTTTGCATCTAAAACCTAGCATGTATTCCAGTATCTGTGGAACCGTTCCTAGGAAACGAGGTCTTAATAAAAACAGATATCCATTTTGGACTTTATTATTTACCCTTTCATTATCTATATCTTCTCTTATTAGTTTTAAATATGGATAATTTACAGCAATACAAGTCTGAAACAATAAAAATTAATTTTTAAATTTATTCTAACTGCCAAGCTAAATATATGAGTGCTGCAAAATGAAAAGTGACCTAAAACAACAGTGTGAAAAAATAAAGAATTTACTTTTTTTGTAGCTTGGCAAATAAAGACGAGATGAGAAAGATGAGAAAGATGCGAAAGATGCAAAAAACAGTAGGTGACACAAATCAGAACTGCAAGTCCAAACATCTCCCAGCACCCTGTGAAGTTTGAATCTGCGTTTGAACCCAAAAACTGTGGCTTGCCAATCATTAATAATTATAAAGTAATATTTTAGGCTCACATGTGCAAATAAACAAAACAAAACAAAACCAAAAAAACCAAACCAAACCAACAGTAGAATCACCACTTGCCAACCCATATACAGCACGGTAATACAGCTAGGGATGTGACTTGGAGCAGCCTTTTTGCCCTGACTTGATCTCAGAGCTCTGTCCCCCAGAAAAGCAAGCCCCTGCCACCCTACCAAGGTATGGGCAGCTCTCAGCCAAGGCTACATCAGCAGCTATACCCCACAAGGTGAGCTCCACTGGGAAAGAATTGCTAGAAGCAAAGTGCCCTGGCAATGGCCTCCTAAACTTCCCCTTACCTCGAAGGACCTGGCCCATATATTTTGCAAGAGAAAGTATTAAATACAATTGTTTCACATAAACATAACTCTACTCACACAGAAGCCTTCTATAAATGTCTACTGGTTGTAACAAATCACTCTTACTTCCAATGAATTTGGAATATTTTTGAGACTGTCGGTTGACGGCTTTTGTACTGTGCTTAGCACAGTATTAACTCGAACAGCTGATGCCTAGAGAAATAATGAAGAGCTATAATAAATAGTGTCCAAGTAACATGAAATCCTAACAACTGAACCATCAAATTAACAGGTCACTGATAATAATTGGGATTTCTGAATATGGCAAAATGCTATTCATTTGTACAGTGAAAGTCTGACTCTTTAAATCGTTACATAAAGACAAGGAGAGAATAAATACAATGGATTAATGAGAGAATGAATAGTATGCGTTATGCTATGGGACGATAATGATGTGCTATTAAATAGTAGGCTATTATGCTTCCTAAATTTCAATAATGTAGTTAAGAAAGAGCAAATAGGGCAAAAAGAAGTAGTGAAAGAAATGTGATGTTGTTATATAAAATGTGCGCCTAAGGACCTTGTGTGTATACTCCTTCACAATTTAATCTGGTTAACAAAAAAGTAGTAATTTTCTGTTTAGTGCTACTTGTGGGAAAAAAGAAAAAAAAGTTTCCATCTTATATAAGGTTTTATATAAAATGCATTTCAGCCTCAAGATAGCTAACAAGATAGTTATTAGAGAGCCTGCATAATTTTATGACACACAAAGTTGAGTTTATCACATATTTCACATCTGTACTGTATTGTAAAGAAATTGCATCCAGGCATTTCTGGTTTTGACTGACTGGAACTAAACATGGTGGGAATAAAATGCACATTCTTTTCCAAATGCAAGAAGAAAGGATGCTCTCATTAAAATGATTTGCTGATATGACTTAAAACAATTTATTTAATCTTCACCTTTTTTATGTAAGTATCCTTCAATGGAGAATTTAAAAAGTATAATTTAAAAGAGATTTTGTAAAGTATAATGAGATGCTCTGTCAGATGGGAAGACAAATTAAAAGTGCAATTCACACTGTTATAGCAGCATTGCCACCACGGAGCTACTAATCTTTTGCACAATGCTCACAGTAGAATGTACTCCAGTCTCTGTAGGGCACGTGATTAGAGACTTGCAGGGAGGCTGAGATTTAAATTATTCATCAATGTGGATTTCCTTTTGCAGAAAAATTAGTGTGGCACATAAATAGCAAAACTGTTAATTCTTGGCCTTTTGCAAATTAACTGCCTGGTAATAGCATTGGTTATTACCACTTAGTTTCCCTAGCAGTTACAATAGCAATATTATGTCAAACGGAAAGCAGTATACAAAAATAATGCTAAAGACAGAACATCCACACAGCCAATTAAATGTTCAGAATGCATTAGATCCTGTAAAGGTAAACAGCCGTGCATAAACCTGTCAGGAAATCTGACAAATGCCAGGTTACGGCCACAGCCTATCTGGCCAGAGAGCAATACAATGCCATTTTAGCTACAGCACGTCTTTACTTACAAGCATCGAGAGGGAATACAATATCAAAATAATTTGCCTGAAAAAGGCTTGTAATCTTCAAAACTGTCAGGTATGGATTTCAAGAGAAGTGATATATGCTTTGATCTGCCTGTTAACCACAGAACACTACAAGCCCATTATTTACAAAGTCAAACTCCATTGTCATCTAAATGGTATTATTAAACTTCCGTACAAGTGGTACCTGCCCCATTTGGACAGCAGACAATGGCAGTGTTTGTGGATTGCTGGCTCTGTCCAACTTTCAGCTCAGAAATACCAGAGGGTGGATTCTTCTACATCTGGGGCAATTGCCACAGAATTTCCAGCCTATAGGATGAATTTCAATAACCATTTTCTAGTGGCTTTACTGAAGGTATTCCCTGGGCACAAACCTAGGCAGATGCCTAAAATTTGGCTATTACTACAAAATAGGCAGAGCAAATCACTGAAAGAACTGTACTGGTTCCTTTCTCAGTGCTTAGAGTGGTTCTTCGGGTTTCTGGGTCAAAAAATTGCAACCTACAAAAAATATAAAAAATGAAAGGCTTGATAGAAAAATAATTTTGACAGTTAAAGAAAGAAAAATGCTTGATTTTAATACCTAATTGAATTCACTGCTGCTGCTTTAAGAAAGAAGCATACAAAAGTAAGTAACTAGCATCAAAGAGGAAAATGTCAATGTCAGCAAAATCTAGGTGAAATGCCAACATTAAAATTAGAGGGGGAAAGAATCAAAGACACTACCTAAATAATTAAGTGCAAAGAAATGTATGCAGGCTGATACTAGGTCAAAATATACCATCTCCAGTTCAAAATGTGGTATCTTTACCTCCGCAGCCCGAATGGGAAACAAAAACATATCTTCCGCCTCAAGTCAGGTCTCCTCTAGTTACATGGATATCAAAGCTGTGTGTGATGTGACACAACATAGAATTAAGCGTGTTATGTCAGATTTCACTTCAAGGTTTTCAGGGCCAATTGTTCTCATTTCAGTAGTGTTCTTTTGGTACCAACATATCACTGTGATGGAGCTATAATTTGTGTGGGCCAGTCCTATGTCTGACCAACAGATCTGAACATTTCAGTCTTGATCATTCTGTCCTGGAAGGCCAAAAACATTACACACAGAAAGCCTAAGGAACACAATCCACTATGTCGACGAATGCAGTTAGATACAGTCAGCCTCCTCTCCTGCCATCTGAAGGACACACAGAGAATACACAGACCAGTGAGAGCTCTTCTCCAATTCACATGGCTATCAATGGAGGCAGTCTGGCAGGTAATATTTCCTTTTTATTTCCAACAATAATGATCACAATACAAATGCTAACATCTCAAGGAGATCTGTCAACAGGAGCTGAAAACATCATCTGGGACACAAACGAGATGTTTTTAGAGAGAGGACTCAGTCACGTACATACTGCGTAAATGTTGACCTTTTATTATTTTGCAAAGATACTCAGCATGCTAAAGAAAGATGTAATCTATTCTGTAAAAATAAGGTTAACATTATTCACTAAACTAGTAAAAGTCACTGATTCTACCTTGACAATATCCGTGAGAAGTGAGTCGCCACCGTTGGCAAGTTCTTAAGACTGAGACACTCCTTCCAGGAGTGTAGGCCTGACCCTAATCCAAGAAGAAAAATGCACTGCAAGATTCTTCCCATTTTTTTAGCCTGATAACACTGTGATTTAAAAATACAGTGGGTTTCATTATGTAGAAGGGCTTCATTTGCTACTATAAATAATTCTGGGTTTTTTCAGGAAGAGTATTCAATTAATTCACCTTCCTTCTTACTCAGAGACAGAAGCAGTGCAAAATAGTACCCACATAGAAATCAGTCCTAGTTCCTAGATATTTTATCACAATTTGTAACAGTGACAAATGCAGCTGCAGTTTTTATTTCACTTAGGTTTCAGGTGTGAAGTTAAGCATCTTCTGTCACCAGTGTATATGAATTGGAAATTTTTAATCTGAAGTTATTATTAGGAAAAATCAATTCTAAATAAAATTCATGGAAATGTCTTTCACATAACCTACCTTATAAAACTCCTATTGAAATTCATCTAACTACCTGTATACAAATACAGCAGGTGCATTTGACTCCTAACGCACATAGGGGTGGTGACCTGAAGCTTTCCTCCTCCTGCAACTTCCCCTCCTTCCAGCCTCTTATCCTTTCTTTGCTTAGAATGTGTAATTTATACATCCTTCTCAAAGAGCTCCAAAATGCAATTGGTTCTAACCACAATCTTTCCATTTAAAATGTCATGTATTTCCAAGTACAGACTTTGGTGATGATTCCTGTAATTTAAAAGCAACCTCCTGAAAGCCTTGCTTTGCTGAAGCAGCACTCAAAAAAGAAAAAAAAAAAAAGATAATTACCTTGCCTATAGTCTCACTTGTCCCTCTGGAACTAGCAATCCCAGTGCTTGGGATAGACCTGTACGTGGTGTGCAATGAAGCAGCCAGCCTAAATAGCTTTGTGCCTCTGCAGCCAGATTGCTTCTCTTACTCCAGCTAGTTCATTTAGCGGGAGATTAAGTATCTCTACATTGCACAAAGGAGACTGAAGACCAAGTCCCTTGGTAACTTTAAAGAGAGTCCAAGCACAAGGGAAATTCCTTGCAGATAAAATACAGCTGTCAAACGATAAACTTCCAGTTTCTATTCCTTTTCTTTCCTCAAAGGGAGGAAAAGCCCTTTCTTCAAAAGGGCTGAGCCTGGATTATTATACTGTCCTTTCAGCATAATTACCCAGCTTTGTCACTGCTTCACACATAATTAAGTATTAATATTACCCTATAAGTAAACAATACATACATGATATCTCTGCAGTGTTTGAGAAAGCATTGCCTTATGCAAAATCTGTTAGCTGGAGTAAAATTGTAAAATGCCCTGAATCTGAATCTATACTATGCTGTCCGATATTTTTGGTTAAAATGAATTTGTCCGCTCTCCAGCAAAATGAACCATTGAAAAATAATTTGCACAAAAGAAATCATTATTGAAGCGATTCCAAAGCAATGAACAAAGTGTCTAAATGCATGAATCATCAAAGGAAACAAGATACTGGACTTAAGACTGCCGTTTGGAAATATCATTAGATGGGTGCTGTAAAACTGCCTGCTGTGGTTTAACCCCACCCATCCCCTCACTCACTCCCCCTGGTGGAATGGGGGAGAGAATCAGAAGGGTAAAGGGAAAACTCGTGGGTTGAGATAAAGACAGTTTAACAGGTAAAGCAAAAGCTGCATGCACAAGCAAAGCAAAACGAGGAATTCCTTCACCGCTTCCCATCAGCAGGCAGGTGTTCAGCCACCTCCAGGACAGCAGGTCTCCATTATGTCTAATGGTTACTTGGGAATACAAATGCCATCATATCTCCCTTGCTCCTTCTTTCTCCAGCTTTTATTGCTGAGCACAATGTCATATCATGTGGCATATCCTTTTGGTCAGCTGGGACCAGCTGTCTCAGCTGTGTGTGTCCCCAGCTTCATGTGCAACCCCTGCCACTCACTTGGAGAGCAGCATATGAGAAGCCCAAAAAAAGCCTTGATGCTGTGTAAGGATTGTTTAGCAATAACTGAAACATCCCTGTGCCCCCGTGTTATCAACAGTCTGTTAATCCCGAATAGAAAACACCACAATTACAAGTTACTATGAAGAAAATCAACACTATTCCACCCAAAAAAAAGTACTCTTCCAAAGAAGAGTGACACTATTCTAGATGTTCTTTGCATAAATGATGACGACTGCATGGGGAAGGGTGCATAAAGCTGTTGAGAATAGGGTCCACTGTGTTCATTTGTGAACTTAAAACTGCTCCATCTGGCCACTCTCCTGCATTGAAAAATCACCATGAGAGGACAGAGTTGACTTAGAATATTCCCCTTATACAGCAGTCAACAATATAGGGACTAAATGGGTCTTATTCTGTACCAAGACCATTAAAAATGACAACTATAAAAGCACTATCTTCTGCAATTTAGTTCTATCACTTTTAGAAACCATCTCTGTGTTTGCCTTTCAAAATATACTACAGCAGGAAGTTTCAGAATTTACTTACCTACAAAAGCATTTCTATTTGTTTGTCTCAAACTGCTACATTAAGTAGGTGCTCCTTAGTTGTAGTGCAACAAGAAACGGTGATCATTTATGATTTTGTACATATTTTTGCATTTCTTCACAGCTGTCTGTTTTCCAAAGGAAAGAGTCCTGATTTCCATTGTCTTTTCTAATAGGCCAGCTGCTCCATGCCTCTGCTTCATATTTGCTTAAATTCCCTGTACCATTATAGTTCTGCTACACCTTTCTGTGATAGATTGAATGAAACTTGCATGAAGTTTTCAAAAGAGCTTGTAGAACATGTAACTGTAGTTATGCAATCGTTTAATGAAGTTTAATGTAAATTTAATAGTAGTAGTAGTTTAACAAATAGTAGTTTAATAAAGTTTAATGAAGTTCTGTTGTTGTTTGTTCTCAAAAACTTGCCTCTAGATTTTTTACATCTACTTCTTCCTTTCAGTGTTCAGCACTGAGATGACATTCTGTATGAAACATCTGCTGTGATTCTAATGTTGCTAAGTGATAATAGTAATGGCAATTTTGAGGTCATTATTCTGTATGTGTGGTTAAGACCATTTCTTCTGCATGCATTACTTAGTATTTATTGACATTGAATTTCATTTTCCGTTTTATTGCACAGTAACTCAGTATTGTACCATCAGAATCTCATCACAGACTGTTTTAAATACGAAACATTACTTTGTTTTGTCTGCAAACTTTGTTGCTACAACACTCATCTCATTTTCTGAATAATTTATGAGTTTGTGAAATTAAAATTTATGAATATGCTGAACAGCACAGGCTCGGCATAGACTTCTGCAAGACTTTATTTTTAGATACACTCCATTATAAGAACAAACCATTGATTCCTAGCCAGCAATGTTTTAATAAGGTATCAATATTGGTCTTTGTTGAAGGAATTTGTCATTTTCTCTTTCACAGTTCTAACTACATTTTATAATCTGGATCATCTTTTGCCCTTGATGACTTTTTTTGCCTGTCTTCACTGTCCAGTGCTCCAGCCACACCAACCAAGTTGCAGGGCGATCCCAGGCACAGCTACAGGTTGGGCAGAGAACTGATTGAGAGCAACCCCGAGTAGAAGGACTTGGGGGTTGATTACCAAGAACCTCAACATGATGCAGCAACGTGTGCTTGCAGCCCAGAAAACCAATCGTATCCTGGGCTGCATTAAAAGAAGCATAACAGCAGGTTTAAGGGAGGTGATCCTGCCCCTCTGCTCTCATGAGACTTCACCTAGGGTACAGCATTCAACACTGGGGCCTCCAGCACAAGAAGGATGTGGAGCTGTTGGAGTGAGTGCAGAGGAGGGCCAGAAAGATGATCAGAGGGCTGGAGTACCTCTCTTACGAAGACAGCCTATGAGAGTTTGGTTTGTTCCACCTGGAGAAAAGAAGGCTTAGGGGAGAGCTTAGAGCAGCTTCCAGTACCTAGAGGGGAAATACAAGAAAGCTGGTAGGGGCTTTTTATAAGGGCATGTAATGACAGAACAGCAGTTAATGGCTTGAAACTGCAAGAGGGTAGATTTAGATTAGATATTAGAAAGAAATTCTTCACTGTGAGGGTGGTTAAACACTGGAAGAGGTTGCCCAAAGAAGCCCCATGGCTGCCCCATCCATGGCAGTGTTCAAGGCCAGGCTTTGAGCAATGTGATCTAGTAGAAGTTGTCCCTGCCATGGCAGGGGGGCTGGAACTAGATGATCTTTAAAGTCTCTTCCAACCCAAGCCATTCTTTGATATGATTATTAATCCCCTGTTTACTGACACATTCAAAGAACTCTAGATTTTTTATTTATGACACCCATTTCCTGAGTCATTTTGGTGTTCATAAAATATATTTATCTATGTGTCAACTAATCTTACTCTTTATAATAGCATCTATCAAATTTCTCTATGCACATGTCAGATTTCTTGGTATGCAATTCGCAGGATCATCCTGAGACCCCATATTAAACACTCACATCACGTTTTTCCGCCTTCTACTCATTCAAAACTGTAGGTTGCATATTACTATTAGTAGTTCAACAACGGTATATTTATGTTCCTTAGAATATTTGGATGAAAGCCATTAGAGCATGGTGATTTTTTATTCATTTTATTGCTCCAAAACATCTTTTATCTACAATTTAACCTGAGGCAGATCCTCAGATTCATCACCTATGAACACCTTAAGTAGGTATTTTCTTGACCTTCTTTGCAGTGAACATAAATGTATACAATTAATTCACACTCTCTGCACAATGGCCTTATTGCACTTAATGACTGATTATTTACCTCCCTAGCTATCACCAGTATTCTTCTTCAGACTTCCTTATTTTGATTGGAGGTGGGGAGAGGTGTAAGTTTCCATTAGCAAGTTGCCCCTTAAAATGTTTTTGGCTTGTTTCATTGCAATTTCCAAGTCTGCATTTATTTCTGCTTTCCTCAGTTGGACACAACATGCATGTCTATGAGTTCTGCCAGTTTCTCTCCAGTTCCTGTTTAACATGTTTTCAGTATTTTGAAAGAATTCTCCAATTAGGTGTACTTGTAAAAGATTATGGCTGTGTGAGTGTCTCCTTTGCCTTCTTCCTAATTCAAGTTCTGCAATATGAATTTATGTTGACTCTTCTAATTAAACAGAAATCTCAAATGCAAATCTTGGTTACAACACTGAGCTGGCCAAACTGCAACTAATTATATACAACAGTGTAGTGACAGGCAAATAAAATGTAAATGTAGGTGTGGCACTTGGGGACATGGTTAAGTGGTGGACTGTTAGGCAAAGGCAATGTTAGGTTAATGGTCTCGATGATCTCAAAGGTCTTTTCCTACATAAATGAATCTATAATTCTATGATTGCAAACTGTTTCCAGAGGTTAAGTAATATATAAAATTATATATGCATTTCATTTTCTTTCAGTCCCTAGCACGTGTTATTATCATGTCATACTTAGAGGAGAAAAGTCTCCCTTTCAAGAATTCAACAGATGATACTGATTATACAGATTATACTGTCAGGGTCAAGATAGCTATTTTGTAGATATATAGACAGACAGAAAGACATATAACCTTTTTCCAATCCAGAAAATCTGGTCCTCTCTTAGTTGACATGTGAACACAGAATCACAAGAAAATGTTTCATCTTGTTTCTCTTCATAGGAGCAAGACATAACAAAAGGAGAAGAGACATAGATGTCAGATCAAATGTTCATATAACTCAATATCCTGCCTCTAGCAATGGTGAATAATGATAACTAAGGGATAGTATAAAATATAGCGCATAATGGTAATTCCATGATAAACTCTCTCTACCTATAGAAAACTTCAGCACAAGGCTGGTCAAATGTCCCTTTTTCAGTTTGGAGTACACTGGCAAAAAATCACTATGTATTTAAAGAAATCATTACACACCTTTCATGAGTCACATCTTCTTTCTCTTTTCTAATTATTCTATATGGTTTTCAAGACTAGAACCCTAGAAGTCTACAAATTACTAAGGATAAAGACAGATGAGATTTGTATGCTGCTATAATCATGTTGCCTGCTTTCTTCACTGTTCCTTTCCTAACAATTATTTTCATGTGCTTTGTGCACTGTTGTATTATTGGCTATTCTAAGCAGAGAGCTGACATTTTCATAGAAAGATCTATTATAGTTCCAAGGTTTCTTCCATGAGTAGATATAAGTCATTCAGAGCCCATCATTATGTGTGTAAAGTTAGCTTTTTCTCCCAATGTGCATCACTATCAACACTGAATTTCACCTGGCACTTTATCACACAGTCCCTCTGTATTGTGAAATCCTTTGCAATTCTCAGTTAATTTCCATTTTCACTTCACTGAATAGATTAGTATCAGCACACTCTGTCACCTTGATATTCACCTCTTTTTCCAGATCATTTATGAACATCTTGAACAGATAGGCTTAGCACAGATTTTTCTCAAATCCAGCAATGACCTTTTCCTACTGCAAAAAATTTTAGGTTTTTTCCCCCTACCTTCTCCCTTATCAAACTGCAGCCTAATTTTTCACTAGCTTTGAAGAAAGATCTTCATAGAAACCTCTCATCAGAATATAACTGAGAAATAATTTGCTAATATTTTCTGTGATTGTGGTGAAAGTAAATCTATTTGTGAATTTGAATTTTGTTTTCTGATTTTTTTGACCAAATGAGTTTTCCGTTAAATTGCATAAGTTGATTAAATACTTATGATCATTTTCATTTCTGTTTTCTTCTTGCTTACTTTGCTGCCTCAGAATGATCTTCTGGTATAGTTGTGTGCATTGTGGCATTGGGACAGTTACACAATTCAAAATACAGGATCAAATCATCCTGTCTGACTTCATTATGTGCTAATAAAAATAATGATTTTCAATTAATCTTTTCTGATTCCTAAATAGGAATCTTATGTAAGCTAAACATTTTCTGTTTCTTTCTTACGACAGCCAAGTAGTAGAGCTACTTGGAAGTAAATGGCTGAATCACAGTGGCCAATAGCTGAGCTGGTCAAATATGACAAGAATTACTTACAGGTCTTTTGTACCTTAGCAATTCTTTAATTCATTTCAATAGTATTACACTACTTCCTTTTTTTTTTTTTTTTCTTGTGAAAGCTTTCTTGTAATATTCAAAGAAATTCTTTCAAAAGAAGGCAGAAGCTACATTATGAATCCAAGGATAAAGCCATATTCCTAATAGTATCTGCTCTGGAAGTGCTCCAGAGGCCTATTTGAAAGCTCTTTGGTCTTCATTTGGCAAGGAGCTTAACTTTAAGCATGTAAGTGGTTCTACTCAATTAAGTACTTCAACAAAGTACTTAACAAGAATGAATTTTTTACAAATTGGGCCAACCAGTGAGGTAATAAAAACCAAAATGCGGGGTCTGGATGCAAGTTCTCAGTGTTTCCCGTTCCTATACATTGAAATGAGCACAGTCCATACAATAGCACTATTTATAAGTCATTTACTAGGGAGATGACAGATCATAGTCGAAAAGACTTTTTAAGCTTTAGCAAAGACAAAGGTCCATGGTCAGATCCCAGGACACCCAGAAGTACCAGATCAAGACCAAAGAATGCAGAACAGCTTACAAGCTTCAGTTTTAATGAAGTTCTAAATCCAGCAATGCTCATGGCACTGGCCTCTATGTAACAGGAAGCATATTGTGATTCTTTCCCCAGGATACCACTGTGAGGCACAGTTTACTGAGAAAATGGCAAGTCAGCAGAAGATGACAGGATGATTAAAAGATCAACTAGAATCTAAATAGTCAAAATTTAACTTTCATTAAAGGAGAATCCAAAAGAATGTTGGAAATATAAAAGGATGAACACAGCATACAGCAAGGCAGGTCAAAGAAAGACTTGTAGCCAGCAATTATTCCCCTCTGTACTCACATTATTACAAGCCTACCTCTTTATGCATAGTAGATGATGCCACATTAGCAGTTAACCTGTCCAAGTTCTAGCACTCCTGTTATCTGGTAAAAATGAGAATCATGCTGTAGAGAAATATGTCATGAACTATTGGTTCAGTGGTCACTTAGCTATTTGCTAATCTTGGAAAACATATCATAGAATTGTAGAACTGTAGAATAGTTTGTGTTGGAAGGGACCATCAAAGATCGTTTAGTCCAACCCCCCCCCTGGAATAAGCACGGGCATCTTCAGGTAGATCAGGTTGCTCAGAACCACATCCAGCCTGGCCTTGTATGTCTTCAGGGATGGTGCATCCACCACCTCCCTGGGCAACCTGTACCAGCATGTATGCACCCCCATTATAAAAAAAATTGTCCTTGTGTCCAGCCTGAATCTCCCCTCTTCTAGTTTAAAACCATTGACAGGGCTCGTCTCTTCCCCACCCCACAATGCCATGCCTACTTCTTGTGTTACGATACTCATAATATTGCCTTATCAAGGTGCTACTAGCAATTTCCAAACTCTCCATAATAAGAACATCACTCTTTAACACCCACCCAAAAGACCATTTGCTACATACTGCAACATTTCCATTTCTCATAGCAGTGACACACATTTTCTTTATCCTTCTTTGGAATGAGATGGAGTGAACTTTAGTGACAAATTAATCGTTTCTGAAATGCAAAAATTGTACCATTGCTAATCTGCTAGAAAAATCAGAAGTACAGGACAATGTTAGATCCTGTGATTCAAACAGTCACTCATCCTACAACTTCAGGTTGGTTTATGCTAACCTTATTTTAGTTCAGTACAATTCAAATATTTATCAGACTATGCTGCTATATTATGAACATGATCCCCATAACAGTAAAGGATTTGTATCAAGAAATTTAGCTGAACTTTCTATAACCATTATTATTCCAGAGTTTCTAAAGCTTGTTTTATTTTTCCATTCTGTACTAGCCAGATGATTTGTACACCATGTGCTTTCATATTTACCCTTTTAAGATTGCCGGACAGATACCAAACATGGATGCCCCGTGAATGTAATACTTCTTTGTGCTTTTGCTTTTCAGATAAGCAGCTGAAAAAGGCTGGAAATGGTAGTGCTACATTTTATAAACAAGATAAAAATATGATTTGCAAAACTGGATGCAGAGATTTCTGTTTCAGTCACTGAAGTATCACAAAGGAAAAATGAATTGGTAATACAACTTCATGCCTCTGCTTGGTCCCAGCCTTTATAGTCCCTAATCAATAAACAGATTCAGCTTAGTCAGCTCGCTGTCTTGCACTCTTCATAACATGGCAAATACCTAACCTCAGCAACTGCTGCAACACAGTTCCTTCACAATAAATTCAGGATTTTTAGCAATAGGGATTATTCTATAGTGCTTGAACCACACTATAGGTTAAACTCACCGTGTCATTTGGTCTAGAGCAGATAGTCTTTCCAGCTATGAAGGGAAGCTGGAAAAACTGTTCTGGTTAACAACATCTGTGTCCAAGCTTCTCTTTGATTTCCTAGAGAGGTGCCTTCTTTGCTTTAGGACCACAGGGGTTAGCTAGTCATTGGCAAAAATGTAAAACCCTGGAAGAATTTCAAGTGCAATTATCCACCTGTTCCACTCAAATCACCAGTGACCTTAACTGCTCAGTTTTATCAATATTTTGTCAACATATTGTCAATATAAAAATTTATATCGTCAATATATTGTCAATATTTTGTCAATATATTGTCAATATAAAAACTAACCATGCACCTCAGGGTACTTTAGCTCAGCAAATAAAAAGCACTAACTCACATGAACAAGGATTAAAAGGGCATAGACAGTGAAAAATGAGGGTGTACACTCAAAAAAAAGGGGGGAGAGGGAGTATTTTTAGTGACTTAGAGCAGAAGAAAGAGCGCACTTGCTTCCTTTCTGTTTCTTTCTTTCCACAGGAACTGCAGTAAGGTACACCAGAACTCCAGGAGACATGACACCTAAACTCCCAGTACCTGGCCAATTTTAAAAGAAGAAGAAAAAAAAGAAAAGGAATGAAAAGGGGTGAACTCCTCAAATTCCCCAAGAAACAAGGTTAGACCACACTGAAGCATGGAGAGGTGGGGATGGGAAGGGACAAGTTCTCAGGGATGAGGAAGTAAAGGAGGTAATGGAATGGTGAAATTTCCCAGAGTTTTGTCATGAATTGAAGGGAACTGACAACAGTTAAACCTTCTGCTTTGTGCCAGCACTGCTTTCAGGTCTTGCACTGTTGAATGCAGGGAACTTTCCAAATATAACCAGTAACCTTTGCAGACCTCCCCAAGCAACAAGCGCCACTGACCATTCCTTCCCCCCCACAGTAGCAGCCATCCAACCTAAATGAGTTTTGGACCTTCAGTTTTACCAAGGGCAGTCAAACACAGTGCCTTGAGCTGAGCTGCAAACTCTGCATGCTGCAAGTTCTAATCTGTCTCTGAGTGCCCAACTGCTAGGTTCAAACTTTTTGGTAGATATTTGTTGTGCAAGTTGTAGCTCTGTTGTCACAGCTTTTTCTTCCTATCCTAACTCATCACATTTGCACAGTTTTCTAAGGTAATAAAAGTATTTTCATTTTTACTTTCAGTTTAAATTTGATTTTAAAGAAGAATAACCTAATAAAACTTCCATAAAATCTGTACAAAGTGCCATTAAAAAGAAGGAAAATATAATCACATATTAAGGAATTTTATTTTAAACATCATTTAAAGGTACGTGAAATCTCCCTTGACTTTTTCATGAAATATTCGTAAGAAAAATTATACAAAGCTTTCTAAAAATAAACAGTGTTTTAAGTGGGAAGATGAACTCCTGTTCCAAACTGTGCAACATGTGAGGATTATAGTTGGTTCTTTTTTAAGGCCTGGAAATAGTAAAGAGAATAGTACTAATACAGAGATTAGGTTTCAGCCATTCCAATTCCCATTCTATCATCATGCTCTTACTTAAATATTTCAGTGACAACTGAACAATTTCATAGAATCATAGAATCACTAGGCTGGAAAAGTCCTTTAAGATTATCAAGTTCAACTGGAGAACAGACATTGACAACTCCTGATGTACTTGAGTGAATTATTGTATAACGTTTTAAAAGTGGTAAGACTCAGTCTAGATGTATATTGGGTTATAAAAAGTATGTAGGTATAATTAATCGTTTTAAAAAAGAAAGGTAATGTGAGGACTCTTGTTTACTTGCAGATCACTATAGCCAAATGGCTAAAAGGACTACTAAGACGCTTTCATGGAAAAGTATTTAAAAGTTCAAATGCAAAGTAAGATTAAAATTTCATATTTAAATATAATTCCATCATACAGATTTCACTAGATAATTTAGGGAGAAAACCTGGGTTTTAAGTCATAGTGTAGAACAGTAGGGGAAGAAACAATTCCCCTTATGAAAAAAATAATTACTTAAGGGATTTCTTAAGAATTTAGTGGGTTAGTTCTGCACACACACAAATACTTGACCCAGGTTTATATCTAACAAATCATCAAGTGTTTTCTTTTGTTGATTTCAAGATTTAATTTGAAGGTAGTAATGATTTTCACTGTTAATTTTGTTGTAGCCTGTAGAGTCCATTTTATTTATGATCTAGACTCCACTGGATTAATATTGGGAATAAGAACAGTAGTCAATACAAGGAAAGAAAACTAAGATTCAGCTTTGTAGCACACTGTGATCATATTTGCATGACATCAGAGAATGGCATCTAGTGATTATAAGACAACTGCATCTATGTATGTGTGTTTCAAATGTATGATGTAGTCCATGAAGCACTCATGAACTAATCCCTGAAATTTTCAATAATCGGAACTACAAAGGAAAGAAACTTTACTTTCTCACACTAGGAATATAAAATATCCTGATGAGATAACCCTAGAGATCTTCATTTTGCATCAGTACATCACTGGCCACATGTAAATCTTGGAAAATCTCCAAATATTATTTCTCAAAACGGCAATAAGGCTTTCTCTGCCATATATTTTGCAACACACATCAGGCAGCCATAATTCCAAGAGCTATTGTTCAGCAAACCCTATCTTTGTCAAGAGATAGCACCATTTCTCTTACAGTCTCCCAAATGCACAGTTGCTCAGGATGCAAGCAGCATTTAAACAACTCTTTTCCTCAACTCACAAGCGAGTCCCTCAGTTAAGATAGTGAAAGGTCAACTGAGTCTCCCAGGACAGCAGCAGTAATCACACCACTTTTACATCTGTCAAGAAAATAACTGAATTCCTAACATTCCGGGGAAAAAAAGTACCAGACCACCCAGACTTCTACTGTGATTACCTGGACCCTGCAAATACCTGAGGCAGAAGCAAAGAGAAATACGGATTTATCAGCACCTACTGCAATTGCTCAGTCCCACATTCTCAAATCTACAGAGGCATGATCCAGTGCCTGGATTCTCTATCAGTATATATATATACATATATATATATATATATATCCATCCCAACAGCATAAACAATCTACCTATACTTTACCTGCTACCTAGAGTAATATGAATGGTAGCAATTATGGACAGTGTTACCACATACTACTACTTTAAGAGCTCTTCTAGTAGTACACGGCTTCATGCTAAGCTACATAAATCTCAAAGTAATCTTTGCTACTCTCAAATTTGGAAGCCACTGACAATCATTCCAAATCTACACCATTATTGTCACCCACCAGTCCGTCCTTGCCTCCGTCTACATATTTCATCTTGAATAAAACTGATTTAAGACACAGTCTTTGAGGTGCAATTGTTCTGTGTGCTCCTCTTGGGCATGCGGTCCTTGCTCTCCATCACTCCACTGCTGTTTCAGCCACTACAAGCAACATGCCAAAACTACTGGAAAAGCTGTTCAATACTGGCAGTAAACATTGTACTTAAGCCATCTGCAGATAAGCAGCAAATGTATCACACAGGTCCATAGCTGCCATAACCATTTGTCTACACTGACCAGATAAAAGTTGAAAGTAATGTTTGCTAGCAAAAATACATACTTGGAATAGCAAGCAGTCAATGAAAATTGCGTAATTTGGCCTTGAACTGCAGAATTCCTATGATTCTTGCAGATTTCCAGTTTTGCTACGCCTCTCCCATAGCAGGGCATCCAGTAGCAGGGTGAAGAGACTGAGACAACTCGACCTGTTATCTTGTTTTCAGTATACAAATTCATGTAATTATAAAAATTGTATATCCAGTTATGAATAATCTATAGAACGAAAACCATTCACCAAAAAAGCCCTGTACAGTATACAATGAATTCATTTAGGGAAATAAATTATTCTAAGTCATAAATTATTTGCAAAATAAATTATTCGCTGTGAATTGCTCACCCCCCTAGCAATCAAGGGCTAATCTGTTGTTCCTCCAAAGACCAAGTCAGTGGAAGAATACAAATTAATCTGGAAATTTTAATAACCATTGATCCATCTCTCTGGCGTATATAACAATGCAACTTGATACTGTTTCCTATTTCTTTATAAAGGCTCTATTAATTCATTTGATGAAGACCAAATCTAAGAAGAAATACTCAAAATAAAATAAAAAGCAGAATGAAGAAAAAGTTCTTCTCTTGCAACAAACAGTCGCCTAAGCGCAACTCATTCTGAACAGATCATGGCTTACACTTCTGCTGTGGTACTGTAATCCTCTTTGCTCTCTCAGTTATTCGCTCAGATCATTTACACAACTTAAATTCTCTAAGTTTTAAATTGAGCATGTATTCTTTCTTGAGATTTTTAGTGATGTTTGTTTTAATTTCACTTTCACTTGGACAGGTAATTTTTGGAGGCTGCTGCAAGACAAGCTAAAACCAATGTCTGAAAGTAGTTATTCTGTGCCTCTCCAAGGAGAAAGACCCCTAAGGCAATACAGTACTTGTTAAAATGATGCTGAATGCTCCTTATGAAATCATACCAGAAATACAGTAACATAAATAATTTAAGTTAGTAAGTTAGGTATAAACTTGCACTGAAGCAGAAGTTTGGATTAATAGACTTCTTCTGGTTCTTATTTTCCATTATTCTATACTTAACTGACTATGTCTAAAGAGTTCTATCCTATATTTCCCATTTCTTACGTCCTTTCCCTGCTACAGTGACCCCACTTTTATTTTCCTTACTTTCTCTATACTGCAATATGCTTGCCTCCTGGCATGTCCCCTAGCTTACCCTACTGGGAGATTCCTAACTTTCTACATTTCTATTTGTCCCTTTATATTTCACAAATTATATTCCCAAACATTGTCCCCTTTCCAGCTCCTCCACACCCTTTTGCTGGTACTCTGGATGCATAGGTCTCCTCACTTCTTCCACTTGTGCTCTCTCTGAGGCCCCAGAAACCCATTGCAACACATCGTCCTGCTCCTGGCTATGTCATGATGGCCATCAACACCACTAGGAGAAAGAATGATGACCAGGATCCTCCATCAGCTCACCTCTCTGAGCAGATCACCACCAGATGTCTTCCGAAATCAACAGGCTTTTCAAGGGACGCCCTGCTCCATGCCCTTTTCCTAAGCCCACTCAGTCCATTCTGGAGCCCTTGACCCTCAAAGCTCTTTACTTTTTTCCCCTTTAGTGTTTCCCATCAACAGTTGCCTATTCTCTTTAAGTTCACTTGAGATATCTAGGTACATTAAAACAGGAAGTGTCAAGCAGTTTGGGAAGGCCATCTCTCTTGATCGCATATGCCTCAAGCTCCTCTTATACTTATGTACTCAGTGGATTCCTTAGGGAAACTGTGTGCTATCTCTTTTCATGTACTGTAAGAGAACACAGTGGGAAACTAGTTCTGTTTTGTATACTAGTTTGAGTATTTTCCCACTACACAAAAATATTCATGATTTCAACTGCTTTCCTTTCCCACAGACAGGAAAATAAAGGCCAAAATGTCTAATCTTTTGCAATTTGAAAATGCCAACAGAAGACATACTTGTCATATCAAAATTATTTCATTTTTAAAATTCTCATTCCGTTGCCTATATTACTATAAAATTGTTTCAAAACAATTGTTTCAGTTAAGAAAGACTCAAATCTTCATTTGGAAAATGGCAAAAGGGGTTGTTTCCCCAGTTTTATAACTTTTTCAAAACTATTTTAAACCTGGAAACTAATCAAGAAACTATCTCCAACAAGAAGTTCAAGTTCATTCCCATCAATGTCTTCCAATTGAAAAAGGTTTCATCAAAAATTACTCTGATCTTCTCTGTCTATTACATTATTGATGATATTTTGATACGCAAGCTGGTTTATGGGTTTTTTTTCAGTTTTCTTGTTCTAAACACTTTATATTAATTCAAGCATTTATTTTTCCAATTAAATTGCAAATACTTTTTTTATCACATGTACAATCCATAGCACAGTCATTATGGAGTTTCATATACAATATCATTCTCCTTCAGATAATTAATTCTTATTTTTATGCATAGAGCATTTTAAGAAACTCTTGCTATTTCTTGATACAGTACTGTATTGTACTAGAATAGATACAGTGTTAGATATTGTATTCTATTGCACTAGAACATGATGTGAATCTTAGATTAGGCTTCTAATTGCATAATTTCTCTAAGATCAGGTGATGTTCAAATAGTTCAACAGTCTCAAACTTCACTTCTAACACTAAAGACAGTGAGCTCTTAAACCACTGAGAAAGAGTAAAAGATTCATTCCTTGCTACACTTCATATCCCATGTTTGGTGAAAGTTTAACAGGTAATGTTAGTGCTTTGGAGAACTGAGACATAAATTAAAGTTTAGAACTATAACACATGTTCTCCTGAAAGTCAGATCCTACAAAGAGATCAACTCCAAATACAGACAACTCAGGAAGTTAGCATAATTCAATATCAGCTCTTCAGACTGGAAAATCTTGCTGATGAAGTGTGTGCGTGTCTGTGTGTGTCAACATGCATCTATGGAAGCACAATAAATAAGAGCAAAAAATCTTTCTAAGCAAGTGGCAAGTGTGAACATGTGTCTATGAAAGCACAATAAATAACAGCAGAAAATCTTTCTGACTAAGCAAGAAGCAAGTTCAACAAACCCTTTCAATGCTGAAATCTAATTCTGATAAAAGTAGTATTTTTGCTGGGACAAGGGTATCTCATTGTTGGTTTGTGCAATGAATCACAGGTTTTCTCAAAATAAAGGAACAGACTAGTTTGTCTTTAAACGACAAGAGATTAAATATTCATCTACATAAACACCTGCAAAACTATGCAATCTTTCATATAAATGATATTAAAGAAAAAATGTTAAATGTGTGATGCCACTTGGATTTAACATGATGCTTATTGACAAAATCTTTTTCAATTTATGTTGATTTCAAAAACATTATGAAAGCAATCTGAAGAAATAATATAACAGTTCTTAGCAAAATATTGCTGGTTGTTTAGGAGTTAATCTGTTCAAATGATCACTGAAAAATTGCACCAGTGTCTATTGCACCAGTTCAATGAATACAGAGATGCAAGCTTACATTTACAACTTTGTTTTTTTCCTCTGCTATGCATGTAGATTGTTAAAATTAGAGACCAGTATCTATAGGCTAGATATTTGGAACATGAGCGAATAAATCCTGTATCCTCTAGTGCAAATCCATGTGATGGGATAACCTATTTCCTAGGACTGTTGAAAAATGTTACTAAATTAAACCCCCGCAAAAGAAATCTCACCTATTACTGTGTTTTCTGAATTTCAAAACAGCAATCTGCAAGTGAGGAGCTCTTCTTTTACCAAAAGCAAAAGGCTTCTGAGCAGAGAGGTCTTCTCTAATAAAAAATAAAGCCACCTCCTTTCCTAGCCTCTTGTTTTTTCATCCTGCCCTTTCACAATAGCAGCTGAGCCTTCACAACATTACAGGTGCCAAAGGCTTGTACTCACATTTCCTTGCAAAAAGAGCTCAGTTCTTCACATAGTCCATAACACCTGTGACACAGCTGCAAGGATCTCTCTCCAAGTGCCTTGCTGATTTCTTTGAGCAGCAGAAAACAGTGCCCACCATGGTATATTGTTTTGCTTCTTTTATGACAGTGATAAGCGAGGCCTTGCAGCAGGAGGACCATTCATTCTGCACTATTAGAGACAGCCGTTATTTGGTGCTTAATGTTCCGTGACCCATGAGCATTAAAGGAGCTGCTAAGAACTACTTGATCAGGTAAAAGATGTATTTTTGAGCCACAGGCATGCAAAAGATCACACTGGAGTACAAAAATGTTTCATAAAATGAATAGAATACAGCACAGGCAGGTAATAAAATAACAGAACAAAAGCATAGTGTTATTTGAAAGCAAATTCCTGCATGGAAATACCACCACCCTGCTTGTGGCAAAGCCACAGTCGGTCCACGGCATGAGAACAGCTGGCCTCTCCTAGAAACGCTGCCTGACCTGAGGGTTGCCACATGGATGCAGGATACAAGTAAAAAAAATCATGTTATGTTTTATATTAGCCCATTAGTGCTTGGTTTCCTCTGGATTATAAATAATCCTCTGAGAAATGGACATTCACAAAACCAGTCATGGGGTTAATCCCTCAGGAACGAATCGATCTGGCAGACCAGCAGAACAGTACAAGCCACATGCAATGGCAATACTGTGCCAAAGCTGTACCTGGTGGCCTAGGCACACAAGCAGTTTCTCTATTCATCCTCCTTCATCCACTTCCTCTCCCACCAGCAAAGGAAAGGTTATTTTAGTTTGACAAAGCTGGAAAAGACATCAGAAGGCAGGAGGTCCCTAGTGCAACTCCCTGCTCAAAGTAGGGTCACCTCTGAGCTCAGACCAGGTTGCTCAGGCTTTATTCAATCAGGTCTTGAAAACACCCAAAGATAGAGAGCACAAGTGCCCTGGGCAGCCTCATGGTGAAGAAAAGCTTTTCTTTACATCCAGTCTGCACCTCTCCTCTCTCAGTTTATGCCTATTATCTCTCAGTCTCTCAGAGAGTCTCACTTCATCATCTCATTAACCTCCATGTAGGTAACAATAAGCTGATTTTAGGTCTCCCCAAAGCCACCTTTTCATGCGGCACTGAACAATTGTTGGTCCTTCAAACTCCTTGAAGGAGAAGTGCTCACCTTGACCACCATGGGGATTCTCTGCTGAACTCGTTCCAGTTTGTATCTTGCTCAAGGGCCCCAAAACTGGACACAGTGAGACAAGGTCTAATGAGTGCTGAATAAGGGAGGATGACCCCTACCCTCAATCTACTGTTTATGGCCTGTTTGTGCAGCCTGTGAGGTTGCTGGCCATCCATGCTGCCAGGGCACAGGGCTGCCAGCTCCATTTGCTGTCCCTGCACCTGCTGGCCCAGGCAAACTGAAGATGGGTACAGAAAGCAACTCAAATGTTTACTTAAGGCTGTCAAATGAAGTGGCAACGGCAGTCTCAAATAAGCAGAGTCCAATGAGTACCTCAAAGAGAAAGCAATCATCTTGTTAGCCCCTAATCTGACAAAAGAAGCACAGAACCCATCCTGAGAGCTGAACATGATTAACAGCACCTCTCGCTAATCAGGAAATGCTCTGACAACAACTTCAGGAGGACATTAAGGTCCTTTCTCTGCCTGCAAAATAGGTAAGCCCTCCTTCAGTAGGTTCAGTAAGGGAAACACCTATTTTTCAAACAGGCAAGGGCTGACCCTGCTCATGCTCTATGCAGGCTCTCCAGCCAGAAGCTGCGGCTGGGCTTTTTCCTGGTGACAAATCCTCTTAAGCAGCCCTTTAGAGAAATGGGATATGTTGGTTCAGACCTGTTGTTACACCCTTCACATGCACACACACAGAACAGCTTGTGTCTGCTCAGAAAGCAGCAGGTAGGCAGCGGATCCCTCCTGCTTTAATTGAGCCATCAACCCTGCCCCTTCCCTTACTCCACTGCTCCCTGCCAGCACATCCAGTGCCCTGGGGAACTCACCCAATCCCGCTGCCTCTGAAATACAATTTACAGGAGCCCCAACCGCCTGCCCAAGTTTATTTTGTTGCTGCAGCAACCATTTTCTTTAGCTCCACTTGGCCTTGCTGCCTCCTGCATCGCCTCTAAAAGAGAGGTTACTTGGTGGGAGGAGTGGGAGGGGGAAAGCTGCTATGGAAGAGGAAATCTGCAGGGGGAAATCCATTTAGATCTATACAAACTGTACAGCCAAAGAGATCCTCAAGGCATTTTTAAATAAACAGCCACTTGAGCATTCAACACTGAACCTGGAAGAAACCAGAAAAGAGAACCATGGGCAACACAAGCTACAGCGTATTTCCCTTTGAGCTTTTTTCTCCAAAAGACAATGCCACATACTTTATCACTGCTCTACTCCAAGAAAATTAGTTTCTTTTTTTTCTAGTATACTGCTGTGCCAGTTGATGAAGCTAGTAACAGATTTCAGTAGCAAAATTCTGCAAATGTAGTGAGTTTTACTCACTAAAGGTTGAAAGTACACTGTATAACTCCCTAGAGCTGCAGTAATCATTTAATGCCTTTTATTTAATGACAGCAACAAACCAGCCTATGTGAAAAGCTGGCTTTCATAAAAATGAGGCAATTTGTTGACTTGGCAAATAAGAAAGATGAAGAAAATACACCCAAATGAGGTAATAAACGATTAATTTCAAAGAACCAATCATCAGTTTAGTAGCTTACACAGTAAAAAGAGATGGTGATGTAAATATAGTGTAGCTGCATCTACTCTACAAGATGTGATTTAATTGGTAAAATGAATCAACTAGAGAAATGACTGTAGAAAACCCAGTATTTTTCAAGTTTAGGGAGAAGGTGTCTTTTCTGGTTTGTAATGTGAAATATTATTGTTATTCTGTTCCCATTCTACTGAAAATACTTTACTGATGTCCACTGGAAGTCTGTCAAGTCTCATATATGTAACCAATTCACCTTGCAGAGCACTAATGAGTTTGCTCTCCCGGATGTGTACTCAGTAAATGGTCACTGTTCTTGTTCACAGTGCAAGAATCCCTTTCTACATATCACAGGCCCATATAAAATTTAAATTCAGGCCTCTCAAAGCTCTGCATTTTCCTGTCCTTTCCTCTATCTCACTGTCTTTCCCAACAAAATTAATATACCCTGAACTGAAATATTATATTGAATGCAATTATTAAGTGGAATGCAAATATACATGAGAAAGCATGAGATAAAACAGCAGAATAGGGTTAAAAGAATGGCCTGTACTGACAACCAAGTTCGCAGATAACAGCAGTGAAACACTTGGGGATGTGATGCTTCCATTGAGTTTGGGGCCTGTGCTGAAGTAAGCAAAGCTCTGTGGCAAAAGAATCGTGCCTTAGTAACTGCTGCATCCTGAAGGATGTAAAAGGCCTGGTCAGAATCCTGCTTGTCATCGCCAATCAAGAAAACCCAAATGTTGCGATAAGGATTCAGCAGCCAGCATTCCGTGTCCTTTGCGTCACACCAAGTTAACTTGACCAAACCATTTTCACAGACCTACCTCGGTGCTGTTGAATATGTGGGGGTGAGAGTAGGAAGGAGTGAAATCTGTGACAGCATGAACATAAATTAAAACAGTGTTGTTTAAAATAAGCCTACCTTCCTCCTCCACAAGATCTCACAGTGAGTCTTAATAATTATTTCCTACAAACAGTGAAGGAGGGGACTGTGCAGCTACATGGCCACAACTATATAGGTTGGCATGTAGTTTACCAGCAAGGATTAAGGAGGGCCAAGAGCAGCCATGATTGAAAGAAGGAAAGAAAAGGGAAAAGGGAAAAGGGAAAAGGGAAAAGGGAAAAGGGAAAAGGGAAAAGGGAAAAGGGAAAAGGGAAAGGGGAAAAGGGAGAAGGGAAAGGGAGAAGGGAAAGGGGAAAGGGAAAGGGAAAGGGAAAGGGAAAGGGAAAGGGAAAGGGAAAGGGAAAGGGAAAGGGAAAGGGAAAGGGGAAAAGGGAAAGGGGAAAAGGGAAAGGGGAAAGGGGAAAGGGAAAGGGAAGGGGAAAGGGAAAGGGAAAGGGAAAGGGAAAGGGAAAGGGAAAGGGAAAGGGAAAGAAGGGAAAGGGAAGGGGAAAGGGAAGGGGAAAGGGAAGGGGAAAGGGAAAGAAGGGAAAGGGAAGGGGAAAGGGAAGGGGAAAGGGAAGGGGAAAGGGAAGGGGAAAGGGAAGGGGAAAGGGAAGGGAAGGGAAGGGAAGGGAAGGGAAGGGAAGGGAAGGGAAGGGAAGGGAAGGGAAGGGAAGGGAAGGGAAGGGAAGGGAAGGGAAGGGAAGGGAAGATGGGCCTTTAATTGTCTAGAGTCTTCTGGTTTTCTTAAATGATGCTTTAGGAAGCCAAAGTCAAGGAGTCTTCTCCCTTGATATATTTCAGAGAATCTTCCTGATTAATGCTTGTCCTGGAAAACAGTTTGTCATTCCTGAGAACTCAGACACAAGATCTGACCTGTGTAGCTCCCATGGAGACATAGCCCATTCTCTCTTGGATTTCCTCAAGCTGTATGTCCCAGGAATCTGAGTGCTTCCAACTCCTGCAGCAGCTGGCCTTTAGGGATCGCTATCCTTTGGTTTGGGAACATCTTGACATTTGAAACCACCCATTGCTCAGGTACCTCTTGCACTGTTTGACCATCCTTCTGGGGCAGAAAAATATCGAAATAAGATTCCTTCTCTCTAAGCATAATTTCCCACCTTGCCACATCCATTGCCTCTTGTCCTACCACCGTGCATCTCCAGAAAGAGTCTGGCTCTGTCTTTTCTATATCTACGCAGTAACGACCCTTTCTCACAGAGTGCTCCAGTCAGATTGAATCTCTTTCTTCCCAAGTTAATTCATCTTTAGCAAATCCAGAACAAAGTTTTACTATTCCTCCCACTAAGTTATGAACTAGGCCCCTCTTCAGTAAGCTGGTTGCTATTCTTGTATTAATATCCTGCTTAGCTAATCTGGAGTAGGACTTTCCCTATATTTTAGCATGGATTGCTTTTATCCAGTGAACCTTCTGTTTTGAATCAGTCTGTAGTGCAGCAGATACTAAAATATAAATATGATTCACATGTGCAACTTTTTATTGTTTTTTTCACTTAAATCAGACACATCATAATCAACTGTTTGAGGAGACTGTGAGTTTGAGATTGCCGCCCACCTCCCCCTCCAGTCTGTGAGGAATAACAGTTTTCTATACAGTAGAAATTCTATCCTGAACCTTTATCTGGCCTTTTTAAGACAGTGGTGGATTTTTCTAAGTCCTGAAGGATTTTTGATTACTGGTTAAACAGGTATTGGGCATGGTGACAGCAGCATCTGATTGTCAAGGATATCCTGACAAACAGCCTTAACAGATAAGATGGCTCAACAGGGATATGAAGTGAGTTTTCATGCCTACTTGTCTCTTTCTTGAAACTTGAAAGACCATAATTAGCCCAACACAAGATTGTATTCTTGTGATTTGGACACCTATCCATTACAAATTTAGGACTTTCACTTCACATAAGCCAAACAAAAGCTCTCTGGTGATAACTATTCAGACAGTGCCAGCCTAGCCTGGGCCATAAATCAATGCCCTAGAGGTGAAAATCTTCAGATCCTGCTACTATTTCACTAAACAATCCATTCTCCCATCCTGAGGATCCTTGGGAGTTGTAAATAGTAAGGCACTAACACAACCTATATTGAAGAATGCATTTGCACACATCATAGAATCATAGAATAGTTAGGGTTGGAAAGGACCTTAAGATCATCAAGTTCCAACCCCCCTGCCATGGGCAGGGACACCTCGCTCTAAACCGTATCACCCAAGGCCTCATCCAACCTAACTTTGAACACTGCCAGGGATGAAGCATTCACAACCTCCCTGGACAACCTATTCCAGTGCCTCACTACCCTAACAGGAAAGCATTTCCTCCTTATATCCAATCTAAATTTCCCCTGTTTAAGTTTGAACCTGTTACCCCTTGTCCTGTCACTACAGTCCCTAATGAAGAGTCCATCCCCAGCATCCCTATATGCCCCCTTCAGGTACTGGAAGGCTGCTATCGTGCACTGGTCAGCTTATTAAGATTGTTTGCACGTATCAATACAGGAAGAAAAATTTGGCCATCCAACTGCAAAAAGAGTTCACAAAATTAATGGCAGCTATAAAAATCTCATCACTTTATTTAGACTGAGTCTATTCTTACCATGAGCTTTGGAATGTGACAGCTATATGTGCTGTACATGGGATGAAAAATGCACTGTAGGATAACTACAGCTGCACGAAACTTCACAGGAAAGCTGTTCTTTCGCAGAGCATTCCGTAAGCAGAAAACCATCCAATTCGTGAATTCATGCTGAATAAATCAAAATGATTTAAACAAACATCTGCTTTAATGCACTTTTTAAAAACTATTCTGCTTCAAAACGCATCTCAGAAAACTTTTTTTGTTAGTTTAAAACATTAAAAAAGCAAACAGTTTCCTTTTGATTCAAAACAATTTTTTTCATTTTTAGTTCAAAATCACAATATTTTGGCTTGTGATTCTTCCAAGACAGTATTCACATACTCATATTCACAGTAGCCCTGGTCAACTGAGAACACTCTTCTTGCTAAACATTCCTCATTTCTCTGCATAGTCCAAATTATCCACCACCTCCTTACTTCTTTGTTAAAGACCTTCGGCTTTGATCAGCTCCAAGAACCACAGCCATCCAATCAAATAAAATAAAGGTAAGGAACGTCTACTAATTTGTGTGCCTTGTAAATTGCTGTTTCTATTTATATTCTGTGTGCAGTATTTTAAAATATTATTATTAGTTATAAAAAAAACCCTGAAAATTATATTGAAATATTACAAAATAATTCCAGAACTACAATGTCAAATCAAACTGACTGCATGTTGGAAATTAGCCTTTTCTAGTATATAATAAGGCATTTTGATTTATTGATATAATTCATGATTACAGTTTGCATTTAAAAGAATTTGCACTTTCAGACCTCAGCTGTAGAAACAGTCACTTGTCTGCTGCTGGCAGGGGTGATTGTTTAAGGGCTTGTATTTAGCTAACAGCCTTTCCAGCTTCCAGCTTGTTCCTCTCTGGTTCTTTAGGTCACATCAAAAGCAGAAGGCTCTGCAGGGTCATGGAAAGAGTCACCAGGGCACCTTGTGCACTGCCTCACAGCAGAGTAGCTTTTCTCCCTCTCGCACCAAGACCCCGCCAGCAAGCACAGCTGTTCTGCACATGCAATGGTGAGACTCTGATTGCAGAAGCTGTGCTTTTCAATTTTTTTTATTCCAGAACTTTTAATAATGCTTGGAGACATACGAGCATTCCCAAACCAGTCAATCAAAATTTACATATAAATAAGTTCCTTTTATATATAAATAACTGACTTGAATATTTAGGAAATACTTATTAGGATTATTTCCCAGAAGACATTAAGATAGATAGGATAGGATAAGTATTAGGATAAATTACTAAAAGGATAATACTTCTTGAAAGGGAGGGAGAATGAGGAAGCCCTAGAGAAAATAAATGAATTTCAGCTGCATTAAAATGTAGTGGATGTGAGACTACTGTTACCACCTTACTTATAAGCTAGGAATACAGAAATACATTTTTAACAAATAAACACTGGCATTTCATTAAACAAATTCAAGTGTGATATAAACAGCCTTAAAGACAGAATGTAGGCACAACAAAAGAAAACAAGAAAACTGCCTGATTTTTCAGATATGAAACTCAGATCACATTCATCTGAAAAACTCTTACTTCACTTAGAATTATACCACAAACCAGGCAATTTCCACAGTTTTGAGGTTTTTTTGTCATTGTAATACCACACAAATGCTTTCAAAATGCAAAACAGAAGTCAAAGTCAAACCCAAAAGTTTTTTGGCCTTTCTTTTTTTTTTTTTTTGCAAACTATATCATTTTGACAGCCATGCATTTAAGCCCCGCAGTAAGCAGTGCAGAAGCTGTGGATTTGCGAAAATCTACAAGAAAATATGATTGGGTAAACAATGCTTCTGAAATAACCCCATTGCTGATGCTACCTTTTCTACCTCATACATACTTATTAACTGTTTCCAGCATAATGCTACGTCAAATAATTTAGCTGTGTACATTAGGCAAATTCTAATAATGATGTTTGTCAGACTCCTGATCATTTGTTATCATAGCTTGGTATGTTGCTGTCAGTTGGCTTGTCCCAGCTTTAACTTTATGTTGTCACTAAGTCAATGTCCTGGGTTCAGCAGTAGCAGTCATTTTTTCTCTTTCTTGGTAGCTGGTGCAGTGCTGTGTTTTGACTTTCAGGCTGGGAACAGAGCTGAAAACAATGATGTTTTGGTTTGTCCAAGGACTTTGTGAGCCTCATGCTCTGCCAAGGAGGAGGGGAAGCTGAGAGGAAGCAGAGACAGGACACCTGACCTAAACTGACCAAAGAAGTATTCCATACCACAGCACGTCATGCCTGGATGTAACTGAGAGTTACCCGGAAGGGCTAGGAGACTGCAGGGTTGGAGGAGGTATGGGTTGGTGTTTGGTTGGGCTGGGGGGCGAATTATCGGTCGGCTGGTGATGAGGTGTTGTATTCTCTTCCCTTGTTATTTCCTTTATCATTATTATTATTGGTGGCAGCAGTAGTGATTTGTGTTATACCTTAGTTACTAAACTGTTCTTATCTCAATCTGTGGGAGTTGCATTCTTTTCGATTCTCCTCTCCATCCCTCCAGGAATAGGGGGAGGGAAAGAAGGGGGGGGGGGGAGTGAGTGAACAAGCTGTCTATCTGGGGTTAAACCACTACAGGCAAACAATAGTATTCAAGGACTGAAAGAAGAAGAGACTTTTGAAGGATGTCTTTTAAATGAATTTGTTGCACTACGTTCCTTTTTATCGGAGCATTTGCAAGTTCAATTAGCGTGAATCATAACACCCGCAGCTGATCACCACTCTACCACATTCTTATGCACGGCATGATGAAGCTGACTAACAGAAGTTGCCTTTTATGTACTAAATGTGGAAATGCTTGGTCAGCATTAACATTTCTTTTGCATGGAGGAAAAGAGAGAAAGCAGCAAAAGGGCAACGAAACTGAGCCCTCATTATTTTGGGATCACATTTTGAGGCCAGTCTCCTCTGGCACTGAGTAACTGAACTCTGATGAATGAATGAATTTAAAAGTACTTTTTGTTAGATATATATGAAAAACTTTTAGGCCACAGCAAAATATCTTCATAGAAAAAGGTGTGCTTTACATGCCTGAAGATTACAAACTGAAATGGTAACATTTCTCCATATTCACAATTTCTCAAATGTCTTTTACCAAAAATGAACCTGTTATTTGAAGTTTATATATGTTTATGTGTATATGCCTACATATATGTATATATTATCGCTATTCCGCACATACAGCCACTTAGAAAATCATGTCAGTTCACATGTTATTTCTAGCTTACAGATATGGAGAAAAACTAAATTAAAGGAATTTCCTTGAATTTATGTTTTATCCTTTAAACTGCTTTTCTGTACAGATTCACCTGGATGCCTCTCAAACCAACAACTACAGCTTTCACTATACCAAAACCAAAGAAAGCCTTGCCTGCATTTTTCCTTTCCAAAACACTACCGAAATAATCTAGTCTTAATACTGAAGTAGACAAAACCTCATATCATTACAAATACAAATCTTGACTCAGATCCCACTGGGAAATGTTCAATTTTTCACAGAAAAGACAAGATTGGAAAGTCCTAAATGTTCTCCCTGCCCAAAGAGGGAGCCAGCTGTATTTATGTCATTCTTCAGTGGCTCTACATCAGTCCCTTCTTCTTCAGCCTCCCTTAGATTAAATGCTTTACTCAAGACTATGGGAGGTTCCCCAACTAGTGAAAAATAAACAAAGACCCTAATTTCTGTTTTAGAAAGATATTTAATAATTCCTTTTCATCACATCCTTGAGAGAATGAAAACAAATCCTTCAAACCTATACTCTGAAGAGAGGATTGCACCCTCACTGCAGAACAGATTTGCAAGTGTACTGCTGCAGACAGACACTGCAGTAGAATTTTCCCAGATAACAAAAGAGCTGCATACCCCTGACACACACACTGCTTTTTTTATTACAATGTCACAAATTAATTCTTTGCCCAGGAGGCTTCCATGGCCCTACTGCTAAAGTTATTCATGCTCTGAAAGGAAATGTTTAGATTATCTAAAGATGCTGTCACGCAAATTAAGCCTATTGTTGAATGTTTGCATTTCACTGTCAGACACCTACCAGCTTCACTGGGACTATCTGCTACAAATAGCAGTGAAAATACAGGACAGTAAATTAACCAAGATTACAATTTATAAGAAAATATTGAATTAATTCAAACATTTGAAATCTTGAGAAAGATGCACTGATCTCTGAATGCACAAAGGAAATTAAGATTCATACTCCCACATATCTTTTATTATATTCTTCCACTTCAACTTAATAATGGAAGAATTTTTTTACGGGAAAACATTTCTTAAGCTATAACTTAGTTCAATTAAACATAAAGAAAAAAAAGAAAAAAATGTTCCCATTGTTAAAAACATAACACTCCACTCTAATGCTCTAATGTAAAGTTAATGGAGAAAAAAATCCCATCTCTTAATTTCCCAGGAAAAGGACTACAGTTTGACATTTATTTGACAGAGGTCTCATCCTAAGAAGACCACAGTCTGTTGCATCTTACAGTTCTAAACAAAGTTATGAGCTCTGGTTTTATCTCAGCACTGGTAAAACCATCTCCTTACACACCATCAATTTTTAAATAGAACAGTGCAAAGAAATCAATGGGGAGCTCTACTTAATAATTAATATGGCCAACCAAAATTCAAGCACTACGCATTGTACCCAAAGATGTGCAATAAATGCCTTCTATTATCAATCACAGTAATTAGACTTCCACAGTATAGCCATATATTGAGTTATATAAAAGACCCAATTTGGTATACTTATTGTTATTTGTTTTAGATAAATTCCATGACATACTCATTGCAAGCACAACAGGAAGCATAGTTTCTGCTATTTGTTTTCTTCAGTACTACAACATAACAAGTGATTTATTTCATTCCTTAGTGCTAAACAGCTACAAGAGTTATTAAAAGTATGAAGATTATAGACAGTTGGTATCTCTTGAGTAGTTAGAAATTGAGAACTCCGCTAGTTCAACATGGAATAGATTCTGAAGAATGAAATTGGGAGTTTTATTCATATGTTCATTATGAAAACATTGTTCAAGAAAAGTTAGATGGCACACTGAGTTAAGAGCAAAAGCTCTTTGGTAGTGACTTCAAGTCAGGACTGAAAATGAGCTTTACTGTTCTCGTGCAGCTAATCCAAAGAAAGATTGTGAGCTTCAGAAGAAACCGTCAATTTGTCACAACTGATAACCTGTTCTATAGATCTTACTGAAATAAGATTATTCCAGAGCAAAACTCGCAGTTATGTGGGGAAACTCCTACACAAAAGGAACACCCCACAGTTGCCAGCAGGCTCTGTCTAATGAATTACAAAAGGATCTTAAGTGTTGTAAGGTATCTAAGATCAGGTGAAGAGGTCTAACAGGTTTTAGACATGTTTAAATTTGGCAAATATTAAAATGTTTCTACCTCTTTCATATTTAGATTCTATCATTATGGAAAAGGAAAGCTTGTTAGCATGGATATTGATAAATTTGAATTCAAGGTGCAAGTCTTGATTATTCCACAAAAGCAAATTGATAAGGAAAAGCAAGAATTTCAAAAAGCATTCTTTTACTTTTGACTACATTTTGAAATTAGTGCAACTGGTTCCTAAAATCAAATTAAAAGACCAATTTGATCAAGCAATAGAAAAAAATGTAGTTTAACAACGACAATGCATAGTGTAGGGAGAGAAGGAACCCATATACTTTTCCACAACTTGTTATCATATCATAGAACTGTGATATTAAACAGAAAACTATTAAAAAGTTTTGAACATTTTGAATACTTGTTGAAGCTAGTTTTCCTTCAGGTATGTATCTGGCCCTGTTGAAATCTGCTGTCAGCTTCACCATATAGAACACTGCTTATTCTCTGCCAGCATCAACGCAGGACATTGCCCACCTAACTGAAGATCTCTCAATATACATTTCCTCCTCTTCTAAACCAGCTCTTAAGATTTCTTTTCACTTTTTTTTTTTTGTTTATTTACATTCTATTTCATAAGATAAAACACAGCTTAATATTTCACAGAAACTAAGGACTTATATGCCACAGAAGTGTCTTTCCTCTCAATAACTGCATAGAGCTGGCTGACATTTTACACATACCTCCATGCATAAACACAAACATCAGCCTGAAATAAAATCCAAAGACAGTAAACATTTACCAAATCTATAAGAAACTGAAAATGGGGTCTTATGACAGGACTTACTAGGGAATCTGACAGTAGGAAGGGCTAGCAATACCATTAATAATATATACACATACACAATGCATGATGCATTCATTGTTTATGATGACTAAAAGTAGCTCATGGCAGCAAAGAACTAAGCTTTTTTTTTTTAAATGTCCTTTTCTGTATTCTTCCCTTAGCCTTCATAGAAACATTTAACTCTGCATGAGATGTGACGTGAAATTTCATGGGGAATTGCTTGTTTAGGGGACAAGTGGTTGATGGGAGTTGTAGATCAAGCTTGTAATGGAAGTTAGCCTCAACCTTAACTGTGCAATAGGTATAACTGTTTCATAATAACAAAAAAGATTAAGTCTTGGTATATTGTTTTGCCACTCTGGCATTCTGGAGTCAACATGAACCGTTTGCACAATGCAGTCAGGATAAGGCATGCTAAGAAAATTGAATGAGTATAGGTTTCTAACCTTTCTAGGGTAAGGATTTGTCAGATGTTTCTTTCTTCTAGTTTTATTTTGGGAAAAGTATTTTAAACAATCAGGGTACAAAAGCAATATAGAGTGCTGCAAAGGTAGCTAGTACAAAGCAATCTCCAGACACACAGGAGAGCCATTTACAGGTTTACACAGAGGTCAGAGTGTAGACTTAAATAGAAGTACTGAAGATCGAATTACAGTGCATATTCATTAAATGGATTATGACATATTTGTCTCCCAGTTGTACTTCTGCAATGATCAAAGACTGTTTTGTTAGATATTTGACATTTTGAAAGAATTCAGACTTGAGTTTGCTGCTGTGTAAATGAAAGAGTAGAAATAAGTAGCTCAAGAAAGACCAGTGATATGCACTGTATATTCCTCTGCATGGTTGTGCTTTCTGAGCAGTTCTTTTTCAGCAAACCAAAGCATTAATTGCACTCTACTACCAAGCATGTTTTTCTTAAAGTTTGATTTAGTGAGATGACAAGATATCGAGCTGCCACGTATAGCTACTACACCTTCAAGAGAATACACTCTGAGAACTGCTCTCAAATGTGTAGGAAGACATTACTAATATGCAAAAACTACCACTTTACTGATAAAAAACCTACTACTACTAACGGTCTCTGAAGCACTTTGGTCATACAAATTTTATGTTTGCACAGCACAAATTATCATGCTTTAGATCTTCTGTTAAGTCATACCTGGTGTCCTGTCCAAAGCAACTTCAAGACATCGATATAGGTATAAGTGATATATAGCTTAAAAATAGCAGTTTAGAAACATTTTTAGGAACGGTTTCGTCCATGATTATTTTAGGTGGAATGAACAAATAAATCAGAAATGTGTGGTTTTATTAGTAAAAAAAAAAAAAAGCTGCTATTGGTTCACACTGTTTATGAAGCATTTGGATTTTGTACCATTTCAAACAAAGTTTGAGAAATGTGGCCATTTTCTTTTGGTTGCAGAGAGAAATGTGAATACAAATGATTGGGTTTCTCGTGTCTCCAACTGGTAAATTACACTTTTTTTTTTCATAGCTTTCTTGTGCCATAAGATTAAGAGACAAGATAATTACCTCTTTTAACATAGTGTGTGTGTCAAAAACACACTTAAAAACTGCAGTAAAAAGTACAGCTGCTCTTTGATTTGGGAAAACTGTTTCTGACTATAAATAAATGAGTCTACATAAAAGCTATGATTTCTTCATTCTTATAATGTTCATAGAAATTGTTTCAAAACATTTTTCCCAGGGGTTAAGATTTAGAAAATTAATCCTATTTTCAGTACTTTATAAAGAATCATTCCAGAAAAGTTTAGGAGGATTTGATTTTTTTAATTAAAATTGGATCAATACAAATGAATGATTAAAAGGTGGAGCAGCAGAATTAGATTGCACATGAAGATAAATATATTTTGCTTTGCTTTTAGGACTTATTACACTGACCTTAACATCTATACAGGTGCTCTGGGTACTTGGAAGGGTAACTGCATCCATTTTCTGAGGACCATATACTTTATTTCCAGAAATGCAGACTGTCTGACCTGAAGATGTCATGTCTGGATGCACAAGACTTTTGTTCTAAGAGCAAGTAAATGATTAGAGGGGTGGAGTTAAAACTTCTATTGCATAGTCAGGAGGTATTTGCAGTAGCTAAAATGTTTTCCAGAAAATGTCTTTTCTAGATTCAGAAGTTTTTAAGAAGATTAATTACCTAAAAATGCATGCAGCCTGCAGGGAAATGCCTACTTGATTCTCTCAAAAAGGCTGGTAGCCAAGTCAGGAATAGGCTTCAGGCACCATTCACTCAGTTTCGTCAAAATGCGGCATCTACAAAATCCCTGCATCCAAATTCCTGACATCTCTTAGCAAGTAATCAGCAAGTACAAACTCTAGATTCCAGTCTCAGAATCCAGAGCACATTATTCAGCGGTAGTTTTATGTGTAAACTGTACAAGAAGCAGAAACTGGAACCTGCAGTACCTCCCAAATACTCAAGTGGGCTTTATTGACTTGGTCCTGGTCCTATGGAATCATAGAATCAGCTAGGTCAGAAAAGACCTTTAAGGTCATCAAGTCCAACCATTACCCCAGAACTGCAAAATCCACCACTAAAGCAGGTCACTAAGGGCCACATCTACACAGTTTTTTAACACTTCCAGGGACAGTGATTCCACCACTGCCCTGGGCAGCCTGTTCCAATACCTGATCACCCTCTCAGTGAAGAAATTTTTCCTAATATCCTGTCTAAACCTCCCCTGGTGCAGCTTGAGGCCATTGCCTCTTGTCCTGTCACTTGTTACTTGGGAGAAGCAGCCAGCCACCTCCTCTCTCCATCCTCCTTTCAGGTGGTTATAGAGAGTGATAAGGATCCCCTGAGCCTTCTCCAGACTAAACAACCCCAGTTCCCTCAACCATTCCTCATAAGCCTTGCTCTTCAGACCCTTCACCAGCTTTGTTGCACTTCTCTGAAGCTGCTCCAGCAACTCAGAATCTATCTTGCAGTGAGGGTCCCAAAACTGAACACCTTGTTCGAGGTGCATTGTCACCAGTGCCAAGTACAGGGGGATGATCACTTCCCTGGCCCTGCTGGCCACGCTATTGCTGATACAGGCCAGGATGTCTTCGGTCTTCTTGGCCACCTGGGTACAAGCTGGATCATGTTCAGCCCCATCAATCAGTACCCCTAGGTCCTTTTCTAGCCACTCTTCCCCAAGACTGTAGCATTGCATGGGGTTGTTGTGGCCCAAGTGCCAGGACCCAGCACATACCTCTCCACAGAGCAGCACAAATTCACTGTATAAATAGATTTACATCATTTAAAATACCCAAAAGTCTGGAGAGAGAAAAGGGCCAGTAATGCACAGCAGATGTAATCAAGATATAACCAACAAATCCAGCCAGTGGAGAAAAATAGCCAGATCAGAGGGAAATATACCTTCAAAATAGGCCAGATGATGAATCATCCTCTGAAGTTGCCTTTTTTTTTCACCATTGACTAAAGGTAAACTGGGATTAACTTGCTTGACTCTTTCAAGCACAGGTCTGCAGAGCTACGAGATGCTCGCTTCATAAGGCAGCAGCTACCCCCACTACAGAATTGGGCAAAATTGTTGCATAATCCCTGGTGGAGGATTCACTTTATCTTTTGGTGATCTCTAAGGCAGTGTGATTTCTATTTCCTTTTCCACTCTAGCCAATAAAATACTGCTTGTACAAGCCTGTTTAATTTGGTAATTGGCGAAATGTGCCTCACCAAATGCTTGCGTAGTGTTAGCCAGTTTCCTGGGTTTCAGCATTGCATAGCTTGGTAAAGCACAAGGCACTGCAGTGTTCTAACAGTCTCTTCAGTCTGATTTTTGCTATGGCAAATCAGTACCCAGCAGAAGAGTCATATAAATATTGTAATAATGGTGTCAAGATTGTTATCATGCTGTAAATTTCACTCTGTAAACTTTTTTACAACTCCTGGGGTCATTAAAGAACAGCAAATCACACCAGAATGATGGAATAAATTCATCAAACACTATTTAGCCTGTATACTTTTCAGTGAGGTTGGACCATGCAATACTTCCACCTACGGCATACCTACCATATTAGTGAGATTCATTTTAAAGGCAACAAAATTTTCTGCCATAAACAGTGAAAACCTGAGCTGTCCCATACTAATTAATCTCCCAGTAATCTCTAATATTACAGAAAGTTGGAATTCATTAAGGATTTGCCATTAATGAAAACTACTCTGTTTAATCACACTCCATGTAGATAAGGAAACTTAAATGAAAGGATATCTATAAGTACTAATAATGATTTGAAATTTCAAAATCATCATAACGATCAATAAGATAAATAGTACTTTAAAACTTTTATATCTTCGGTGGCAAAAACATTTATGTGATAAAATGTTTAAAAAGCAGGAAAGCAGAATGTGCTGGAGCCATCTACCTATTGCTCCTTTCCAGAATCAGGCAGAAATAAAATTATTTTTTTAAGTTCCTTATGTAATCTGTTGAACAGAATCTGATAAAAACTCCAAGTATTTCAGTGACAAAATAGCAGAATCCTAAGAAAACCGTAAATTCAGAAAGCAGAAATGAGTGCCATTGCTAAAAACAAGTGTTGATTTGAGTTTAGTCTTAAAAGAACAAATTACCTGCTTTTTAACACATTTTACTTTAATTTACATATAATCACCTCTAGATTTCTGGTCCTATTAAAATACTTCATTCTTTGCTACTATTTTCACATTTCATCATTTTATCTCAAATACATTTAAAAAATCATTTTGTCAGAGACATCCAGCATATAAAGTCACCCTCATATAACCCCTTTCATTTGCATCATCTGCCATTTGCACTCCTCTAAAAGTACCCTTGGTACAATCCTTACTGTCTCCTCTAAACCTAAACTTAAAACCCGCCAAATCCCCATCCTCTTTGATTTAACAAATTACTTCAAAGCATATATAAACTTTTCTTCTTCTTAAAACAATTCATTACAAAATTTTGACTTGAGGGAAAGGTTGGCACTTGTATCAGAGAAGAGGAAGACCAAAAGTTTTAAGACCTTTTGTTTTAATCTCCGTCTCTATGTATTGGTAGAAGCTTGACACCACATAGCTCAAGTGGGATGCACCTATTTCTTCTGCAGAAAGGGAAATCAAAGAATGATTTAGAAAGTGTATGTTTTAAGCTACTCAGACTAAATAATAATAAAAGATTTGACAGAAGAAGATAAACAGCATTTCCCTGGCACCCTTTTGAAAAACACAGCAACAAAGGGAAAAAAAATCTAATATGGCCTTAGGAGAAGACCTCTCCCAGAGGGCTCAGTGGTCAAAGGGGACATTAGGAAAGACAAGACCATTGAAGTGACAGCGTTTCAACACTGCTTGTGAAGGCCTTCAGAAACAGGAGCCCTGCCATGCTCTCCATTGGAAGCCTCTCCTCTTCACAGGCCTTGAGTATGAATTTAATGTGGCAGAAACTGCTCATTAGGTTAAAAAGACAAGGACTAGCCGACATGCCAGCTTCTCACACACCCTGTTAACTCTTAGTTCACTCAGGCTGGGGAGGCGGGCCTTTTCTTTGTCTGCTTAAAGAAACTAATAAGAATTACAACTTTTAAATTGAGTTCCTCTGCACTAGTAGCAGCAGCACATCAAACCTGTGCTGAAAGCACAGGCTTTATTTTCTGTTTCTAGATTGTGAGAGAAAGGAGAAAACAGGACTTTAGAAATTAACTTAGGAGATACTGTACCACCAAGGCGAAAATGTCAAAGAATGTACCTCTGTATTTCATGCATAACCACTTTTCTTTTGTCAGTCTTCCACTACTATTAAAAACCCAAGAAAATAAGAGCTCTGAGCAGCCCCACGTAGAGGTGCTCAGGTTAGTGTGGACAAACTAGTACATGTACTACAAGGCACTTAACTCCTTAACACAGCACTCGATGCACTGCTATTCCCAGTTCCTCAGTAAAGCTGACTAGCTGGGCACCTCTTGACCACTAGCACCTCTTTGGCACATCTGCATGGCAATTCACTGCTTTATAAACATGTCTTTGCAAGATGCAACTTGCTAACCATGGAGAATTTGTATTCTTTCCCTGAACGGCTCTAGCACTTCTTTTTCATTTTCAAATTCCTGCTAGAGACTCAGAGGACTCTTCATACATAACGGTTGCAAACCCCATTATTATCTTACGTCCAGAAAATGACTCAACAGATCTTTGATATAAATGCTTGGATCTCCCCTATTAAATCCTCCAAGATGACCTTGCAAGGTCCTCTCCAGTTGTTTTCAATCATAAACTCTTAGCTGGACGGTATAATCGCATGCTGCGAATCCTTCAAAAAGAAGCCTTTCTCTGATCCTGTCAACATCAAGGGTTCCTTAAGAAGAAGACAAACCTTTACTTTCTTTATTGTCTGTTTGGAAGTATGAACTCCATGAAAAAATTCTGCAACAGACTGGATAAAGAAAGAAAAGCTCCCAGTTAAAAGTGTTAAAAATTGATTTTTAATATATTTTTCCCATCAAAGATAAATAGACCAAACACAAAAAATAATATTACTTCAAAATTGAAAAGAGCAATCAACACTGTTTATAACATTAAAGAAACAAAAGACTGATAAACCCGCACAGTAAATCTCAATGTGCTTCTGAATGAAATAGCCCAGCTCATGGAAAGAGAAATCAGAAATGTTATTCTTAGTTTGGAATCCAATAAAGACACACAAGAATCATTAACAACTTAATACTTATTTCCTCTTATTTATGAAGAAAGACTCTCACCTCCTACAGCTAAATCCACAGAAAACTTGTCATGAAGTAGGTTTATTTTATATAGAGGATTATCACACTATGATGCAGAACTATTTGTTTGGGGCTTTTACAATTATTATATACTCTTTTAATGAAAGTTGCATACAAAATTATTCTCAGCAAATAACCTTGAAAGCTCTGAGTTATTTTGTTGGTTTGGGTATTTTATTTTTTTTTTAACAAATGAGAATCTAAATACATAGAAACATACAACTTTGAGGTAAAAAACATTCAGACCCAAAAAATCGGAATTTAAATGCTCAGCCATAGTGGCTTCACTTATAAGACAATCTCTAGCAGCAGGAGATAAATCAGAGCACAGCAATAAATTATAGTCTTAATTCACCTGATTATATAATTTTACTCTTCTTTTTCTCTCTTTAAATCAGTGCTTGAAGGAATGAATTTATTGCTAAGCCTTTCCTCCTGTTCTGAATGATGGATCTCACACTATTCTTGGAATTCCACATAGACGGAATTTAGTACTTCAAAAATAATTTTCTTTGTTTTATAACAGCTTAAAAAATCTGCCACATACTTATTACTGAAATATTAAAAATCAGTGAGCTGAAACAATAATATAAAATATGTAAATGCTCTACAAAAACTTTTTTTATCAAATTTTACTTCTTTTTGCTTATCAGATCTTATTTATTGAATGAAACTTTAAAAAAAAAAAACCTGTGGTGTGAAAATCAGAAGGTAAAGAGTGGCTCAGTTACTAGATTATGTTGAAAGACTGTACAGTTCAGCTAAGACTGGAAAGTTTAGAGTAAGCAGATATCCAAAGAACGAAATAAGTCAAGAGCTAAAGTCTACAATCCATTGGCAAGAGCTATGACACAACTTAACTTTAGCACTAGCGGGAAGCAGGTAAATGCAAAAGGAGTGACAAGTGGACACAGCTCAGCGAAAGAAGCAGGTGGCTGAAGGTTAGCTAGGAGTATTCTTCCTGTTACTCTTTTTGGGAAAAAGCAGCAAGACTCTGCTGTGCCCTGCCTTTCCCAGGAGAATGCAGAAAGAAAATGCTGTTGAAGAAGTCGAGCAGAAACAAGTCGTACCAAGAGGCAAGCACTCAACACAAGCAGGACCTGCAGAGTGGTGAGCCTAGCACGTTGCCTTTCCCACTGGTCCTTCTCACCAGGTTGGCTTTTCAGTCCCCCTTTGGGATTAACAAACCCTGGGGCTAAAATCTCTAGCTCCTTGATTTTGCTCTGTTAATGTCCTTTGGCTTTGCCTTTTGCTATTTAGATAGATCCTTGTCTCTGTCTTCCACTAACTTGCAATGAAACACCATTCAATTAAAAAAATAAACCTGTATTTTAATTAGGTTTGAGGGGTACTTCTTGTCTAAGAGAACAGTTAGAAGCAGCCAATCCTGCAAAATATTTGCTGTTTGTCCTCACAGTTTATAAGCTAGGAGAGGCTGAAATAATTTGTGTAATAACCAGCTGGATCTCAATATTTCTCTCTCAAGCTGTTGGTTCGTTCATTTTTCTCCCTCTCTTCAATACAGTAGTTTTCCCACTGAACTTGCTGTTCCTTCAATTCCATCTGTGCTTTCAAACTATTACCCATCTGTGCAACATGAACTGCAAATAAACCTTCGACCAAGTGCTGAGCGAGCACACTCTGGTTTTGTTATACTCTGTGTCCTCTTTCATGAGCTGTTGAATAATCATTAAACAAGGCCGACATTAGTTCAAATTATTCAACATGACTTTGTTTCTATGGTGGAAGAAAAGAGGAAATTAAATCTTCTTTTTTTTTTCCTAGTTAATAAATACTGGTAATTTTTAACATTAAAGTAAGATTTCTTGCCTAATACACTAAAACATTTAAACTAATAACTGCATCCTCTGTGTAACAAGGCTGTCATTTTCGAAAGTAGATAATTAGTCTTTCACTGTACTGTATTAGTGCCCAGGCGGACCAGCCAAAGGGACATTCAGAGCCCACTTCCTGTTGCACCAAGCACAGTGGCGTATCACTGGCCCCACTGGCACATCACAGCTGTACATCATGAAGTCCTGCTGAACATTTGCCCACAAAATGTATGACTTGGTATGTCACAACCTCTAGTTTCTCATTACTGTGCAAAATCAACATCTGCATTTCTCAGCGATGCAATACAGGGTGTTTAAAGAAAGCTTGCAGAAGTAAGAAATGCAGCAATCTCACCACTCTAGAGGTATTCTCTTTCTGATAGCACATAGTTTTCTTTTTTTAGCAGAAATGAAAAAAAAAAAGCAGACATTACATATTTGGCTTATGCGTAGCAAGAACTTTTGCATTTAATATGTTTTAGCTAAACTCACAATGAATGACAGCACCACCTTTAAAGATACAGTCCGGTAATCAAGTCATATGTCATCCCAGGTTTCGTGGAACAATAGACAAGAAAACTACCACAAAAAACATTCACTTAGATCACGGAACATGACAAACATGTTTTGTAAGATTATACAGGATTTCATTTCTATTGGTTCCTTAACAGGACTGTTCTTGAATAGCTGCAGTGATGACTCCTTGGCAAAATGGGATAAGATATTTGCAAATGCAAAGCTATTAACAAAGCAAATAGGTTATAATACTTATTAAGAAACCACTAAGCAACCATGCGTGACCTAGTGCTGATTTGTGCCATGACACTGTGCAAACTGAAAACAAATGAGGAAATTCAGCAAAGAGGGTGACCATGCTGAGTTAAATGAATTCATCATTCTTTATTAAATTAGCGTTTATATTCTAAAGTGTTATTAACATTTGGTTCAGTTAATGCTGGATCTGAATTAAAGTTAATTAATTCCAGCAAAGTAGAACTCTGCAAATCCATAGGATGAACTCTGTGAAATTTTATATTAAAAAAGTCATTTTATATTATTTTATTCTCTACTATTACAGTGTTCAGAGTTATATTCAAAACTATTTATAATTACTTAAATGCAAAGTCCAACTTGATAAAGATACAGAGCCATTCTTTTTGAATTTTTGATTATTAAGAAAAGGCAAGTTTATGTTCTAAAATCACATACTCTCCAATATTTTTTCTTATATTATCCCTTGTTTGAATTTGTAAAGCAAAACAAATATCAAAATTTATAAAATTTCAAAACAAGACAAACAATTGCTAAGGTTTAAGAGTGAATTCTGTGGTAGCAGACTGGAGACTTTTGCTCAGTTATGGTATAAGACACAGAATTTTTTTTAACACTAAGAAAACCTATTTTAATATACTCTGAATGCACAAGTTTCACATCCACTGTGTGCAACAGATCTTGAAATAACAGTTTGGGTTCTGAAGTTAAACTGACTCTTGTCGCACATATTTTCTTCACTCCTACTCTTACCTCTAGATTATTTACAAAAAACAGATGTAATCTACCTTTTCCCTGGCAAAACTGCAGTAATGTAAAGAAAACCCTGCCCAGTCTACTGGTGCATGGCTTTCCCCTTCATTTTCCCTTTCAGCAGTCCAAGTGAAAATGAAAATTCAGCATAGTACCACCAATATAGCATGATAGTCTAGCCCTGTGCAGCAGGAGGGCCTATCTGTGAAACATATCCTCCTTTCACTACCACTATATTACAAACCTGTTTGATTTAAGGCAGAACATGATGCATATCCAATTTGGTTTGCGCCCAGGCATACTATAAGACTACTTGATTTAGGTTAGAAAGTGAATTATTTTGTAACATCTGGCTGCTTGGCATAGTTGTATAAAAATAGTAAAACTAAGATAACAGCACCCGGGCTACAGCTTCCTGAAGGTATCAAATAACCTGCACAATCTGCAAACATGCATACTTATTTGAAAAGACAATTGTTGGTGGGTAACACCTGCCAGACAAGCTGGTAACAGATTCATTCCCACCTGCTAAAAGATGAGGTAATCCTTTGGACCAGACTTGTCCTGATCAATGGAAAATGTTTATTCCAACACCAGTGGACTGGAGCTTGGGGAAAAAAGAGGACACTCGTTTCAGCTCCAGTTTCTCCCATTGAAGAGCTCTTGAGTCAGGACACTTTGACCTCAGACAGCTGAGAATGACCAAACACTTTAGCCCTCAAGGCCAAGCACAACATTAGCCTTGTGCACCCAAGGCCTGGCTAATTTCCTTGCCTAACGTTTTATTTCCATTTGTTGAGCACAAGTAAAGCCTTGTTTGAAAATTTGCCTGGTTCCTCAGTCTCCCAAGGTAGTCCCATCACTGCAGCCCCAAATTCCCCAATAGTAACAGCTGTAACACCTAGCAACAGGAGTTGGTATCTGGAAGTGCCATATGGTGTATTTGGTAAGGAGTATTTTTCATTCACCCCTTATATATATCAGAAAATTATAGCATCCAGAGTACTTCCTTTACAGACTTTTGCAGATGAAATATACTTGCTTTGAACTAATTTTCATACATGGGGTATATGTATATGGGGAAGTATATTAAAAAGTTCCCAAGACAGGTTTTCCATTAAAAATCCCAGAAATTTAGAATTAAGACTGAAATTCAATCTTTAATTTCTATGACTTACATATATTATTCCCTAATGGTACGAGAGCTTCTGAGATGAACCTTCGGTCAAATAACAGGCAGTTTTACACAGACACATAACCTAACTCTAGTGGGGACTTGAAACCTAGATTAAACCCATCAAGGAAACATTTTACCATCTAATATTCTTGCAAGTTATGTTTAGTCAGTGCCTATTTGAATTCATATAATTCCTGTATAGTGAGACCCCATTTGGAGTATTGTGTGCAGTTCTGGTGTTCTCAACATAAGAAGGACAGGGAGCTGATGGAGCTAGTCCAGAGGAGGGCCACGAGGATGATCAGGGGACTGGAGCACCTCCCATATGAAGGCAGGCTGAGAAAGCTGGGGCTGTTCAGCCTGGAGAAGAGAAGGCTGCGTGGAGACCTCATAGCAGCCTTCCAGTATCTGAAGGGGGCCTACAACGATGCTGGAGAGGGGCTCTTCAGCAGGCACTATAGGGTTAGGACAAGGGGCAATGGGTTTAAACTTGAACAGGGCAAGTTCAGGTTAGATATAAGGAAGAAGTTCTTTGCTGTAAGGGTGGTGAGGCACTGTAACAGGTTGCCAAAGAAGTGGTAAACGCTCCATCCCTGGTAGCATTCAGGTTGGACAGAGCCTTGGCCAACATAGTCTAGGTGTCCCTGCTCATGGCAGGGGGGTTGGAACTAGATGATCTTAAGATTCTTTCCAACTCTAACCGTTCTGTGATTCTATCATTTCAGTTCAAACATATACATTGGGATTAGATCTTCTTGGTTTTCCCCCAGAATTTTCCTTATGTCAGTAAGTGTGAACTCAACAGATGAGAGGTTGATGTTCTGTCAGTTAACTGGGACCAGTTAAAAATAAGCACAGCAGAAGTATACATATGGCCTACTAAAAACACCTTTATTACTGGGCACAAAAAAATAGCTGGCTGCATTGTAAAATGCCTATTATCAACTAGTGCAAAGAAAGTTCTATGTAAGAAATCTCTTTCAAGAACTTAAAGAAGCATGCAAAGACATTACTTGAGGAGAGGTCTTCTGAGATGCGTGAAAAATTGTTTCTTTAAACATAGACTAAAAATTTGGTTTAAAATAATAAATGCTTCAAACATAACTGTACATCTTCCATTGAAAGCAAAAGGGTTCTTTTGGAACTCTCATGATGTCAAATTCTGGCTGTGAGGAAGGTTTATTAACAACAGAATGGTTTTGGTGTCCCTGGAACTCTAGGAGACAGCTCTACTGAGATTTGTAATAGCTATTTTGGAATCTATAAATAAATAGAGGGAAAAAAAGTCTACTGACATTATAACAGCACTTACATTAATTCAAACCCTACCATATCAATGCAAATGTATCTAACCTTTCAACTAAGAAGAAACAAACACTTCATGGATGATATCTTCAGCATGTACATTGTTTCAACTTGATGCAATGACCTGCCACAACCAAAAATCTGACTATGGGCCAATGGAGTTCAATTTTTCGGTATATTATACCCTTTTGAAGTTAGGAAGATAGATACTCTGACAGATATCATTTTCACTCATACTGAAGCTGAAGGAAATTTGCGGCCGGTCTGGATTTCTATGCAGTACCTACCCACAAGGTATCTCTGCAAAAAATCTAAATGTATAAGTTCAAAGCAAAAGTACTAAACACTAAGCTTTCAACATATCACCGCCTAACTCACTGTAAAAGCTACTCTTGGGTTTGATGTTTCTAAATCAAGCTCCTAGGGATATGATGACATTTTCCATTATATTCAGGTTTGAATCCATTGTCAAAAGCAGCTACGCCTACTGTTAAGCAAAAAAACAAACAGAGATCTATCCCAAGAGGTTAATTCAGAGAAAGCCAAAGCTAAATCATAAAAACAAACTTCAAGAATAACCAAGTTGTGGTTGAATGGTGCACTGGAACTGCAACAGAGATGTCTGGGGAAAGCATAAAACCAGCAAGTTTTCTTCCTGGCTAGAAATAGCCCACCTTATTTGCCAGCTTCTGGCGCTGTCTTTTGCCTCTGGTCCCACACACCTGAATCACTGTAGATACACACTGGACACACTTTTTATCCTGAAAACCTTCCCTTTCAGCTGTGCCAGCTGACCAAAAAAGAAGCTTTCATAACATTTTGTAATACATCTGTACTGCAATACGTTCCAAATGCTTTTAACTATTGATATCAAATCAATAGCTTCTATGTCAAGTTTCAGGTTTTGGGCTACTGCATTTAAGGTTTCTGTTGTCAATGCAAAATATGCTAAACATTTTAATAGTCTTATCATAGCTTTGACCAAAAAGTAAATCTGTCATGGTAAGTTTAGATAAAGTGGGATAAATATGAATGAGACTAATGGGGAACTTGACATGGTGCAGCCAGGATTTGTTAGCCCTAACCCTAATCCTGATAAAAGTAATATTCATATTCTAAAAAACATCATACTATAATATTTTGGAAAACAGTAGAACAAATACAAACTTAGAAGGTGATCCCTTTCTCTGGCACAATGCTCCCACAATCATTTTGTTAATCTGCCATTCTTGCAGTATAAAATTTAGTGACGAATATGTGTTATGCATATGCATTATGCAATGATATGCAAATCACTATGGCTGATGGCAGGTCAAAGCAGCATGCCATTAATATTCCACTAGTGGTACTGGAATTACTGTAAAGTACTGTCTGCACACCACCAAGACAATTAATGACATTCTCCACACATACACTAATGCTCATCACATATTTTCTTTATATTCTTTATTTGAGGCACAATGAAAAGAAACCTGTCATTACTTCAACATTTTAGCTTTCATCAGGACATACAGAACACTTCCAGCTGATAAGAACTCACTCTTCTAGTACAGAAGAATTTCCAAATGCCAACCTCATGTATTACCTGGAGGATGTACATTTTAATCTCACTCTTAATATGTCTGTGCCCTAATGAGCCAGAATTTTATAGCAGGTTGATTAAGCAGAAGTGTGACTTCTTGTTTTATTTTCCCTTTCAAAACACGTTGCCCATACTAAAATTAAGATACCATTAGACATAGCAATGCATAGTCAGCTGTCAAGAGCAATGTGGGCTGATGCCAACCTTATGAAGTTTAACCATGACAAGTGCAAGGTCCTACACCTGGGTCGGAGCAATCTCAGGCACAGCTACAGACTGGGCAGAGAAGAGATTCAGAGCACCCTTGCAGACAAGGACTTGGGGTTCCTAGTCAATGAGAAAATGAACATAAGCCAGCTGCAGTGTGTGCTCACAGCCCAGAAAGCCAACCGTATCCTGGGCTGCATCAAAAGGAGCATGACCAACAGGTCGAAGGAGGTGATCCTGCCCCTCTACTCTGCTCTCGTGAGACCTCACTTGGAGTATTGTGTGCAGTTCTGGTGTCCTCAACATGAAAAGGACATGGAACTGTTGGAACAAGTCCAGAGGATGGCCAGAAGGATGATCAGGGGACTGGAGCACCTCCTATATGAAGATAGGCTGAGAAAGTTGGGCCAGTCCAGCCTGGAGAAGAGAAAGCTGCGTGGAGACCTCATAGCAGCCTTCCAGTATCTGAAGGGAGCCTATAGGGATGCTGGAGAGGGACTCTTCGTTAGGGACTGTAGTGATAGGACAAGGGGTAACAGGTTCAAACTTAAACAGGGTAAGTTTAGATTGGATATAAGGAGGAAGTTCTTTACTGTAAGGACGGTGAGGCACTGGAATGGGTTGCCCAGGGAAGTTGTGAATGCTTCATCCCTGGTGGTGTTCAAGGCCAGGTTGGACAGAGCCTTGGGTTTAGTGTGAGGTGTCCCTGCCCATGGCAATGGGGATGGAACTGGATGATCTTAAGGTCTTTTCCAACCCTAACTATTCTGATTCTACGATTCTATGAAGAACCAGGTATTTAGCAAAGTGTGGTAAAGTACACCTTCTACTGATAATGCAAGAATCCAGAAAAAAATATTAATTTTCCTTGGTTTTAATTTAATTATTTTTTAGTTCATTCTTGGGGTTAGTATTGCAAGTTGCATCTTCAAGCATGTGCTAAGAGAACTGATAGGATATCAATTGCTACTCAAAGATCACATCAGATATAAATAAGCTAATATATTCCCTAAGTGCAGGTTATCTCTATTTTGTGATGATTACTGTAGTGTTGTAGCTAATCAGTTCTCTGACTGTGGGTTATCTCCACTCTACCACAACTTCAGTAGTTGTGAGTCAGGCAACTCCAGTAGTGTTGTAGCTTGATTCACAACTTAACAAAGTTGGGTCTTTTGCATGCACTAAACATCATATTCTGTGGCCATTGTCTAACATCAATATTGTCTTCAGGAAGCCAACAAGATTGAATAGAAAGATTAGTTAATGTCTGCATAACCCTCAAGCTTATATATTTAACATCTGCACAACAGCTAAGCATATATGTAAGTGAGAAGTGGTGTTACCCATACATGGTTTCTCCAGCTGAACTGAAGCAGACATGCAACAGAAACATAAAATCACAGAATGGTTTGGGTTGGAAGGGACGTTACCGATCATCTAGTTCCAAACCCCCTGCTACAGGCAGAGACACTTTCCACTAGTCTGGGCTGCTCAAAGCATCGTCCAACCTGGTCTTGAGCACTGCCAGGGATGGAGCAGCCACAGTTTCTCTGGTCAACCTCTGCCAGTGTCTCACCACCCTGTGTGAAGAATTTCTTCTAAAAGAACTCACTGGTCTCTTGACAAAAAGGGCTGCCCATCAGCATGTTCTCACAGCTTCTGTCCTCTCTGTCCAAATGTGTGTACTAACTCCATCATAGTTTTGTTTCCTGATTTGAATTTCATACAGAATAAGATGAAAATGACTGCATATGTACACTGAGAGAGCAGTGCGTGTTATTTACCTTAATTTTAGGAAGGTTTTCAACACTGTTTCAACACCTTTACAAATGGTAGGACATTACACTCTGCAGATGGGTAAAAAACCACTGAAATGATAGGGCTCTGAGAGTACTGGTAAACAGGTCATACCCTGCCTGGAGGTCACTAAGTGGAGTTGCAGGGGGTCTATCCTTTGACCTACCCTGTTTAATATCTATATTAGTGTCTCTGAAGATGTAATGAAGTTCACTCTTTTCCGGTTTGCAACAACACCAAGCTGCCAGCTGATATGCTGGAGGGTAGGCCTGCCATTCAGAGAGACACAGGTGGGCTGGAGAAATGGGCTGACAGAATTTTCAAGGACCTTCATGAAATTCAACGAGGAGAAGTGCAAAGCACTGCCCTGGGGAAGGAATAACCCTTGCAGCAGCCCGGCTGGGCAGGGACTGGCTGACCTCCTAAGGCCCTTTCCAACCTGAACTACTTGTGACCTATGATCCTAAGAGCCATAAGCTTCCTTTAAGTAGGTATTACATAATACAGTCATACCTGAAGGTGAAATAATAATGGAACAGCTGCTGTGTTTTAAGTTAGTGAATGGCTGCACTCAACAGCCTGTCTCTCTCTCTCTGCCACATATACTTGCACAGACACTTTTCCAAGCCTCTTGATCTTTGCAGTGAAAGTATTATATCTAGGACATTAACCCCTTATAATCTTAACTTTAACAGAGACACAGATCTTTCAAATAATTCCCATTTTCTTCTATCCAAAGATTGCTCAGTACCTCTTCAGCAAGAGATTTTACCAGTTCCAGCCACTTGGGTTCTCAGGTTGTAAAATGTCCTTTTCCTTCAAGTATTCTCTGTTCAACTGTTTTCAGAGGAAATGCCTGGTGTCTGCATGCTGGAAGGGAAACAGTTCTGTATTTATATCTCGAACTTCTCTTATCAAAAGCAAGAATAACCCTAACCCTTGTGAACAAGAGATACAGAAACATTATGAATCCTTCCCTGTAAGTTAATTTCAGTACAGCATAGTGCTCTGTAACAGTTACATCATTTCAGTTTGCTTTGTCTTGAGCAGCAAACATTCTGACAGAAAGAAAAGAGTTCAGTGACTGGATCAACAGCTGCAAATTTAGAAGAATCTGCCTCAGTTCTCTAAACTACTTTAAGTTTCCTATAGGACCTTAGGGAACCCAGTCAGCCTTCTTACATGGAGACTGCATCCATAAGACTGGAAGGCACAGTAAGATAAACAAATGTCTTGCAGTATAAAATAAAATTCTTACACACTCAGATACCATGTTAACAGAGGTGGAACATGGAAGTACCATTAATATATATTCTTGCAATTAAGACATTAATGTGATGCTTTGAGAAGTAGACTTAAATATTGAGAAATCGGGAAAAGAAAATCAAACTCATCTACAGTGGCAAATTGAGTCTGCCCAAAGCACATCTCCAGGAGGTAAAAATGTATTATGTGTTTTCTTTTAACATTAGAAATATCAGGAGCTGAGATCCCTGTAGTATTTGTGTTTGTTCTGAAATGTTTGCTGAAGGGCTAGCATTGTTTAAAGAACTCACATGAACAAGGACATTATATTGAACAAGAAACCTGGTTTAGAGTTTGTCTGTGCAGGACATGACAAAAAATGTCTCATCGTTTTCATCCGCAATGTTTAGGCATGCAAAATCAGGCAGATGCTAGCAAAATAATGAATATTTAATGGCAATGATGTCTTCATGCATTAAATTTTGGAGATCTGCAGTGAATTTTGCAGGACCAAGCTCTCGTACTACTTCAAAGAGACTACCATTCGAATCTTGCAGTACCACCTCTACACACTCTTGATGGGTGCCTACTAGTAAGCACAACAAAACCAGTGCTGTTCCTCTAAGAGCACTTTCTTAATGCTCATTATTATTTCCAAGGCAGTTATTTCCTGTTTGGAGCTAGAGATGTTGGGGATGACTGTGTTAGCTGCTGCAATCTGGGATACTTTGTGTGACCGTATTTCAAGAAGGCTTCTTACAAATCCCATTAAAAGTATCAGATTCTCTAAAGAGATCCATCCATCCCAATATCTTATCTTCATTTTTCAAGAGGTGTTCCCAGAAGATTAGGAAGTCATTCGGCTTAGTTTTTCACCTATGGAACTCATCCATGAATATAAGCTCAAGTCAAAGACTGTAACCATCTCCGAGCTATTTTAATAACTAGTATTTATTTTTCATAAAAGTACTTTCAAGAATCTAGCCTATTTATTTTAGTAAAGAACTCAGTATTTGAGCACTTCACTCTGTCCATGCAAGGAAGAGCAAACATCTATTGACTGTTAAGTGCCAGAAGCAATCTGATTGGGATGTGGATTTACTTAATTCCCTCTGTACCACCACCCCCAGCCAAGTGATGGGAGGACTTTTGAGGAGATGATTTACAGAAAACAATTGCTCATTATGATAAAGCACGTTCTTGCTGGCTTTCTGAGTAGCTGAGAAGGCAGGTTGCAGCACAGCTGTCCCTCCAAAGCCTACTAGGAAAGTTTTGCACAGTGCTAGAAGATTTCATAGAATCACAGAGTAGTTTGGATTGGAAAGGACCTTAAGATTGTCTACTTCCAACCCCTCTGCTATGGGCAGGGACACCTTATCCTAGACGATGTCACCCAAGGCTCTGCCCACCCTGGCCTCCAGGGCCTCAGCGAGCAGCAGACAGATTTCAAGACCTCTGTTCTTTTCTCATGAACTGCAGAAGACAGCCTCAATTTTTCCAAGGCAGTGTTTTCTCGTGTTCCTACAGCACACAGTACAATGCAACTTGTGCAGAACTGTGTTTATAGGATGGAATCAAACATTTTCATTCTTGTTTGTGCCTCATGTGTACATAACCAATAGGAAGCCCATTGCTTCCACTGGGGCTCTCACTCTACAGATAGCAATTAATTCTTAAGTAAGGAATCAAAAAAGTTTGTAATACTCTACTCTTCATTGACAAATATTACAAGATTTTGTAAATACCGGTTTTGTCAGTCCTGTTTTCAAAATTCTGCTCCTTTCTTTTAAAAATCCCCCTTCCATTAATCTATTTTAATTTCTTGCAAAGGGTGAATAAAGAATCATTAAAAAAAAGTACAGATTACCAGCATCTGTTATGGGTCTTTGCACTGCAAGATTTTTATCAAAAATGATCCACCACTCTTTCAGCTGGGGAGCACTGCTAAAACCAAAAGAATGACTTTTTTTTCCCCTGAGGGCTTATAATTGGAGGTCTTAACAGCCCCCTTTGCATCCCTGAAAAATCATTTTATTTTATAAGGCAATCCACATCAGAGATTTCATGCACTGTCAACATATTTTCATCATTGCTTGCCTACATTCTTTGAACTCTCTCTTTTCACCTACTGAAATATTAAAACTGCATTTCCCTCTGTTGTGTCAAAAAGCTATGCAGCTTAACAGGATAGTATTCTATAGTTCCTGAATGCTTCATTCCCCCAGTGAAACTAAAAGTGGGAATTAAATGCATGATTTTATGAAAAATAGCAGTTAAAATATAGGAACAATGGACCTGCCATGGCAAAAGGGAATTACCACCCATTGGTTTTTTTTCCATAATAAATAAATGCTAATTAAGAAATATCACATGAAATAATGCAAAGTTAAAAAGAAATACAAATAGCAATGTTTGAGCATAGCATAAAGTTATGGAAATCACTGTCATAAGATATGTAAAGTTTATATGGGTTCAGTTAGGTGAACTCATGCAAGAAAACTATCACAGTTTATTAAACACAAAGATGCAACCTATGATTCAGAAAAAAATCCCTAAATGAAGGAGGACCAACAGGAGGACCTCTGAAAGCCTGTCCTATTCTCTGTTGTTCCTCGGGTGTCCTGGGTTCAGCAGTCGCAGTCATTTTTCTCCTTCTTAGTAGCCGGGGCAGTGCTGTGGTTTTGACTTTCAGCCTGCTAACAGCACTGATAACACCGATGGTTTTATTTGTTGCTCAGTAACGTTTACTCCAATCAAGGACTTTCTGAGCCTCATGCTCAGAAAAGCCAGAAGGAAGCAGAGACAGGACACCTGACCCAAACTGACCAAAAAGGTATTCCATTCCACAGCACATCATGCCCAGTATATAAACTGGGGGCAGTTATGTGGAAGGGCTAGATCACTGCTCATGCTGCGCTGGGCACCGGTTGGCTGGTGGTGAGTGGTTATATTCTCTTCCCTTGTTATTTCCCTTATTATTATTGGTGGTAGCAGCAGTGATTTGTGTTATACCTTAGTTACTGGGCTGCTCTTATCTCAACCCGTGGGAGTTACATTCTTTCAATTCTCTTCCCCATCCCTCTAGGAGCAAGGGGAGGGAGAAGGGGGCAATGAGTTAGCGGCTGCATGGTTCTGAGTTACCAGCTGGGCTTAAACCATGACAGCGGTTTCCATCCACTAAGGAAGTCCACGCTGAACTGACCCAGTACATCTGTTCTCATATTCTCAATATACAGCAAGACTCATGGATGAATTAAGAATTACCACCCAAATCCATTAGCTCAGTAAAAGGCACAGAGAGTAAAACTGTGACAGCCAGACATGACATTATATGTGTTTGAATTGTTCCAATTTAGCTTGATCAGGCGGTCTGTAACAGACCTATTGAGCATCCTTCTATTGAGCATCCACCTATTGAGCATAATGCTATAATTAAAAATAGCATCCTCCCACATATAAGGTAGGAAAATGTTAATCTTGTTTTGCAGCAGAGGAGTCAAAGAACAGGGAAATTAAGCATTTCCCTAGAAATTAATCAATTAATGGGAGGATGCTGTACTATGGAGCTTGCCTGATTATTCAGTTGTCCCTAGCATGTAATGTTTTCCTACATTAAGGACTATACAATAAATTCGTTGATTTGGGAGATTTGGACTTGCTTCCTGAGTCCCAGTAGAGTGCTTTTGCCAAAGAATATCTTATGCTTTAAATTCTAGAGGAGACTACTTCATCACAAAAATCAATTGTTATCTCATTTAGCATTTTTACCCCTCATCCTTATGGCACTCTGCAGCTACCTCATAATATAATTTTAGCTCATTCTGCCAAAGCAAGGACCTTGTTGTGTAAAATGTCTATCATCACGCTTTTGACTACTGTAAATAACAACTTAAAAATCATAACAAGAACTTAATGCAATCTCATGAACATTCACTGAGATATGCTGTGGCAGATGATTACCTGGGCTGCAGAAACGGATTATTCCTGACTCTCACACAGATGTGTTGTCTTAATACAAGATATATTTGACCAAAGATTTGAGCATCTTTACATAAGTGTTAAGGAACTGTAAATTACTAAAGATCAGTCAAAACTGTATTTGGAACATGATTATTATTCTATACGAGGAAGCTAAGTATAAGGTAATGGTTGAGCACAAGAAATTGTACCTTTAAAAAAATGTAACTGTCCTGGTTTGGGCTGGTATTGAATTAATTTTCTTTCTAGTAACTGAATGGCTATTTTGGCTTTAGTCTGAGAATAATGTTGGTCACACACCGATGTGTGTGTTGTTCATAAGTAGTGCTTGCTTTAAATCATGGACTTTTCAGTCTCTCATGCTCTGTCAGTGAGGAGGGGCACAAGAAGAGGGAAGGAAGCAGAGTCAGGACACCTGACACAAACCAGCCAAAGGGGTACTCCATATCACAGCATGTCATGCCCAGTATATAAATTGGGGAGAGTTGGCCTGGAGGTGCCAGTCACTCATTGGAAATGGACTGGACATTGGCAAGCAGGTAGCAAGCAACTGTGTTGTGCAATGCTTGTCTTTCTTGGAGTTTATTCCTCACTTTATTTTTATTTCCTATTATTTATTATTGCTGTTGTTATTTTAATTATATTTTACTTAGTTTCAATTCTTAAACTGTTCTTATTTCAACCTATGTGTTTTTACCTTTTTTGTAATTCTCCTCCCCACCCCACCATGACGAGGGGGTGATATTTAGTTGCTGTCTGAGCTTAAACCATGACTTTTATCCCCTGCTTAGACGTCAACTCTACTAACAAGTAAGAAATTCCTCCATGTGAACCCATACTCACACAAAGAGATGATGCAAATAAGGGGTTTCATGGGATACAAGCAAAGTTAGACTCCAACTGTGAGGTTTTGCAAATAAGTGGTACATGAGTTCCTTAGAAAAAAACAGTCACAAATAAATAAAGCAATCCTGAAGTTTTCTCATACTGTTCCTTATTTGTTTATATTTTTTGCATATGCGATAACATTTTATCCACTGGATTATAGTTATTTGCCTCACAGAATCAAACTGTAGTATTTAAGAGATAATACTTTTCATGGACTCGTCCCACCAAATATTTTGGACAGCTTTAATTTTTGAACAGCAGAGCTTTTCTAATCATTTCATCTATAGGCTTCTATGAGGCAGCAAATATTTAATGAAGTAAGATTCAAGACATACACTAGTCATATTTGTGATCCCAAAAATATCACAATACAAAATTTCTGCAGGAACAATTCTGGAGCCCCCACTGGGTTGGATCTAAAGTCACATTAAATTAGTCCTATGACTTATTTATCTTCTTTGTCTCACATTTGTCCTCCATTAAAAGAGCAGTATGTTATATTGATCTGTTTAAAACCTGTTTCTCTTGATTGGCTTCATTAATTTTTAAGGTATATATAGAAACATCATCATGAATTGATGTACACTTCCTAATAAAGGGCTAGCTAACTCATAAGCTTGCCATCTCTTTGGCCTCCCAACATTTTCCATGTCAAAGGTTTCATAGCTGTCCTATGACTAATCATGTTTTCCAAAATTGTTTTATTCAAGATCAACAGGCACACAAATATTCAGGAATGTCTTTTCAAGAAAGAAAATGGAAGAGGATATTCTAATATTAAGTCTGTTCTATACCCCACCATATTAGCTTATTTTTTCTGCAAGAACACTCCCAGAGATACCCACACCTACAACTTCTAAAATGAACATGAAAAACTGGATAGATAAAGACTGGTCAGACGGCATGGGTTCATCTTAGAAAAAGAATGTGAGGAATTTCTGAAGTGCTGGTCCTATGAAAGAGCCATGTTACCCAGGGCTTACCCTGTAGCATTGGGACTTTTAACAGCAGGAACATTTTATATGGATTTTCGTTTAATAGCTCATAATCACAACCCTGGGGTTTTATCTAAATACTTTCTTTTTTTAACTGGGAAAGAAATTAAAACTCCATTAAAAGTTCCAAGCTTCCTAACCCCATTTCTTCATAGTGCCCAATGACATTCACAGCACTCAGGTTGCCATGGTTCAAGTATAAATCCTGGTGTATAACAAATGGCAAAAATGATGGATGCAAAAAAAATTACTTCAAGGACATAGAGATCCAAATGATTGTTCGGCACATACAAAGTGAAAACTGCATTTACTTGATATAGGAATATTTGGAGACCATTAGATAAATATGGTAACCTTATTTACTATAAAATAAGGTGCCTCTATATCAATTAATAACCCTGTTAGCCCAAATCAAAAACTAAACAAATCATAAAACCATCCAGCCCTAGAAACAGGGACTGCTCATGTCCTGTTGTACCCTTAACAGGCCTGCAAAATCATCTAGACTACCCTGCATACCCTGAAATTCAACAGCTTTAAGTGAACTGGAAAACATGAGACCCCTTTGCTGAAGAATGCTGATCTGACTCTACCACCCTAGAAGAAGGAGGGGATCCAGTTTGTCTGCTTTTGCCAATCCCCAAAAGGTGACTTACTCTTTCACAAGTAGTAAAAAGTACAGGTTTAGAATAACGTGGTCTCACGTATTAGAACTAATAGCTGAATATTGTCCAACAGTTTCTCGTAACACACACTGAAATAAATGCTGTTTAAGAAGCCCACAGCTGCATGCTATACATTTCTAAACATCTGAATATATGCATGTTGAGATATATTAATTTCAACATTGAGTGAAACAGAGCAGACTCCTGTCAGATCTACAAAGGCATTAGCAACTACACAAAAACTATTCTACATCCAGAGGATGTAAGAATAACCTCTTAGTGATTCAGAGAACTGTGGAAAATTCAGGCCACACTTGCTCCCCCAGCTTAGGGAAGCAGCCCTCCCAAACTGATTTCTCCATAGAAAGGGGCAGCTGCACATTATCTACTACACTAACTCTTTTCCCCATCTGGAAACATGACCTTTATCAGCACAAAACTGATTTCTCAGCACCACTGATGCTGTGTAAGCTGAAGAAGAATTTTATTTCAGTTACACAACTGCAAGCATACCTCTTTTGTCATTATAATTCCCTACCTATTTTTTCCAATAGTCAGTGTTGAGATTCAGCGTATCAGAACAAGGTCCTATCTCCTTAATTCAATGCTATAAACTGCAATATATAAGAAGTTGTACCAAGACTAAATACTAAAAAGTTGGACACGCTAAAAGAAAAGTTAATGGCCACAATCCTCTGCTTTTGCTTCAGCTGCCTCATTCACTTACGTAAGGAGCGACAATGGCATGGACTGATACACTGCTACTGTCAGCACAAGTCAAGCTTACAGCTTTTGTCATTGGAAACACGCATCGTTGTCTAATGAACTGAAGCAGAGATTAAGAAGCTTAGCAAGCCAGACAGTAGCAAGAAATTAAGACCTCAAAGAAGAGTTTATTTGAACACACCATCAAATTGCCCGTTAAAGGAGACAAATTTCAACTAGTTCTACAATCATTATCCTGTATATATTTATACAGAATATACAGACTATACAGAAATCCCTTTGAATGGATCATATTATTTTAGTATTTAAATGTGTCCTGTGGGGGGAAAAAACCAAAACCTCCTCACATAGGATTACCACAGTACTGGAGTTAAGTTACCTTTTTTTAGAATAAAGGAAGAAAATTGCGAAGTATTTTGTAATAAACAAAGCAATGTCAGATATTTGATATAAGACATTTTTTTCCAGAATTTTGATAAAACTAACGGATTTCAGCAACATCAACACTTTGGAATATGATACGTTTACTGAGGACTTGAAGATGTTGTTTTCTGCATTTATAAAGCAAAACTAATTAACTTTATAATGCAGAAACTCTTTCTATTTTTAATCCTTCCCTTCTAAACAGTTATTAACATGAAAGACTTGTCTTTTCAAGATGTTGGGATATGAAAACTTGTTTATTTCAACAATGATGGTTTCAGGAATGCTGTTAATTTACTAAACAATAAAACAAACACATCAAAAAACACTAACTTCCCAAAATAGGTAACGACTAGTTACCTATAAGTAACAAGTGTTATGGTTTAAGCCCAGCTGGCAAATCAGAACCACACAGCTGCTCACTCATGCCCCTCTTTTTCTTTCCCCTGCTCCTGGAGGAATGAGGAGGAGAATCAAAAGAATGTAACTCCCACTGGTTGACATAAGAGCAGTCCAGTAACTAAGGTATAACAAAAACCCACTACTGCTACCAACAATAATAATAATGATAAGGGAAATAACAAGAGAAGAGAATACAGTTCCTCACCACCCGCAAACCGATACCCAGCCCAACCCGAGCAGTGATCTAGCCCTTCCACATAACTGCCCCCAGTTTATATACTGGGCATGATGTGCTGTGGAATGGAATTCCCCTTTGGCTAGTTTGGGTCAGGAGTCCTGTCTCTGCTCCCTCCCGGCCTCCCCTCCTCCCTGGCAGAGCATGAGACTCAGAAAGTCCTTGGTCATAGTAAACATTACTGAGCAGCAACTAAAAACATCGGTGTTATCAGTGCTGTTCCCAGGCTAAAGTTGAAAACACAGCAGTGCACCAGATACTAAGAAGCAAAACAATGACTGTTACAGCTGAACCCAGGACACCAAGGTGGAGCCAAGATAAATAATTCATATTATAAATCTATGATAATACATCTTGGCATTCACCAAAACATGATGTCCTCAGCTCAAATCCCACAGGTTTTATATAGGCCAAGCTCCACATTAACTTGGCTGGAAAATAGGAGGTTTCCCTAATGAAGAGATGACTTCACGTAAATATCATAATTAAACTCTAGGAAAAGCACATAGCACACAGCTAAATGTAAACTAATATGATTTCCACCCTAAAGAATTTAAAGCCCAAAAATATAAATGCAGCTAAGCACTGAAGCACCAAACACCGGGTCAAAGGGTCCCCAAGGAGCCTTTTTACTTTCTGCAGTAAGTTTTAAGTAAGTCTGATAAAAGAGAAGAAACTCCTCCTGTTATGTTTGGAGGATTATCTGGTTTGAAGTAAGTTATTTTGTCAACCTTACTGCAGTGGTTCAGGGTTTGTCTCTGGTGCCAGTTTCTTACCGGACTAGGAGCAGCAGGGGCTGGTTGTGCCCCTCAGCCAGGCTCAGCTAACCCATCTTCACAGCCCCAAGGGGACATACCCAGGCTCCAAGCTCCCTTCATCTCACATCTGTATGCCACTATGCAGATGAAAATACCTGTATATTCTGCTTTATATACATTAATTAACCCTGGAGAGAAAATGTATCACATCTATCAGCCTGAGACTCTGACAGTGTTTCACAAAACAGAACATGCTTATTTTAACAAGACAATTAACCCCTGAGCTACAAGGCTGGAAACCGGGTTACAAAAAGGAAATATTCTAGAGTCCTTCTTGGCTAATTTAGCATCTTGTGTAGAAAATCCTTTAACTTGTATCAGAGCTTTAAGCTGGAAGAGAAATCTGTACAGAAACACCTCATCTCCTGAGTGTGGCTTGAGCCTGTGCCCTTTCTCTGAGTCTCATTCTCAAAGAGAAACCCAGCTTCTACACTCCTCTTCCTTCTTCATTTCACTGCAAATAGTGAATCTCTCTTCAACAAGCAACAGGCTTAATAAACTGCCACATTTTTCCATTGGAACCTCACCTAACTGGGGCAGGTGGAAAAAAAAAAGCCTATCAGTAGTTATTCAGTACAAACCAGGTCTCAGCTCCCACATTCCAAAACCAGCCTGCTTCTATATTCTCTTTGATCAAAAGATGTTTCAAATAGCAAGTGAATGCATTGGAAGATGCTTTCCCTAGGCACACCAGAATGAAATGCAATGCTATACAGCCCGGGATAAAATCTAAATTGTCAGAAATATGCCTGATCCACTGGGTCCACTGGGGTGGAATCTCTGTACTTTCCCAAAGTCTGTCTTTTGCTGTAGACCTTTATTATATTGTCACCAAAAAACAGGTAAGCAAGAATCTGCTAGAATGGAAAGCTTTCATTTAGTCATTGTAATAAAAAGCATGAGCTGTTTTTCCTCTGAAACTGACCTTTTAAAATTACTTTTTAGAGGTACAGGCTTCCTCTTCTAGGGAAAAAGACTTCACTAACATAAGGTTGCTAATTAGACAGTGCTGACAGCATACATAAACACATTAGCACTATCACCTATGTCGCTAACACCACTCTGATTATTCTGCTTAGGACAGCTGAAAAACAGGATTTTCTCACCTATGTAACACTGGAAAAGAGATTTGCTCAGGAGAAGAAAGAGAATTATTTCTGTCTTTTTTTCTGTCAAAATTGCAAATAGCTGGAGAAAATTGTAAAAATAACACAATATCTTCTATGAAATTTTAATATTCAAAAATTACCATTGAATCTGGACTGTAATTTGGTGAATTTCACTGTGATTAATTAGCTTTCAGGAAGACGCATCCAAGCCCATAATTATACACTTGCAAATTGAAAACAGGAATAGGAAAACCTGCAATTCAAATGTTCAAGTAAATACAAAGCATTTCCACATTGATTGAAAAACAACACAAATTCTGCTTAGAGAATATCAGTAGATAATTTACTCTCTTGATGATGTACAAATCTTAATAGACCTCATTGGGACAGCTGAGTAAATTGGATGATCTATAGGAAAGATCAGAACAGCAAAATGATTACATGATAGGCTCATATTAGTAATGCTGTAAGATGCCCCAAAAACATGTAATAATTAATATGATTTTTTGCTGTGGAAAATTCTAATGATTTATTTTTTTTATTTACTAATCAATGCAATACATTCAAATAATCTCATTTTGAGGAGAATCTTCATGGCAGCATAATGTGTCAGTTGCAATTTTCTAACAGCATGGGCTGAAAGTCCCTAAAAGAGTGAATTACAGTAATCAGTCCTTGAGATGACAAAAGCATTTATCAGCATCTCTGTATCTTTACTGCTGATCAGGGTCTCAGCTTGGCAATGATACAGAGACTGTAAAACGGAGCCTTTGTAACAGATGCAAATACTTACCACCTGGTAAATCTAAGAGCAACATGACACTTTGTGACCAGATGTATCAAATGATGCTAAAAGCATTACAGAACGTAATAGCAAAACGGAGAGACTGGAAAATAAAGAATGATTTTAAAATCCAGCAACATAATTTGTGCTCTGTGAAGCATACCATTAGGACTCGTATTTTTCTAAATAGATTAAACTTAAATAAATGAGAACATAATCAGGAAGAAATGGAATAACTTCTAAATTACTTCAACACTTGGTCACCAAAAACAGATTATTGTTGTTGGCAGACTTCTCCATTCTTCTAATTAAAGACAACTATTTAAAACCTTTCCTTCCTATTAATCTGACACATTTGATGAAGGAACTATAAAATTTAACACCCTCTAATGAAACTATTTCCACCTTGTACTTCTCAGTAAATGGTGATATTCTGTTCCTTAAGCAAAACAGACAGCCCCATGGATTTCTTGGGGGCTGAACCCATGAGCAGTGTTTGACAACTGCAAATGCAGATAAACCGCTAGCTGCCTTTCAGTGACTTCACTGGGTGTGATTACCTTTGCTGAAGACATTAAGAACATTGCATGTTTTCTAGAAGAGGGTCCTTCCTGATCAAAATCAGCAATACTTACAGAAATACGGCCTCACCATCAGCCATTGTTGGCCACCATAAATAACCCAGGATATAATTTCTAAATTGGATGTCAAGTTGCAAGACAGGAGCAGGGCTTCCATAAAGACAGCATTCATGCTCCTATCAGAGGTGTGATCTGGGAAGTGTCTATAGCAATTCTAATACACAGTAACTGTAGAAAACTTGCCAAAGCAAAAGAACCATAACCAATTTTATCCAAAACCTGCAGTTTGAGCAGGAAAAGGCTCATACTGCCCCATAGTTGGAGGTATCAGCAAGTGGATGGGTTTGTAGACTTCAGAAGCCTGAGAAAATACAAACGTATACCCATCTTTCAAGGACAAGGCTCTTATCCCTTCAGAGTACAGGTTTTTGTGGAATTGGTGGGAATTACACAAAGGACATGCTCCATCCCTTTTGCTCCAGCTGTATAGTAAGGAGTGTAAGATTGATGAGGACTGGAACACAGCAGAGGGAAAAGAGAGTGAAAAAGCAAGCGTAATTCGTTGCCTGAGCAATTGAGACATTTACTTTGTTTAGAAGATGTGGATTTCTCTTCCATTAATGCTTATATATGTGGAAATAAACGGCTACCAGCTAAAAGTCAGGTGCAGCATCAGAGAGAGGGCCTGGAACCCAGGACTAAACCCAAACAGGCAGTTCCTGCAGTGTTAACTCACCTGCAAATCTCATCCGCTTCCGCTGCTTCTCTCTCCAGCCCCTGCATTTTCATTCTCACCTATGTAGCTCCACTGCTTCAAGAAGAGAGAATGTGCATGGTATATGCAGACTGCAACCTGGAGGATATAGGTAGTCTCTTGGGAAGATGGAGATGTGACATTGAACATCCTCAGCCTGAGGAGATCACTGACATGAAATAATAAGGTCTTCCACCCTTAGGCAAATGTCTTAACAACAAAAGGTGACATTAAATGGGACCAACAACATGATTGTGTTTTAAAATAAGCAACTGATACAATTTTTAGTCCTAGAAAGGATGAAAAAGGTAAGGACTGTGCGTACCTCCACCTCCACCTCAAAGGGGACAGCCTGGAAGAGACCTTAGAAAATCTCCAGTTCAGCCTATTTCACAAAGCAGGGTCAGGCCCAAAGTCACACAGTATTGGGCAAGGCCTTATCCAGTCAGGTCCTGAAAACCTCCAAGGATGGAGACTGAACAGGCTCTCCAGGCAACTTGCTCCACTGCCTGAGTGTTCTTACAGGAACAATCTTTCCTTATATCCAGTCTGAACACCTCGTGTTGCAGCTTATGTCAATTATTTCCTGACCTCCTGCAATGCACCACTGTGAAGAGACTGAACTTGTCTCCTGGCTAATATCCCCTTAAGTATGGGGAGACAGCTGTGAGCTCCCCTTGAAGCCATCTCTTTTCCAGGCTGAACATACCCAGCTCCCCATCTTCTCACAGGACAAATGTTCTAGACCCCAGTCAGCTTCATGAACCTCCAGTGGACCCACTCTAGTGCACTGAGTGGCCAAAAACTTGATGCAGGATCTAAATGCAGTCTAAGAAGTGCTGAATAGAGATAGATAATCCCTTCCCTTGACCGGATGGTTGTCCCCCTACTTAAACAGACCAAAGACTCCTGGCTGTCCCTGCTGCCAGGGCACAGGGCTGGTCCACACTTAGCTGCCCACGGTCCCAGCTTGCATCAGCATGTGTGACATGTCACAAAGAAAGGAAACCAGGAGCATTTCTCCCTCTTGTCAATAGACACAACAGTGGCACTTGGGCCCTCTTTCCTACAAAATTATTGGCAATGTGACTAATGGGTTAGTTGTAAAATCATGCTTCAAGTGGGAAAAACAGGGAAATTCCACAGTACTTCCTAAAAATCTGGGACAAAACATTATCCTAAAGAATTTTTAATAGACTAGGCAACATGGCATCTTTGGAGACCACAGAATTACTGAGGTGTATGACATCCATCTGGAACTGGACCTTCTGAATTTGGTATTAACTGTCTTTTTGCTTAAAGCTTCTGAGCACTGCCTCATACACCTTAGATCAGATTTTTAAAGACACCAAAATAATTATTTATGGACACTTTTAATATAGCATAAACTGAAATGGGAGTAAAAATGAATTTTTAGTAGTGCAAATAAAGATGCAGTACTGGGAAATCCCACAAACAGGCCTAGATAAAATCCTCTCTTAAATTTTATTAACTGCCCAAGCCTCTGCTTTTCCTGCTGTAAATTATGTGCTAATTAATGTTTGCTTCTTACTACGGAGCAGCGTTAATATGACAGGGAACAAGATCACAAACTATAAAAAACACACACAAAACACATGATTAGGTCCCATTACTGAAAAAGGAACCCACCATATAACTAATTAGTTTTACTAATCTTAGGTATTCCTGAATCTTATCAGAGGTCTTACATCCATGTAACTCCCATTCCTATACCATAATAGCATCCAAGAACTTGAACAAACCCTCGCTTTACATCTGCAATCATCACAGCTGTCATTTCTATGTCAGTTATAGGAAGAAGTTGAAGCTTCACTACAACATGATCTCATTTGCAGTGCCATCAACATGGGAACTGTCTTTTGCTGACTTGACAGAAATAAATACTATATTTTGAAAACATATTTAAGATACATTAATTTTTATTGAAAGAATGGAATTTAACAAGAAGACTTCATCAGGCCATAGAACTACTTATTTTTATCTTAAAGATCTCCCTCAGTGTACACTTCACCCAAAACATCTCTCAATGTATTTAAGCTTTGAGAACCTTAATGAACAAAACAGAACAGGCTTCTTTTAATATACTATTTTGTTAGCATGCAAAAGGAAAATTGGATACTGAACCAAGTATTACGTTAAATGACATGCAGCATAGGGAATTACATGTATGCAGTCGTGTCCCAGTTCATTGAGCACAGAAATGGGACTAGATGGGACTCCTTCTTTCAAAATATTCTTCTAGATCATTTTCTGAAAATACAATTCTGCAAGAGGAATTTAGTGCTCACAGCTTCACAAATTTCAGGGGGAAAAATGCAAACAAGTAATAAACTAAAGTGCTGACATTGCCAACAAGTTTTTTCTCATTTCATTACAAGGATCTAGCCTTGGAACAACAGTATGAAAGAGCTGATATTAGTAATTTCTCAAATGAAATTGTGCTGCTAGGTAAGTCTGACAGCTTTCAACCACAGATAGCTCGCACTAATGAAGATGGATGCTATATTAGCATAGGGGTGGTGGAAAGTTAAAACACTGCACATCAAGGGAGCGGGGTCCTGCTCTTGTGGACTCATTTTGAGGGACAGCTTAATTTCATTTATTTATTTTTTTTTTTCCCTGAAGCACTGGAGTTTACTCCAGGTAAGAAGAAGATCGAGAAGATCCAGGAGCATGGATGCTACCTCTTCACTACAAGTTCAAATGACCCTCCGATTTCATATCAGAAGGAATTTAAACTTTTCCTACAGAACAACTAGACTTTTGACAACGTGACTGGCTCTTGGGATCATCCTGGAATTGTAGCTGGCTAAATTATTGTCATCACAGAGACGGGACATGGGCAATTCCCTCAATCTTTCTTTTTTTCTACTGTGACACTGTAGTTGTCTCTTGGCCTCTCACTACTTTGGTCTTAGCATTTGTCACAGAACAGTAGGAATCACTTCAGGGTGGGTGACATGTGACTATCTGTGTGGCAGATGTTCTGCAAACATCGGATCCTATGAGACAGCTGTTCTGCAAACCTCTGAACAAGACATCTGTTGTAATAATTGTAACAATCCTCAGTAACTGCAGGGGATTAGACTCAATGACAGAGTTGGTCTATAGCTGCCCTATCTCACCTCTGTGCAACAAATTCCTTCTTTGCAATAGATAAATACCTTTTCCCACTCTCAAGAATTTTTAGCCAATCCATTAATTGGAAAGTATTCCAAAGTCCTCAGGTCCCAGAAGGCAACAATCACAGCAGTGAGTTTGTCTAAGTTCTAGAAAGTGCATAGAAAACCTTTGACAAAAACAGACCACTGTGCTATGAGCTTCCCCTTGCTCCCCCATATGCAGAACATAGTCTCCACCAGCTGGCAATGGAGGACCAGATGACTTCTTTAAAGCAAAGAGCCACATCCAGAAGCTTTAAGTCTCCTATTTCCCACAAGCCCCACCACACCTGTTCCAGACAGTGAGTCTGCAGCTTGCCTTACCACACACAGCAACAGCAGATACCAGAAAGATATTCCAAGAGGCAAACATAAGAATTTTAAAGTCAGAGGGTTGCTTCCCCAAAGCAGCCAGTACTGTCTATAGCTAAGAACATTGGAAGTACATTAGTGTTTTCTGTCAGGAGCCAGCTCTATTGAGTTGTTCGTTTGAGATTGTTTTTGCGTGTGTTTGTGTTTTTTTCCTTTACAAGACATTCTTTCCTGTTACATAGGAGCTGAATGAACAACACTTAGAAAAGAACTTAAGTGTTGCTTATTCAAAGCAAACAAGATTTTTGGGAGGGTAGGTTCTATTCTACATGGTGGCACCAAGACGGAAAAGAACCTGCTTTCCACAAAACAAAACACAACAGCAATAAGTTCCAGCCACAGCAGCACAATCCGAACTTCTCTTGACTGTTCTTCTTGTGTTGATGGCCAAAAACCGAGACAGAATGTAAAACGAGGGACAAGACAACTTCTCGATATAAACTGTTGAGTGAGAAAAATGCTCTTTCCATTGCCAAAAGAAGTATCTACTCTGGTGTCACTATATCTACTATAAAATAGGTGTCATCTGAAAAGGTTTGGACCTCTTTCAAATCCTACATAGAATCATAGAATAGTTAGGGTTGGAAAGGACCTTAAGATCATCTAGTTCCAGCCCTCCTGCCATGGGCAGGGACACCTCACACTAAACCATCTCACCCAAGGCTTCGTCCAACCTGGCCTTGAATACTGCCAGGGATGGAGCATTCACAACCTCCCTGGGCAACCCATTCCAGTGCCTCACCACCCTAACAGGAAAGAATTTCCTCCTTATATCCAATCTAAACTTCACCTGTTTTCATTAAGTGCAAACCCTCATCCATTTGCCATGACACTGTATTCAAACTTCTTTGCCAGGGCCTCAATACCAGGAAACAGGCCTCAAGCAAACCAGGATTATTTTGGTTTTGAAGGGACGGATGCAGATACTTAGCCACCTATACCAAGACTAGAGAATAAAAATAAAAATGCTGTCACGTAGCCATCAGAAAAACAACAGTATCTACAAATTCTTCAGTGATTTAATTCTACCTGTTATTACAGAATTACTTCACCTTAGAGGACTCAGGTAGTGTTACCCATCAGAAAAGACGGGAAGGAGGAAGCTGAAATCTCAGAATATTGATGTTGATGTTTTAGTACCTAAGAGGCAAAGTGATTGATGTACTGCTCAAGACTGTGAAAACCTAAATTCTGCAAAAACAAAAAGACAAAGGGTAGATTAGTTGTGTTAAAAAATTAATTAGCTTGGGAGCACAAGCCACAGTAACAAACAAATGCAAATGCATTCTTGCCCTGCCTACTACTAAGCAAGTTATCTTCCCCTGTTTGTTGTCAAAACTAATTTTAGACTGAATTGTCAGAGCACTGTGTTCTCTGTTTCCAGTGTGCGGACAGGACAGGGACAAGACAACCCATGACGATGGAATGGATGCATGCAGTAGGACTCTAGTCACCAGCAATGCTTCAGAGAGAAAAAATAGCTCTACAAAGTGGATCATAGCACTCATCATTGCACAATAAACATTTCTTCGAGAATTACTTTGCTGGATTCTGAAGTCTGAAAAATATATGCTGATTTCAGATAACTCTTCAATTATTTGGGACTGATCCTGACAAAACTTTTTTAAACTGTTCGGTTTTATCAAAAGAACATAACCTCAATGGAGAAGAGGCGGCATGGAGACCTCATAGCAGAGCAGGGGAATACAAGGATGCTGAAGAGGGACTCTTCATCAGGGATGTAGCGACAGGACAAGGGGTTGTGGTTTCAAACTTAAACAGGGGATATTTAGGTTGGATATAAGGAAGTTCTTTACTGTGAGGGTGGTGAGGCACTGGAACACGTTGCCCAAATAAGTGGTGAATGCTCCATCCCTGGAAGGGTTCAAGGCCAGTCTGGATAGGGCCTTGAGCAACCTGGTCTAGCAGAAGGTGTCCTTGTCCATGCAGTGTGGGTGGAACTGGATTATCTTAAGGTGCTTTTCAACCCATACCATTCTACAGTTCTGTGACTATTATACCTATTATCTGACTACATATCAATGCCATTACTTCTGCTTACATACTTAAAAGTAACCCTGTGCTCTTACTACTTTTATTAAACATCACTCCTGAAGAAGTATACTGACGCTCTAAGTCTTACATAATTAACATTTGATTAATGACGTGGCATTCCACTTCACCTGCTTCCATCATGTAAGAAACTCATGCACTTGCATAGTGCAATACAATGATCTGCAGATGCACATATAGGTTCTTCACAGATATTACTGACCAGTTACATTTTGCAAGTCATAGCATAAAGCCAGAGGTCATGATACTGAGCTGCTGTTTCTGCTAGTTTTGTTTCTTAGCAGAACATCTTCCTCAGAGAAAGTTAGCACCATAACTTCTATCCTTTGCATGACCCAACAGAGCACTGTTTCACGCAGCAAAGAAGCAGCAGCTTTGGAGGTCAGAGCATACAGAAACCAGTAACAACTGGACTTTTCCTCTGAGGTGCAGCAAATTACAGATACTGTCCTAGGTAAGAAATGAGACACACGATCATGAGATGCACAGATATACATAGAAAACCATCTTCTTTCTCTTATTAGTTTAATTAAACTGCAATTTCAGAACTGTCGATAAGCCACAAGGAAATAAGAGTGATCCAGGTTTATTTCATTTATAGAGGTTATGGGGCCATGAATTCTTAGGACATGGAAAATTTTAAATTAATGTAGTTAACAAAATTGTCTAACCAGTATTCAACAGGTTAAAAAGAGCAAGCCAATAAATACTACAAAGTCACTGTACTTTGGTAAACATGATATTGTCATCAACACAGTGATAAACAACAGCTGACCATAAATTCAGTTTGTCTTCCTTTGATATGCAATTGCTATTAATCATTTTACTTATTGTGTATTCCCTAGGGGAAAAAAGCTTAGAATTTCCTTATCTCAAGACCACAATGTGTGTCACAGACAACCTTTTTTTTTCCCCTTTCTTTATTCTTAAACTGGTTGCCACTTTGTGCTTGAAGTGTGATAATTGTGTTCTATAAGGCCCCATTCCTTCACTGGGTGGCATGCAGAAGTTCACATTTCCCATAAAGCCCATCAAAACCAAACATTGCCTTCACAGGATGATTTGCAAAAGGAATGTGCAATGTTTACCATAATTCCCTTTTGGCTATCTTTACATTTTCCTAAGGTACCATCCTTCTCCTGTATACTGACAAGCAATAAGAAAGGGAACGCTGTGAAAAATCAAGCTGAGGGGAATTAGGAGGAGTAAATACTGTGCTCACTGGGAAGTAATTAAAAGCTATGAAGCAGGAATAAGGTTGGAGGTGCCTAAAAGGCATTATAATTAAAACCTAATGCATGTTAACCGTGAGTGAGGCATTGAAGTCGTTGACATGAATGACAAAACTCCCACTGAATTCAACAGGGACGGGATTTTACTCTGTAAGTGCTCAACAACACTGGTTCAGGTTCAGAGAAATGATTGAAGGTTTGAGAATAAAAAGAAACCCTGCTGAAAATGGGAACTAGTGATTTATATAGACAATGATATGGACAGTTGTGAAGTATCCACAAGAGAAATGAAAAGAGAAAATGAAAACAAAATGACTTAATCTTTGGAAAAGGGGAAGAACAAATTATTTTTAAAATATTATTAGGAAAAAAAAAAAAAGACTATTACAAAGGAGACAGAATCAAGAAAAATCCTGAACATGGAACAATGCTATCCCAAATAACAATTAGAAAGAAAGTGATGAAGCAGTTACAAAGCGCTGATAAGTTTGTAGAGCACAGCTATTGATAAAAACCATATTGGGAATACTTGGAAAATCTGAATTTGTTCAGACAGCACATAGTCTATTTAACCATGTCACAGAAATGAATTAAGAAAGAAAAAGAATTTGCCATTCAGTATATCTAATCTCCAGAGCCCTGTTAAGTAATGGAACCATTCTTCAGAAACAGACAACCCAGTTCTAGTGGCTTTAACACTATGCTGTCAAAAAGTGACAACATAATGTAAATTTGCCTAGATGTAGTTAATGGATTTACATAAAACCCTGGAAATTTAAAATTATACTGGATATCACCACTGTGCTATAACAAATATATCACCAAAAATGCTACTTGTACAGGGAATCTAGCTGGCTAACAAATTCTCAATGGGAAACTTGGCGTTTACTTTGACAAAACGAATGAAATTTCATACTAAATACACTGCATGTGAATAGCAAAAAAGCCACACAGAACAGTAGGCGCAGATTATGTAAGTACTCGGAGTTCAGCCGTTGCAGAAAGTGAAGTCTGTAAATTTGGCTGGTGTATCTACAAATCTGACATCAACAGTCATAAGGCAATGGACAGAAATGAAATAATAGCAGTAGATCAGCCTACTGAATAAATGATGCTCTCCATGTCTGGAGAATACTTACAAAGTCACTCCTTACCAGACCAACAAATCTGCCCAGCAGAATAATCTTAACATTGAGTATTAACTCATGAAAAATTATGAGGTGAAATTGTGAGCATGTAGCTTGTAGAAGGAATCTGAGAAGCCCTGAAAAAAATGTGGAAATCAAGTATTTTTAACAATAGCAGCAAGCAGACAATCTCCTAAAACAACATGAAACCTTTCATTATCTAATCTTGCAAGTCAGCAACTAAAAATATGCACTTAATTACTTATTTAATTTGCCAGTATGAGATAAAAACAAAAGGACACAGAGCCAGCTGAGGGAGCTTGAGAGCCCTGTGTTCTAAAGCAGTGACTCCAGAGAGTCCTAGTTGGAGATTTCAGCTGTGATGACACGTCAATGACACTGTGATGCCACCAGAGAAAGGGTGGAGAACAGGGCTTCTGAAGCATCATGAGCTCTGTCTCTGCACCTTTTACTCAGTCAGGCTGCCTAAGTGGTAGTGGGTCTCATGCGGACTATTCCAGACATTATTGTGTTTCTATACCTCCTCTTAAAGGGCTGGCTACCCTAGTGCCGTGAGCAAAGATGCTTCCAACTGTTCTCATCTGTAGGGTATCTTCCTGAGACAGTCCTGGGACAGAAATAGCAGGATGCAGATAGCAGGATGCAGATAGCACATAGCAGGATGCTATTTCTGCACTGCAATGCAAGGGCTTAGTAAGAAAATATTCCCCTCAAGCATGAGTCCTGGTCCCTTCCCAAACTACCTGGTTTGTTCCTACAGCCATATGAATACTCCCTGGAGACAATGTATATTCTCACCCACATCCTGCAGTGAGCTCTATTTCTTTCTCTTCTCAACATCCACATGCAGTACGCAAAGTGTAAATAGGGCAATCTCAAACTTCCAAAAATCACATATTAGTTATTTATTCTTGCCTGTAGTTCCACAAAAACGTAAGAAAAAGATAACCCAACCAACAACTGTCCTATTTACTTCATCTTACATCTTGTACCCACTGATCCATATTTAAATTTCCACTTATTTCTAGCACAGTACATTTATTTTTATATACCAGCTGAGATCATTCTAGAAATAAAATTGATACTCTCATATGCAAATTTTGGAAGGAAAAGGTTTCTTCAAACACTATGAAAATGTTAACAAGCCTTCAATTATTAATAAGAAAATCACCTTTATAATTCTCCACTACTAGTAGAGAAAGAAGAAACTTCTTCTTAAGTAAGAAGTCACTTATTTCTGTTCCTCTACAGAAGTGATTTTCCAAGTTAAGGCTAGAACCCCACTTATTTCTCTTTGTTTTGCACGTGAGTTGCATCACGTACAGTGTGCAACATTCTGCACTATTTTTAGAGCTGTGAAAATCAGCCATAAATCATTCCTGTTTCATAAGTCACCTTTAAGGAAGTATTTAAGGGTTTTCTACTTTACTGTGACTACATAATTGAAAAGTAAGTACTAAAATGTTTAAACATGAGATTCAATGGCTTAAAAAGAATCGTGCCACAGTAAAAATAGATTTCTTGAGAGAATTAACTGATCATTAATAACTTGAATTGACAAAGGCAGCACTAATCAAGTTCTGGCTTCATAATAATTCTTATAAAAAACGGGTGGAAGGGGAGAGCAAGTTAATGAAGCGAGAATAATTTCTGCAAAAATAGTAATGAATCTACAGCACATTAACTCATTAAAGAATTATACTTTTATTTCAGTATTTTCTTTCCAGGTCAAGAATAACGCAGCCACTAAGGACAGGCTGAGTGGGAAGATGATAATGCTTTTTATTGCTGGCAGTACCTACGTCATGTGAGAAAATACCAGAAAAAGAGATCAGTTTTATGTTAGGAAAGCCTTTGAAAGGTGCTGGCCAGAAAGAATGACCCAGTTACAGAAATAAATGTACAAGCTACGCTGAAGACAATTTCTTTGAAAAACTCGAGTGTCCAGGACTGTCATGCCACACTAAATTAAAGACTAACCTGAAAAGAAAAAACCCACATTTCAATCCAGGAAAGGTACAATGCTTGAATCGAACCCTCAAAGTTGACAGCAATGACTGAGGACTCCAGTGGGGACAGAATCAAGTTCCGTATACAGAATTTGTCAGGCTGAAATGTGTGTGCAGTATAAAGTGCATGCACATTAAACCTTCGGCTTCTGAGATGGATCAGAACTACTGCCCATGCAAAAACTGTATGGGTGGTACAGGCCCAGAAGACCTTCCAGAAGTGTCAAGTAACGCATGACTTTACAACACAGCACACGTGTTCAGAAGCTCCAAATAAGAACGTTTGTGTGTCCAGAATCCCAGATGAAACTACTATGAAATGCTGATGTGCAGCAGCTGGAGCAAGAGTGTCTGGACTAGCATTATCAGGTGTCCCTAAATCCCAGAAATATTTGTCAAGTATTAAAAATTTCTAGATATCATAGCTGAGAAAATACAGGCATGTATGTGTGCTGGTTTTTTTGCTGGAATAGAGTTGATTTTCTTTATAGTAGCTACTATGGGGCTATGTTCTGGATTTGTGATGGAAACAGTGTTGCTGGAACAGGGATGTATTATCAGTTATTGCCTAGCAGTGCTCACAGAGTCAAGCCCTTTTCTGCCTCTCACAGCACCAGCAAGCAGGCTTGGGGTGCACAAGTAGTTGGGAGGGGACACAGCTGAGACAGCTGAGCCCAACTGACCAAAACACACCATATGATGTCATGCTCAGCAATAAAAGCTGGGGAAAGGAGAAAAGGGGGATGTTCAGAGTGATGGTATTTGTCTTCCCAAGTATTGTGCACGATGGAGCCCTGTTGTCCTGGAAATGGCTGAACCACTGCCTGGCCACGAGAAGTGGTGAATGAATTCCTTGTCTTGCTTTGCCCGAATGCACAGCGTTTTCTTTACCTGTTAAACTGTACTTGTCTCAACCCATGAGTTTTCTCACTTTCACCCTTCCAATTTTCTCCCCCATCCCACTGTGGGGAGTGAGCAAGTGGCTGTTGGTGCCTGGTTGCCAGCTGTGGTTAAACCACAACAGTCCTTTTTGGTGCCCAACATGGGGCTTGAAGCATTCCGGATAATGGCAGGTTTGACTGGAATCTGCTAGATTGAATTTTTAGCTGTTACTGCTGTTCAGCTATTAACTGGCAGGCTTCTGTGCTTGCCATGGGGCTTGCTTACCTTATTGTGAATTGAAGTCTAGTGCTCGTTAGTGGCTGCTTTTTGCTTTCACTGCCTGCTGTATTGCTGATCATCTTACTCTGCTGTGCCTGGGAACATTTTGGTAACCGCAGTGGTGATGTGCCTGGGCTGGCTGATGGCTGGGGCATCACTGATGTTTCTGTGCTGCTGTACTGGACAGGCTGGAACTCCACTGTGAACTCAAGTCAAAGGGACTGTGACCTCTAAATGAGTCCATACAGGAGCAGGACATCACAAAGCATCTGTGGCAGTGAGCAAATTCACACCAGGGCAGGTACATCTTGAAGTATCTGTGGTCGTGGTTGTGTCTGTGCCGCAGCAGGTATACCACTGAAAGGGTAAGACCATGCTGGAGAAGGTACAACTCAAAGCATCTGTGTCTATGGATAAGTCCATGTGACAGCAGGCACACCTTGAATCATCTGTGGCTGTGCATGAGGTCATGGAGGATCACCTCAAAGCATGTGGCCGTGAGTAAGCCCATGACAGAGCAGGTACATCCCTGGTGGGACTGCAGCCATGGGGGTAAGGCCTTGTTGGTGTAGACTTACTTCTGAAGGCATTGTGACCCATGGACAAGGCCATGCTGGAACAGCTTCACCTCAAAGCAACTGTGGCTGTGTATATGCTGCAGCATGCAGACCACTGAAGGTACTGTAGCCCATAGATAAGGCTGATAATGGGTAAAATACTGTTACCTATATACTGCATACACACACGCCGAGAGTTCAAATTATTTCATGAACCCTCTAGCCAGCCTCAATTTAAAGTGTCCACCTAAAAACTTCATTTAGCCTCTGCAGCTGCTTCAGTCTGTGGGAGTCTTTGGCTGGCTCTGAGCCCTGGTCAGGCAAGAAAGCAAGGAAAAGGAGTTTGTAAACACTTTGTTTAAGTCTTTACTTTTGTGTGAATAAAGGCATCTGCATTTATATTCCTTGCAATCAATCTTATTTGACACAGTTATTCTGTCAAACTCTCTGTAAGGCAGACTTTATTTTTGGCCAGGAATAAGAGCTGTGATCATTATAAAACTGTGAGAAAAATCAATGTCATATAAAAGGAGTGGCTATTTTATATATGCACACAAGCACTGCACGCACACGTAGTATGTAAACCTGATTCTCTGATCATGCAAATGAGTAAACAAATTAGTTACACTTGCTGAGGATGCCTCCTAACGCTCCTGCTGGATCTTTCCTGGAGGTGGGGCCGAGAAAAAGCACCAACACAGGTTAATCAGAACTTGTTATTTTTCCTCTTCCACATCGTGTCTGCTAATTCAGTTTATGTGAGCCTAGAGCTGATTTAAAAGATCACTGTGATGTCAGTTTTCCTAATGGTTTTCCTTTTAGACTTCAACAGATAGGGATGCTTCCTGCCGGTTTTCTGTTTGTAATTCTGCATTGCACAGTGCTGATTTTAATTTGAAATTACCTTCCCTTCTGTGTTTTGTTAAAAATCGTACATTTTCCTCTTCTAACCCAATCATACCTTCCTGCAATGGTATCGTGTTTAGATTTTCTTACGAAAATACCAAGCCTTTTTACTTTCAATGTTTTTTACTTTTCTCACTAAATTCCTCCTTGACTATGTATTTCCTTCTGTCACACCATTTCTCTGCTGATTCTCTGATTTCAGAAAATCAGAAATAAACATCCCAGAAATGCCATAATTTCCAAGTGTCTTGAGAAACAGAGTATGTCTGCACTACGTAGTCCTACTTTAGACTGAAAATATTTCAGAATCTCAGATTTCCACTTAGCATGTTACAACACGTATCGAAATCTCTCATTGCGTTTGACATTGCAGATTTGACTTAATTATGTACAAACATCACTTCTGGTTTGATGATTCTCCAGCCAGGCAGCTCTGGCTGCTTTATGCATTTCCCATGTATTATATCAAGTACTATGTAAGCTTTCACAAGGAAAGCTCTCTGTTGCTCCTCTGTTGCAGTACAGCTTGCCTTAATTCTTAAGCATCTCCCTTTTACCCAGCCCGTGTTTGTACACCAGAAAAAGGCTGCACTCCTTAGAAATCATTTCTGCAACTGCCAGCTCACAGAAACTCCCTGCACGGCCTCGAGATCAGTGACAAGGAACCGCACACCGCTCCTTGGTGACCTTGGGATGCCACTTTAGACATTTTGCTCTGTCGCCCTCCCCAGCGGCCCCTGATGCTGCCTCCAGGCCAGGCTGTCAGGAGGGAGCAGGGTATGCCGCGGCGTGTGCCTGAGCAACACACCAAACACCCTAATGCCTGGGTGGGCTTTTCTCTAGCTGCCTTCAGGAACAAACATCAGTCAGCTAGCAAAGACTATGCCTAAAAAAAGCTATATAACAGAAATATGAGCAAGGCACTGGTAGCTGCAATGTTTTTCTCTCTTAACTGACAGATCAGTTCTGTACATTGCCAAACAAAGGGAGTTCTGACTAAATATTTGTCTCCCAGTGTCTCCCTCTATGAAAAATTAACATGCACAGGATCATCCAGATGAAGAACAGCATGAAAGGGGCTAACAACAGGAGTAGTATGACGAGACAAAACGTTCGTTAAGGATTAAAAAAAGAAGGGTGGCTTTACACGCTGCTAAACGGCTTTTATTTAAACAGGTTATTGCACCCTGTCCCCACTATATACAGCCACATGAGGTTGACACCAGAATAAATCTCAACTCTATAAAAATTTACTGACAACACAGGCTGAGAGAAGAGCTTGTTTACCCTCATCCTCCAGCAATTCCCTTCCTGCAAAATTCAGCAGTTTAGTGCTGCATAAATCTGTTTAACATTTCCCATGACTTCTCCATCCACCTAACTTCTTTGGAGACCCAGAAACTGCTACCACTTCTAGGAAAGCTGAGCGATCCTTGGGTTAGAAGACACTACCACCCCAAGACATCTAGAAAAGCAGAGGAGACAGAAAGGCAGGAGAAAGGCGATAAGAGGCAGTTACACTATTTTGATTTTCCAAAATGCGGACTGGTGGGAATGAGAGGCAGGTCCATGAAGAAGGGGTGTGCTCCACACCACCACTTAAAGGGTTTGGAGCAGCAGGGATTCAGGAACTGCAATGAGGGAAGAGCACTTCAGCTCTGCTTGACCCATATGCACCCTGCAGGGCCATGGCACGTATGCACCAGGAGAACCCCACTGTTTTCCAGCTCCCACAACCCCAAAGCTCTCATGCTGATCCAACCGGGGCCACAATCAGTGCTCCTCTAGAGGTCACAATAAAGGGATAACTTCAGTCAAGCAAGTAACTCGTCTCATACCTGAAAGTTTCAGATTCCATTCTAAACTACCCAAAGCCACCCTGCTGTTTGTCTTTCTCTTTTTGTTGCCATGAAGAACATTTTCTGTGATAAAAGCCAACCCAAATACTGCAAGTTTTCATGAACAAACAGGCTGCAAGAGGTGGCACAGGATGCTTTAGGTTCAGATAATCCTGTCTTGGGCCAGGATGGATTATGTGACTTAGAGTCCTTGAGAAAACCTTCCTCTCTGATCCTGCTGTTTGTTAAAAAGCTATCAATCAAAAAGCTTCCCCCCTTTGCTCTTCACCATATCTTCACAACATCTTCAAACTTCAACAGTTTGAAATTTAAGGTTAAGCCCAGGAAGTGCAAGAAGGAGTTGGAGCAGGTGTCACTGATGACAAAGGAAAGTCACAAATGAGACAGGTTAACCAATCTGAACAGATCCAGTCGAAAGCGTACCACAGGCTGAACTAGTGTTGACACGAGCCAAAACAATGAATTCATCACAGACTTGGTGGCATGTCCACCTCCATAATCCCCAGAGTCTAGTCCATGTGGTTCTGTGACAACACAGAGTGACAAACAGGAGATTAAACTGGGCAGTGGAGCAATAAGAAGGATGGACAATGTTCAATGCCCATCATAAACTGGCAATGTCAAATAAAACTGACATGGCCTTGAGCACTGTCCATGTTCTGCTCAACCCTCCCACTGAGCACTGATGGAAACAGCTCTCTCCAAGAGGTGATCTCAGATGATATAAAGTGAATGATGAGGTGCATGGTGGGGAATGATAAACATGGGAAAGGGTCCAAACTCTGTCAGGCCTTCCATGTGATGGTCATGCTGGAGGCATTAGACCTGGACATGCTGGACACAGCCTCCCTCAATGGCCTCGCCATCGCCCCACAAAGGATGCAGAAAAACCCTTACCCCTACGTGTCCCTTCCACGTGCCTCCCTAAAACAAGGATGTGCTACCAAAAACACCAACGTGGTGTGTTTCCACACTGCTGGCTTGATGGTTTCATTGCTGCTCTGACTGTTCTGACAGGGTGAAAAACAGGCCATGAAAAGAATGTCAGTTACATTTTATCTGGAGAATCATTTGACAAAAAACTGATGGAACAGTGTGAAGCTTTCCCTGGTGTGGGGCTAGGACATTCACTCAACTGGAAGGAGGCCAAAGGGCAGAAATCAGAAGGGCTGTAGACGATTCAAGTGGAAATACCTTTTAGCAAGAGACCTTTCACAGTTTATACTCATTCTTGTTCACAGGTGTTTAAAATACCTTCCTAGAAACTAGGATAATTATTGTCTCACCCTCTATGCTGGACATGCCATTCAGCAAGCTTTTTTAACACCTTTTGTTAAGAAAGATAACATTTGCAAACCGAGAAATTAACCCCGTGCTGTTGTACTTCTGCTTAACATGACTCTGTCAGTACGAGCTGCATCCACAAAACAAGCACTGGAGAACCCAAGCATGCGTTGACATCTCCTCAGAGAATCTGAGGTGTTTAGCTCCCTGCCCTATTAACTTCTGCCTCCCACCCTGCTATATTACTCCCAAAAGCCAACTGTTTGGCAGAAGAGATTTTGCCTGACAAGGCACAGTGCCAAGGCTGATGGAACCAAAGAGCTCTTCCCTAGTGCAGGTCACGTGTCCCCAGAAAGGGAAGGGCTGCAGGGCACCACACAGGGACATCAGCACCATCCTCACGAGGATTTTGTGAGGACCAGGGAGTCCAATGCCCCACACCTGGAGCAGCAACAGTGTCTCTGCCAGGAAACTAACCAGGCTTCAGATGAGGCACCAGAAGGACCTCCAGGCAAATACTCAGCTTTTCAACCAAGTTCCTTCATCCCACAGAATTCAAGAAATGTTAAATGCTTTTCAGTATTTTACTTAGAAAGCAACTAAAATGTTAATGTTGAATTCAGAGTGAAAAATTTTACCTGAGATGCGCAAAGGACATTAATAATCTAGTGCATAAAGTGCATGTTTTTATCCAAAAGGTTTTGTCAATTTTAAAATTTTGGTCAAATTTTAGGTATAAACAGGGTAACAAGAAAATAGTAAAAGATGCTACAAAAGTCAGAGGTGTGTCCTTAAATGCCTTATTTTCTCCTCTTTTTTTACTGTTTTCTTTTTCTCCTGTTAAAAGGATAAACAATAGTGTTAAGGGGGAAGATTTCAAAGTCTGTAAATGTTACTAGATGAAGAACCACAACTTAGCATTAAGAAAACAGGAATTGGAGAGATTTCTATCATTTAAGACCCTGGTCTTGCCAAAAGCAAATGTAGATGAATGCAGACTGACAAGCCCTGGAACAAAGAATCAAACTGGCAGAGTATCAACTAAAAGAAAGATTCTGCAGAATAAAAAGGGATTGGAAGTTATTACAGAAAAATCCTTTAAAGCCTTTAGCCAAGTATCCAGTTGTAGTGAAGAAAGCAAACAAGAAGTTAGGTAGTATTGCTAAAGGAATATAAATCAAAGCTGCCGATATTATCACTCTAACAACACCATAGCTAAACGTGCAGAGGGAATACACGGTACACTTTAAGTGCACATGTGCTAGAGGAAAATACAACCTTTTTTAACAGGTTGAGCAAAAGAGCTATGAAATACTAAGAGCAAATGCCAGCTTTTAATCAAACTCGAAGTCAGAGGCAATATCCAAGGTCCTTCTGCCAGTGACTCTGATTGGTTAGATGAAGGATTATTTGAATCATTACCAGTAGTTTTAATTTCAGTTTTGGCCATTGCACAGCTTAGCACCATCATCAGTGAGTGGTAAAACAAATACAATACTGAGCATCCCCAAGAACTCTGTGTGAGATGGTCTTAACTGCTCCTGTTGGACAGACTGGCTACAAGAGTTTTCCAATCCATAGCAATTGCAGTAACAAATGCTGTCCTTGATCATTTCTCTTGCATTTGCCAGCAAATCTTGGAAAATAAGGAAAATTTGTTTTCCTTTTCTTCAGTTACAATGTGCATTTCAGCCTTAACTAATAAAGATAGCCAGCAAACCACTGAAATTGCAGGATTTCCTCTCAGTGCCTTTGTTAAACTCCCTACAGGTCATTGAAGATCTAACTTGTATTACCAGGACTGCATACACATAATTAAAAGTAACATTGATAACATAACAGTGGCTAGTTTAGTATTGTTTAACATAAAATTGGTACACTTTCCTGCAGATTAAGAAATTCTGTGCTGAATGTTCTTAGATCATAGGTTTCATGTTTACAGTGTAAAACTATGTATGTCTTAACTTAGTTTAGAAGTGGAAAAGGATGAAAGAAAATCTTTCAGGGCAGGTTTGGTTTTGATTGGGTTTTTTTTTGCAGTGCACTTACTTAAAATATTTGTGTTCCTGAAAGTCTGTTGGAAGAGCTCATGTTAGCTGTTACATCGGTTAAAATTTCACTGTTTCTTGTCACAGACAAAATGTTAAAAGAAATCGCAATCCAAAATTCACTCATTTAGAGAATTATAAATAGCTAAAGACTTTGATCAGGCATTCCTGCCCAACTACAATCTACCTCTGATATCAACAGTACAAGAAAATTTCAGTGTACTCCCTCACTGAAAACAAAACTGCTACACCAGTTTCCAAGGGTTCTCAACAGAAAACTGTTAAAGAAAACATACACCACCTAATTGCAGAAGTTGAGGTAGATTCCATTTTTGCTCTCAAATGCTTATAAACAGCATTGTGAAGTTAACTGAAACAAGAAGCAAAATGAAATTCAGGGGAAAAGAAGCAGCACTATCCAATCAACAGAAAACTATACAAGGGAGAAAATGAAGAGGAAATGAGTCTGATGACATTTTACAATGCCAGTAGCTTTCATGTTCTTTTAAAATATTCTTAGTGACTTTTTATATGAAATATATTTCCCTGATACACGTTATGTATGATACAGGCTATTGCATGATGCAGCATTTCTGTTTCGGACTTTGCCATCTGCAGACCATCTTAGCCTAGTAATTATTCTGAGCTTGATACCAAGTTTGTCTGCCAGGTCTTCTGTTGGGATAAGAACTAGAGCGGTTTATACCTGCTGGGAAGCCAGTCCTTCAAATCATGTTTTACCTTGCTTGCAGCACATGAGATGATGTCTCTCAGAGCATCCTTAGAGGCCCTTCTCAAGATCAGATCTCGCTGCCGTGCAGAGAGGAACCCAGCAGTGTGCCATCAGCATAGCTGGCATGACATGGACAAGCACCGGAGGCTCACCTGACTGACCTGCAGATGCTCACTGCAGACAGGAAACAGCCTTTAAGGCAGCACCACATGCCAGAAGGGGAAGAAGACCAACCATATGCTACTAATGGGTG